>NW_024342257.1:5178372-5321501 GCF_902729225.1 Pteropus medius
TGTATTCTTCATTTCAGTTGTATTCTTCGTTTCTGTCTGGTTCTTTTTTTATAGTTTCTATGTCCTTATTTTTATGCTTGTTATCTCTCTGTTGAAGTTCTCATTGTGCTCACTTATTGTCCCCCTAAGTTCATTGAGCATAACCATTATTTTGAAGTCTGTATCTGGTAGATTGCTTGTCTCTATTTCATTTAGCATATTTTCTGAAATTTTCTCCTGTTGTTTCATTTGTGGCACGTTTCTTTGTTTTCTCATTTTATTAGCATCTCTGTGTTCATTTCTGTGTGACGAGAATATTTGTTTAGTCTCTCAGCCTTGGCCAGACGGTCTAATGTAGATGTGTCTTGTTTGGCCCTGATTCCATATGCTGGGGCTCTGGATGTGATTTTTGTGTGGGTTGTGTGTTATCTTCTGTTGTTGCCAAGACTTTATTGATTTTAGTAGATCAGTGGATGGGATAAACACTCGGGCTGACTAATTGTGAGAATTGGCAGAACCCACTGGGTAAGAGTTTCTGTGTGGGGGCTGACCACACTGAGTGGGATTTGCCCTAGCAGGCTTCTGTACTTGTTGCAACCACCCTTTGTGCGTACCACTAATGGGGTTAGTCAGGATTTGCTCTGTTGTGGTCTTGTGCCAATCTCTAGATGTGTTATTTTTGTAGCCCCTTAGGAGGGGGTCCCCAATAGGCCAAGGTCAGCCACTGCTTTTCATTACTCAGGATTACCCTTTGGGAACTACAAAGTGATCCATATATGTTTGTTGTCTATGCTAGATCTATAGGTAAGTGGAAGAATCGGCGCTGCAGGCAGTGGTCCATTTATCCCCCGTCCCTAAACTAGGGCAATTTATCAGAGGGACCAATGTTCCACTAGGTCTGACACTGCCCGACAGTTGTCCATAAGTCTCTGAAACTGGAAGAGCCTCTGGGTGATATTCATGTTGGGTAGTGCAGGAACCTCGGGAGCCTCCTGGATCTATTGAATGAATTTCCCCCTGCCATCTCAGTGTCAGTTTACATGCCAAGGCTGTCTCCGTGGCTCCTGTACAAGTTTCTAATCATTGCAAGGTCAATTGTTGCCCACATTGGGCCTGAATATGCCACCCCAGGGCGGGGGCAGCTGCCTGTCAAAGTGCAGTGGGAACTATGTGTATTGGATGGGGCAGGAACTCAGGGAGCCAAGGGCCATCAGGCCAATACAGACCCCTGCAATCTCCTCAAGAGATACTGCAGCTCATACAGGCAGCAGTGGTCTGCCCACAATTGTTCCTTGAAATGCGCTCACTGTGCTAGCCCTGGTCTGTTGCCTGTGCAGACTGCACAACCACAGAGCCAAACAGGTGACGGGAGGTTGCCTGTCAATGAGCTGCAGGTACCTTGTGGCTTGGGTAAAGTGGGATCTCAGGGAGACAAAGGTCATCAGGCCAATACAGCCTCAGCTTTGCTGCACCTTATGTGCCCAGGAGTTCCCGCTGTAGTCACAGATCACAGTGAGATCTGAGGTGGTCCTACAGACCCTTGCGCTCCCCAGACTCAATATTGTGACTCTTGCAGGCAGCAGAGGTCTGCCTGCGACTGATTTCTATGGACCGCCAGCCCTGGGCTAGTCAAAGTTTATTGCCTGTGTGGATTGAGAGACTGAGGAGGAAGGGGCAGGGCCATAGCAGTTTGCTGTCAATAGGCTACTTGGGGCAATTTTGGGGTAGGGTGGTGCTGGGTCTCAGGGAGAAAATGGCAATCATATCAATACAGCCTCAGTTTTGCTGCAACTTCAGTTACCATTTGCTCATTCCCACAGAAGTCCCTGATTACAGCAACACCAGCTGCTGTCTGGGACTCACCCACAGATCCCCAAGATCTGCCCAAGTTAGTGATGAAAGTGGTGATCTGCCTGAAACTATCTGGGAAATGCTTGCAAATGCTCAGCCCTGAATTGATGCAGGGTGTGGCAGCCATCCAGTAACAAAAGCTCTGGGAATCTGCAAGTTGGGTGGGGCAGACTAATCTTTTCAGACCACTGCTTCCTAAAGGCCCTTTGAGTGGGGTCTGCACAGTCAAGCTAAGGAAGTCTGTTGATTGCCTGGTAAGGGGGCCAGATTAAGGCACAATGGTGGCTGCCCTTCCAGCCCTCGTTCTGGCACAAGGCAATACAGACTTTCTCAGTATGAATCCCACACTAGCCTCTGACCCGTCACCAGTGTCTTGGGTGAGTGTCTGCAGGTCAGAAAGTCTGTGAGTAGATTCTTCAAAGGGGCATCTACGGTTTCTGTCTCCTTCTGTCTCACCCAGACCGCCAGAATCCCCTCTGTTTTTTTCAGTTGGAATTATTGGAATCTCCTCTTCCCTGCCTGGGCTGGGACCATGGACTGGGAAGCCTCTAAATGAAGCCAGGACTCCCTCTCCTTCATGGGTCTCTGCAGCCTTGCTTTCCAGTCCAGTAATCCTCCACCACCCATGGACGCATGTCCAGCCCTATTAGCAGCTTTGCTCCTCCTACCTGCTTCAATTTGGATCCTTCTTTATATTTTTAGATGGATGTGTTATGATAAGCTAGACTTCACGTGATTCTCCACATTGATTATTTTATAATTTGGTTGTAATTTCAATGTGAACCTGGGAGGAGGCAAACCCTGCTTTTACCTAGTCCATCATCTTCTGCTGAACTCCTCATTTCTTTTTATGTCCGGGTAATATTTAATTGTACATATGTGTACCACATCTTTATCTAACCATCTATTGATGTAAATTATATACATATCTAATCATTATGCTGTACCCTGTAAACTTATATAAAAAAATATTGAGTGATATCAGAAACATGGCAGAGTAAGAGACATCCCCAGATCTCTCCCCTTGAAACAATAAGCTGAACATCTAAAACTCAACAAAATATACCCAAACTGCACACCAGCATGTCTGAACGTAAGGTCTAAGCATGAGAGCTACCACGAGTCAGAAGCCCAGGTGTCAGGCAGTGGACTGGGAGAAAGAAAGAAGCTGCCACTCTCAGCCACTGGAGCTCCCTGTAGGAGGAAGGGATTTCTTGAATAGCCTTGCTTGGAAGAGTTGTGAGTTCCAACCAGCCGACGGCAGGGCTCAGTCATCAGGGCAGAAAGCAGAGAAGAAGGATGGCAGAAAAACAACAGTCGATTTTTACCAGCTCCGAGGCTGGTAAACTGAGACTGAGCCACAGCCCACCTCTGCCAAAACAGAGGGCTCCTGCCCCCATACCCTCCAAGACAGAACGCCATGGAGCCCCGGGGAATCTGAGCAAACGCTACTGAAACTGTCGCTAACATTGGCAGGAACTGAGACTGAGGGTAGCAAGCGTGATTAAACATCTATAAGAAAAAAAAAGATATTATTAAGACTTTATGTAAAACAGATCCAAGAGTCTTAGATGCCACCTACCGGAAACCAAAAGAAAAATGCCTTCTTCGCAACAGGCTAGGGACCATTATATAATAAATCTTCTCTGTGGAAAAAAAAAAACAGAATACACCTCCATTAATGCAAAGGTGAAGAAATGATCCAATAATATGATCCAATAAACACCATGAAAAACTGAGCTGACAAGGCATCTCAGAAAGACAGAGAAAAATCTCCAGAAAATAAGCTTACAGACATAGAAATATGTGACTTAAAAGACAGACAATTTAGGATGATATATCTGAAAATACTCAATGAGATCTGAAAAGAGTCATATCAACAATTTTAGGAATTGAAAAAGCAACTAGATGAGCAAAATGAATTCCTTAGCAAAGAGATGGAAACTCTCCAAAAGAACTGAATAGACCAGATGGAGATAAAGAACATATTGCAAGAGTTGAAAAATAAAATAGCAAGCTTTGGAAATAGAGTTGACCAAATGGAGGAAAGGATTAGTGATATCAAGACAGAAATCTAGAAATAATTCAGAAGGAAGCCAAGAAAAATCAAAAAATGAAAAATAATGAAAGAGAAATACAAGAACTAGCTGATACCATCAAGAGAGGAAACAGGAGAATAATGGAAATTCTCGAAGAGGAGGAAAAGGAGTAGGGACTAGAAGGCATTTTAAGATGAATAGTTGATGAGAATTTCCTGAATCTAAGGAATGAGCCGGAGTTTGGAATTAAAAAAGTCAACAGAACACCCAATTATCTCAACCCAAAAAGGCCTTCACCAAGACACATTGTATTAAAATCATCAAAAATCAATGACAAAGATAGAATTCTCAGGGCAGCCAGGAAAAAGAAGATGGTAACCTATAAAGGAAGACTCATTAGATTATCAGCAGGCTTCTCAGCACAAACCTTACAAGCCAGAAAGAAGTGGAATCAAATATTCAAACGATTAAATGAAAAGAACTACCAGCCAAGAATAATATATCCAGTTAAGCTCTCCTTTAGATATGAAAGAGAAATAAAGACCTTTCAGGACATACAAAAATTGAAGAAATTCTCCACTACAAGGCCTGCACTATAGGAAATACTGAAAAGAGTCAGCTCACCTAAAACAAAATGCTAAAAAAAAATACCTAATTAGGAGTAAGGGCTCTAGCAGGCTGATAGAAGCAGAGGAGTGCAACCCTTAATAGGAACAGGCATTATAAGCTTAAAAATAAGAAGAGATTTGCTATACCAAGATATTAATGAACATTCACCATACAGAGGGACAAATTAAGACAGCAATGACTGAAAAGGAGGATTCAAAGATCTGTATTTGCAAAGGGGAATGGGAATTAGCCACATGCAGAAGAAAAGGGACAAGTGTGTGTGTGTGTGTGTGTGTTGTGTGTGTGTATAAAACTACTATTATATTCTTAATGGTAACCAAGCACAAAGATTCAGAACCAAAGTATATAACATAAAACAAGAAGGACCAGAAGGAAAAGCCACAAATGCCAACCAAAACAAAGAAAACAGAAACACAAGGATGAGAAAGCAATGGAAAGACCGAGCTACCAGAAATCAAAAGATAAAATGGCTATAAGAAAATCTCATATTTCAATAATCACACTAAATGTAAATGGACTGAACTCACCAATAAAAAGATACAGAGTTGCAGAATGGATCAAAAACAAAACCCAATGATAAGCTGCCTCCAGAAGACACATCTCAGTTCCAAAGACAAATATAAACTCAAAGTGAAAGGGTGGAAAATGACTTTTCAAGCAAATGGCATTCAGAGAAAAGCAGGAGTAGAGGTACTAATATAAGATGAAATAGACTTCAAAATAAATATATAGATATAGATATAGATGATATAGATAGAGATAGATAGAGATAGAGATAGAGATAGAGATAGATAGAGATAGAGATAGAGATAGAGATAGAGATAGAGATAGAGATAGAGATAGAGATAGAGATAGAGATAGAGATAGAGATAGATATATAGATAGATAGATACTGAGGGATACTTCATAATGATAAAGGGAATCATGCACCAAGAAGACATAACAGTTATTAATATCTATGTTCCCAATCAGGTAGCCCAGAAATATGTAAAGAAATTACTAACAGAACTAAAGAAAGAAACAGACCAAAACACTTTAGTAGAGGACCTAGATACTCCACTGTCAGTTATAGACAGATCATCCAAACAGAGAATCAATAAGGAAATAACATTCTTAAATGACCCATTAGATCAAATGGACACAATTGACATTTACAGAACCTTTCATCCCAAAACAGCTGCATATACATTCTTCTCTAGTGCACATGGAACATTCTCAAAGATTAACCACATAGTGGGACACAGAGATAGCCTCAAAAAATGTAAGAGGGTTGAAATCATACCATAATGCTTTGAAACTGCAGATCAATTGTAAAAAGAAAGCAGAAAGAACCACAAATACATGGAGATTAAACAACATATTACTGAAGATTAACTAGTCAGAGAAGAAATATGAAGAGAGATCAAGAAATATATAGAAACAAATGATAATGATAGTATAACATATCAAAACTTTTCAGACATGGCAAAAGCAGTCATTAGAGGAATGTTCATATCATTATAAGTCTATCTCCAAATAAACAACATAACACTTCATTTGAAAAAACTAGAAAAGGAAGAACAAATGAAGCCTAAATTCAGCAGAAGGACAGAAATAATTAAAACTAGAGAGGAAATAAATTAAATTGAAAACGAAAAAATAAAAAAATATATAAATAAATAAATGCAACAAAGAGCTGGTTCTTTGAGAAGGTTAATAAAATTGACAAACCCCTGGCTAGACTCACAAAAAAAAATAAATAAATAAAAAGGAGAGAGAGAGAGAGAAAGGACACACACACACAAAACAAAATCAGGAATGGAAGAGGAGAAATTATGACAGACACTATAGAAATACAAAGGATCATAGGAAAATACTACGAAAAAAATATATAACATCAAATTTAATAACCTAGAAGAAATGGATCAGTACTTAGAAAAATGCAACCTTCCTAGACTGAATCAAGAACTGGAAAATCTAAATAGACTGATCAGCACTATGGAAATGGAAACAATCATCGAAAACCTACCAAAAAGTAAAAGTCCAGAAAAAGAGGCCTTCACCAGTGAATTCTACCAAACATTCAAAGAAGATTCAATACCTATTCTCCTCAAACTCTTCCAAAAATTAAAGAGGAGGCAATACTTCCCAACAATTTTTATGAGGTCAATATCACCCTGATACTACAACCTGGTAAAGATAACACACAAAGAAGAAAACTACAGACCAATATCTCTTATGAACACAGATGCAGAAGTCCTAAATAAGATACTAGCAAACTGAATATTAAGATTATACATAAGATCAACTGGGCTTCATCCCAGGGGCACAGGGATAGATATATGGAAACCGATTAATGTGATACACCACATAAACAAATTAAAAAACAAGAATCATATGATCATATCAATAGATGCACAAAATGCCTTTGACAGGATATAGCATTCATTTATGATCAATACACTTAACCAAATTGGTATAGAAGGAAAGTACCTTAACATAATAAAGGCCATATATGACAAGCACTCAGCCAACATTATACTGAATGGTGAAAAACTAAACACTTTCCCTCTAAGATCAGAAACAATGCAAGGCTAACCACTATCTCCACTGTTATTCAATATAACATTGGATGTCCTAGAGTGCAATCATGCAAGGAAAGATAAAAAAGGCATCCAAATAGGAAACCAAGAAGTCAAACTGTCACTATTTGTAGATGACATGATTCTCTATATAGAAAACCTTAAAGACTCCACAAAACACTACCAGAAACAATAAGCAAATACAAAATCAATGTTTAAAAATTCACAGCGTTCCAATACTCTAATAATGAAGTGTCAGAAAAAGAAGTGGAAAAAATAATTCCTTTTGCAATTGCAACAAAAAGAATAAAATACCTAGGAATAAAATTAATGAAACATGTGAAGGTCCTATATAATGAAAATTATAAGACCCTATTAAAAGTAATCGAAGAAGATACATAAAGAAATTGAAAGATATTCTGTGTTCTTGGATTAAAAGAATCAACATAGTTAAAATGACCATATTACCTAAATCATTATACAGATTTAATGCAATCCCCATCAAAATCCCATCAGCATTTTTTAAAGAAATAGAACAAAAAATCATCAGACTTATATGAAAGCATAAAAGACCCCAAATCGCCAAAGCCATGCTGAGAAAAATGAACGAGGCTGGAGGCATCACTCTGCCCAACTTCAAATTATACTACAAAGTGACAGTAATTAAAATGACATGGTACTGGCAAAAAAATAGCACATGGACCAGTGGAGTATAATTAAGAGTCCAGAAGTAAATCCATATTTATATATGCAAATAATTTTTGACAAAAAAAGCCAAAAACAAATAATGGATAAAGGAAAGCCTCTTCAATAAATGGTACTGGGGAAACTGGAAAGCCACTTGCAAAAGAAAGAAACTAGATTCTTGTCTCTCACCACACACCAAAATTAACTCAAAATGAATTAAGGACCTGAATATAAGACCTGAAACAATAAAATGCATAGAAGAAAACATAGGAACTAAACTCAAGGACCTTGCACTTAAAGAAGATTATATGAATTTGATCTCAAAAGCAAGGGAAATAAAAGCTAAAATAAATGAATGAGACTGCATGAAACTAAAAAGCTTTTGCTCAACAAAAGAAACCATCGAGAAGGTAAAGGATCAACCATCCAAATGGGACAATATATTTGCAAGCAACGTCTCCAAGAAGGGCCTAATATCCAAAATATACAAAGAACTCAATAACAACAAAAAATCAAACGAACCAATCAAAAAATAGACAGAGGACCTGAACAGACACTCTTTTATAGAGGATACAAATGGCCAACAAATTTATGAAAAGATGCTCAACATAGCTAGCTATTATGGAAATGCAAATCAAAACCACAATGAGATACCATCTCACACCTGTTGGAATAGCTATAATCAACAGGACAAGGAATAACAAATGTTGGAGAGGATGCGGAGAAAAAGGAACCCTCACACACTGCTGGTGGGACTGCAAATTGATACAGCTACTGTGGAAAACAGTATGGAGTTTCCTCGAAAAACTTAGAATTGTTCTACCATATAATTCAGCAATCCCTCTGCTGGGTATTTACCCCAAAGTCTTTAAAACTCATATCTGAAAAGATATTTGCACACCTATGTTCATAGCATCATTATTCACAGTGCCCAGGGCATGGAAGCAACCAAAGTGTTCTATGATAGATCATTGGCTAAATATGCTCTGGTACATATATATATACAGTGGAATATTACTCAGCCATAAGAAGAGATAAAATACTGCCATTTACAATAATATGAATGGACTTTGAAATAATCATGTTAAGCAAAATAAGCCAGACAGAAAAAGTTGAAAATCACATGATATCATTTATATGTGGTATATATACCTAAAAGCAACAAATGAACAGGACAAACAGAGACTCATCGACATGGACAATGGACTAGTGGTTACCGGAGGGTACGAGGGATAATGGAGAAAATTTAAATCATTTCTTCAATTAAAAAAATTAATTAATTAAAAAATATGGAATGTCAACTGTAATTGAAAAAATTTAAGAAAAAAACATTTAATATAGAATAAATTATAAAGTAAATAAGTTATAGGAATGTAATTTACAGCATAGGTAATATTGTTAATAATGTATTATCTTTATATAGTCGCAGATGGTAACTAGACTTATTGTGATGACATCACTTCATAATGTATATACACATTGAATCACTATGTTGTATACCGGAAACTATTTTTTTCTATGTTGATTATTACTTAAATTTTAAAAAAAAAGAACCTGCAGAGCACAAGTAATGGCATAAAAGTAAAACAAGATCCCCTTCCTCAAAGAATTTACAGAACATTGAAGTTTCATCTTTTTCTGTCTTTCTACAAAGCTTCCCTATATCCTATAATCACAGATACTCAAAAATGTGCACAAAGAAAAGTTCCTGGTAGAAATTTGAATTACACAGGTTAGTAAAGGAGAATTTAGTGTCAAAACAATCCACAAAACGAAACCTTCTGTTGTCCATATGATCTTTTTTCTCTTTCCTTATTTCCAGCTACTATATTTTACTATAGTTAGAGTAATTGCCTTTAGCAGCTGCCTCCTTACTCTCACCTAATCTCAATTTTTCAAAACATTGCTGTGAAATGAGACGGTTAGGATTGTTGAGATGCTATATAAAATAAACTCAAAGTAAGAATCTGAGATGATCTCTTACTGGATATTTTAGATTAGTTTTATGGCAGAGGATTTCTGGTTCATTTCAACCTGTTTTTCCTTGTGATCAGGTTTTCAATTATGTAGCAGAAAATATGGAATCTAGAAGTCTGACTTCTTAGTAAGTAAGATATTAGTCTTTATTAGTTCATGGAGGTTGAGGTTTCATTTAACACATGCTTTAAACATCTATCATATGATAGGAATTATGTTAGTAGTTTGGTATGTGGTGGACCCTGCTATCAGGAATTTATATTTTACAGTGTGATACTCTCGAATAACTTGGAGATAGGTTTGTCCTCTAACACTCAATCTATTAAAATCAATTCACAATCATTATGGTCAATTATACTAGGCAAAAAACAAGAAATTGAAAATATGTGATAAAATAGTATGAAAATATGTTCCAATCAAGAAAATTTGCGAGTAATCTTAGGTTGGAAAAACTAAAACATGACTATAATTTGGGAAGTAAAAGCTCAATAAATTGTGTCATGCAAATTTTAGGGGTCAAAAAGTTATGAACAAGAAGGAGTTGAGTATGCCATAGAACACGGAAATGAAGATTTTCAGAAGCAAGCATCTGTTAGAACCTTCCACTCACTATTCAAAGAGAGAAATTATTGGCTAAGAGGACAGGAACATCATTTTTCCTTAGCAATGTGTCCCTATAATAGGTGAGAGTACTTTAAGTCAACTTATCTGGTGTTTCTAAGAATTTACAAATTCTCATTGTTTTCATTTTATGCTCATAAAGCAGATTTCTGATGATAATTTGGCATTCTCTGTAACTTTTTCACTGAGCACAGAACTCTCTGATCATCTAATATGAACATTAACTGTACATGGCAGTTTATTTCTCATTGTAAGTTAATAAATTATAATTCTGGTATGTGTGTGAACTTGATCAATATAAGTATACTTCTGAGAGTTGGATCTCCATCTCAATGTGACGAGCAAATTATTTTTCTAAGTCTACAAGGCTGACACCACCCAACCTTCTCCTAGAATCTACCCTCTCTGTTTAATTGTATTCCTTCTTTGAAGTGTAACATTGCCATATCATCCAAAAGTTAATAAATACATGCTTTGTAAATAAATATAACCAAGAAAACACACTGGGACTACATTCTGTAAACTTTAAGACAGGGCTCTAAACTCAGGCACCCACATTGAATCCCTTCTATCTATCTTCTCTGTAGGGGGATAGTGAAGACAAATGAGACAGTATATTTCATCTTCTTTTATGAGTCTTCACATTCCATTCTCATGTATAACAAAGAACTAAGTGTGTTCTTAAGTACCTCTGGAAGTCTTTAACACTTTTGTTTTAAAGACTCACAATTCTAATTTGTTGTGCTACTCAGAGAAAATTTAGGAAAAGTGTGAGAGGTAGCAGCTAGCCATAGAATCTCAGTTCAGGGAGGACAGTTCTCTATCTGAAGCTAATGATAAAATAAACCAAAATTATTGAGAGACTTAGAGAGAAAGAGGCAAGTAAGTGTCATCCACTCATCTATCCCACCCTACTTGCTATTGTTTGTGCCTTGGTGTAAATTACAGTATTGAGTCAACTTGTTTCAAATATTAACTTTTGGTAACTGTCTAGTTATACTTAAATTCCTACTCTCTATAAGTTGATATCTTTTTTATCCATTTGGTATTCATAAGGCTCTCCAGTGAGAATTGTACAATTTCAACTTTCTTATATTCTATACAGGAAATCAATATTCGTCGACATGGTTGACATGATGCGCATAACTTTGAAATTCAACAAATTTTTCCTCGACTCTTTAAGCAAGGTCTCTCTTGAAATGAACATATTTCAGAACATAAAATATTGCTACACAAAATGGTCAATATAATAATGTGATATTTATTTAGATGTACAATTAAATGGCTTTGAGCAATGGATTTTATATATGATTTAAGTTTTTTTTAATTGAAGTTTTCGAATTTTCATGGTGTTAAACTTTAATAAAATGGAATCATTACAGTTGTGATTTTAAAAAATTAAGAAAACAGAGATGCATTTGAAGTGAAACAACAGTCTAATGAATGAGTGCAGACTAATAAATTAGAGATAGAAGTTTACAAAAGAGAACATTGAAACAATCTGACCAAATGCATAGGATCTATATGAATGCACTTGTTTTTCATGTTATAATGCTTACCAAAGAATGACAAAGGGCTTTCAAGAAAGTACCATGATAAATAAGGGGCAATTGAATATAGTTGTATGGACTCTGGAGCTAGAATGCATGATTTCAGATCCCAGCTCCACTATTTACTAGCTTTATAACCTTGAAAAGGTTAATTAATCTCACCGTGTGCCCCGATTTCCTCAAATGAAGACATCAAACTCAAATGAAATAATGAATATAAAAAGCTAAGAACAGCACTCGGCTCATAGTAAATGAGAAGTGGTAGCTATCATCACATGGTCCTAAAACATGCATTTTTCTTCTCAGGTCACTAATTCTATAGTGTTTTACCTGATAGAAAAAAAAAATTGTTTTGCGAATACTATTCCCAATGTATCATGTGATATAAATGTCGAACATTGTAGAAAATAATGGTCATCCTCTTGAGGTCTATGGTCGCCAAACTTGGTTTAGCAGTGGTATCACAGATGTGAAAGTCTCACTCTACATATACAGAATCAGAATTCATGACAGTGGAGGTCAGGAATCCATATTTTTTAAAGTGCTTTAAATAATTTTGATAGAACTGGCATGTCACACTTCAGCAGATTGGGTTTGAAAACCACTGGTTTAGGTAATAGCAAACTTTCATAGAGTAACCATCTAAAGCCAATTTTATCTCTATTATCACTTTCATATTAGTTAGAATTATCTTTTTATAAGTACATGTCTCCTAACTCTCGCTCAATATCTATTAATCTCTTGAATGCAGTAGTAACTCTATGTGATCGTGTTTATGTATCTCCTCTGATCATGTCCTCATGCCCCTACCCCAACATCTATTAAAGTACGTGACCTAAAATTGATATTTAATAAAAAGCTTGTTAAAAGATGTAAGGAAAGGAGGGAGGAAGGAGTTATAATCCTTCAGTGATTTCTCCTCCTTGAATTAAAAGTTGGATTCAGTTTTTGAAATTGAGATTTGCTTTACATTAAACAGAAGTTGTTTTAAAGAGCTAATTTTAAGTTGTCAAAAATCAGCAGTATCTGTGATGAGATTTAATAATAATGGAAGCATACTTCTGGATAAATAATCAAAATTATATTAATGAATTTCTTGCTTTATTACAAAAAGGATTGGAAGTTGTTTGTCAATTCAGTTTACACGCTCATTAAAAAGGCTGAAATGACCAAAGCACAGAAGGTGGTTTGATTGTTTCTGTTATTTTAATGATTCAATTTAATCAGATATTTACCAAATTGTTAGTCAACACTCAACCTTTATGGAATTTGATTAAATGAATTTGGCTGTTAGGGTCATGCTGATTTACTGTACAAATAAATACAAAGCACTCCATTAAGTCTGTTATAATTGATATGGTGGCTAAGTAAATAAGATGTGTCTGGCCTTATTAGTTGCTATCTGAGCCTACAACAAGAAGCTGAAAGTACATTCCTCTTTATATAAAAAGAATTTTATAATTTTTTGCTCACATATCCTCTAAAAGAGTTTTTTAAATAAGCATACCTTCTTGCATATTTTTAAGTTGACATCTACAATTTTTCATCATGTATTTAAATAACAACAAAAAATAGAATTTCTGACATATTGTAAATAATACAGTTTTAAAATAAAATAGCTATGGCCCTCTTTCAAAGTATGTGACTACCATAGCAATTTGATACTGTCATAATCCATTTTTTAAAAATACATGAACAAGTTTTCAAGTCAAAAAACTATATCATTTATTTTTCTTCCTGAATTAATATTTCATTTCCACTTCACTAAATTTTGTCTTAACAAAATGTATTTTATACTTGTATTTTAAACCTAGTATATATAAACATAAATTAATATTTATTTTCATTTAAAAATATGAAGTTCTAAGTGTTAAAATTTGTCTTCTAGATGGTTATGATTAAATTTACTAGAAATATGCAAATGATGAAAACAACTTAATGTCTAACAGTTTTAAAAAATAATTATTAATCAAAGTAAAATTTTATTGGAAATGTCTCTCAAAGCAATTAATGGAGAATATTTTCAATTAGTACATATATTTGGAGATGAATATTACTTATTAATAAAAAGTACATTGTATTCAGAATAAATTACTTTCCTATTTTAATTTTTCTTTATAAATAAAGCAATGAGAAGCCCTCTTCACTTATATAAGTAGATGGGGATGGAAATGTCATTGCATGGGTGACGTAAAATTTGCCAGTGCCCCAGCAGCCTGGAGGAATCCTCGGTTCTTTCCCGCCAACTCAGTAAAGAAATAACAGATGAGCGAGATTTAGAAAAAGTAAGGTTTATTGAAAGTACATTTCAAGAAGAAGCAGGTCATGCCCAAGAGGGCTGTAACTGTGCAAAAAACAAAAGATATCATTAAAGTATGCTCCAAAAGAGGGGGGGGTTACAGTGAAGAGAGCTAAAACAGCAGAACTGGGGAGTTTTGTATTACATTAGGGCCGTCATTGGAGGTTACATTGGCGCACGAAGTAATTTTGATTGACATTTGGTGGTTATATAACTCTCTGCCTACTGCGCATGGGGTAACCCATAATTCAGTCTGTTATAATTAGGTTCATGAACTTCGCCTCTAGGCATGTATTATAACGATGATATAATGAGGCTAAGGTCACAGGGAGGTTAATGTAGGACTGATCGCGCACATGCTTATGGTCGTATTAAACCGGCTACTATTTTATGACTTTGTACTTCTTTGTCTTTCATGTTGTAGGGGTAATTTATAACCATAAAATGGGGATTCCAGACAGGTCCTATGGGAGGTTTTTGAAAGGGGCCTTCATTCCCCAGTTGCTCATGTCTACTTAACAACCTAACAGAAATAAGTTTGTTATAGCACTGTTACTCAATTATTTAAACTTCTTCCAAGTGACACAGAGATGTACCACTAAAAAAATTTAATGCTTTATCAGCAGATAACTTGATTATATCCAACTTCAATTTTGTTAAAAGCAAAAAAAATGGAACCTATTTTGTCTTACAAAAAAATTTATTACTTAGTTTTTACTATTGTTTACCTTCTCAACAGAAATATTTAAAATGATTCTTTTACTGGGCAACGCAAATACTTTATAACCTGAGGCAGTGTCCCAGAGCAAGCTCCTAGGTAGGGAAGAACTATGTCTTCCTTTTGTAAATAGAAGGTGAAATGCAAGAGAGATGGTGAAAAAGAAAAGCCTCTATTAAAACTTCTTTTTAGGTGTAACAATTTGAACAAAAATAATTTATGTCAGTTGAAATCTGGAGTTTGATTCTTTTAAAACTATCGATGCTAGAGTACCTCTTGGAGAGTCTTCATATACTTCTGAGGGCACATGTACTCCACTTTGACATTACATATTTTTGTTTTTGTTTAGTCCTTAGCACTAAAGTGTCATGACCTGACATGTTCTAAAATGGTCACATTGACATTCCTAATTCATTCCCTCTTTAGGAAACTGAAAAAGTTGAATCAATAATATTTATGGAATAAGACTATACTGGGAATGAGTTATTCCTAGCCTCATCACTGAAACATCGAAGAATTTATTGAGAGGTATTTATTGAGAACCACTATATGTTACACATTGTATCAAATGCTGGTGGATAGAAAAATAAGGCATAGCATAACATATAGGTTGTTACCCTTAAAAAATTTATAGTCCAGTGGAGAAAACATAGATATAAATGGGCATGAACCAATGTATTAAGAAGAGCTTTGGTGGAAAGGACATTCGAGGGTTCTCCAAATTTGGATGATAACTTGAAAATAGACACACCAAGTATTTATTTGACAAAAAACATTCAATTCCTTTAGGGAATGAAGAGATACTTAGATTTTTGTGACTTACATTCTTTAGCATAGAGAAAAAAGAGTATAGGAGCAAATATATCAAAATTTTCCTGATTTTACACTTCACTGTGACAACTTCATATATGTACCATTAATACCTATTAAAATATCTATAACTTGCAGGTTTTTGATGCTTGATAAACTGAACTAACAATGTATAGCCATTTTTTCCCCCAAAATTGGAGAGCCATAGAACACTTTTAGATGTTAATAGCTATCTATGGTCAAAAGTATGGGATATGTTATCATCTATATCTATTAGAAAGGCACAATCTTTGGTAATACATTAAAGTTTTTCAGAAACTTTACAGGTGCTTAATCTAGTGCTTCCTAAACTTATGGAAACATGGCACAACTCTTTCTGCAGAACAGTAGTTGAGAGTATACCAGTTTAAAAAACACTGATATTGATAAAGTCTCTTTTTCTGTTCTGCCTACTTACCATAGACCAACTATGAAATTGTGTGTGTGTTTGTGTGTATGTGAGTGAAAGAGGGAGAGAGTGGGGGGTTTGGGAGAGGGAGCGGAGAACCTAAAATCCATTAGGTATATCACAAAGTCAAGAACTGCTAATTATTAAAATAGCTTGACCCCAATTTTAGGATATATATCCTAGGCTTCTGATATACTGTTTTAGAAACCTCTAAAAGTAATTAATTTGCTTATTGAAAAGTTATGATTTCTTTGCAGAACATAAATCCTCCATGTCTTAGATGGATGTGTCAATTATTCTTTAAATCAACTATCCATAGGAAAAAAAATGTGACAGTCTGCATAAGGCTTACACCAGAAAATAATAAATATTGACATAAAATGGATTTATTCAAGGCTCTGTTGGTTCAGTATCTTGGCTGCATTCTTTTAGGAAATTTATTACTATTATCTTTCCTAACATTAAATAAATTTGTCCTTTTTTAAAAAGTTCAGCCATTTGATTAAATTTCAAATTAATATATATTGATTTTCAAATCAATATATTGATTTCAGAATCAATAATTGTCTAGAGCATCAATATTGTTAAACTATATATCTTTTATTTTTTTAAATTAATTTTTATTGAAATGACATCAGTTAAAAAAATCAGTAAGTCTCAGGAGTACAATTTAACAGTAAGGCATATATATATATATATATATATATATATATATATACACGGCATTGTGTGTTCGCTGCCAATAGTTAGATTTCTTTCTGTCACCACATATTTCATCCCTTTACCCCATCTATCTCCACCCTCCCCGCTCCTCCTCTACCCTCTGGTAACCACTAGTCTACTGTGCATATGATGAGTCTCTGTTTGTTTGTCTTGTTCATTTATTGCTTTTAGGTTTATATCCCACATAAGTGATATCATGTGGTTTTCAACTTTTTCTGTCTGGCTTATTTCGCTTAGCATGATTATCTCAAGGTCCATCCATGTTATTGCAAATGGCAGTATTTCATCTCTTCTTATGGCTGAGTAATATTCCATTGGATATATATACTGTAGCTTCTTTATCCAATCGTCTGTTTGTAGGAATGTTTGGTTTCTTCCATGTCCTGGCCACAATGAATAATGCTGCTATGAACATTGGTATGCAAATATATTTTCGAATATGGGTTTTCAAGGTTTTGGGGTAACTGCCAGTACAACAATTACTGGATCATATGGTAGACCAATTCTTAGTTTTTTGAGGAAGCGCCATACTGTTTTCCAAAGTGGCTGTACCAATTTGAAATCCCACCAGAAATGTATAAGTGTTCCTTTTCCCTTACAACCTCTCCAACACTTCTTATTACTTGTCTTGCTGATTTAATGATAGTCATTCTAACAGGTGTAATATGATATCTCATTTTGGTTTTGATTTGCATTTCCCTAATACCTAGCAATATTGAGCATCCTTTCATATGTTTGTTGGGCATTTGTATGTCTTCTTGAGATAAGTGTCTGTTCAGGTCCTCTGCCCACTTTTTGAATGGATCATTTGTTTTCTTGTTATTGAGTTGCATGAGTTCTTTGTATGTTTTGGATATTAGGCCCTTATCAAAGGCATTGCTTGCAAATATATATTGTTTTCATTTGGATGGTGGTCTCTTTACCTTATTGATGGTTTATTTTGCTGAGCAGATGCTTTTTAGTTTGATGAAGTCACATTCATTTATTTTTGCTTTTACTTCCCTTGCCTTGGAGGTCAAATTCATAAAAACCTCTTTAAGTCTAAGGTCTATGAGTTTAGTTCCTATGTTTTCTCCTATGCAATTTATTTTTTTCAGGTCTTACGTTCAAATCCTTAATCCATTTTGAGTTAATTTTGGTGTGTGGTGATAGACAACAGTCTAGTTTCGTTATTTTGCAAGTTCCTTCCAATATTCCCAGCACTATTTATTGAAGAGGGTTTCCTTTCTCCACTGTATGTTTCTGGTTCTTTATTTTTTTAATTAATTAATTTTTTTACGGTGACAATAAATAATAAAATCCAGTAAGTTTCAGCTGTACATTTTAACAGTAAAGCATATATACACACATACTTATATGCACACGTACATATATATATATTACATTGTATATATTTACATTCTAAATATATATTTATAATATATATTTACATTGTGTGTTCACCTCCCATAGTTAGATTTCTTTCAGTCATCACATATTTGACTACTTTTACCCCATCTGCCTCCCCTTTCCCTTCTAGCAACCACTAGTCCATTGTCCATATCCATGAGTCTCTGTTTGTTTATCCTGTTCATTTTTGTTGCTTTTAAGTATATATCCCACATATAAGTGATATCATGTGATTTTCAACTTTTTCTGTCTGGCTTATTTTGCTTAACATGATTATCTCAAATTCCATCCATGTTGTCACAAATGGCAATCTTTCATCTCTTCTTATGGCTGAGTAAAATCTATTGTATGTACGTACCACAGCTTCTTTATCCAATCATCTATTGTAGGACACTTTGGTAGCTTCCATGTCTTGGTCACTGTAAATAATGCTGCTATGAATATCATCAGTGTACAAATATCTTTTCGGATATGAGTTTTAAAGTCCTTGGGGTAAATATCCAGTAAAGGGATTGCTGGATCATATGGTAGAACAATTCTTAGTTTTTTGAGGAAACTCCATACTGTTTTCCACAGTGGCTGTACCAATTTGCAGTCCCACCAGCAGTGTATGAGGGTTCTTTTTTGTCTGTATCACCTTCAACATTTCTTATTATGTGTCTTGTTGATTACAGCTGTTCACACAGGTGTGAGATGGTATCTCATTGTGGTTTTGATTTGCATTTCCATAATAGCTAGTGATGTTAAACATCTTTTCATATATTTGTTGGCTATTTGCATATCCTCTAGGAAGAAGTGTCTGTTCAGATCCTCTGCTCACTTTTTGAATGGATTGTTTGTTTTCATGTTATTGAGTTGTATGAGTTCTTTTATATTTTGGATATTAGGCCCTTATTGGAGACGTTGCTTGCAAATATACTTATTATTCAAATGGTTGACTCTTTACCTTGTGATGGTTTCTTTTCCTGAGCAGAAGCTTTTTAGTTTGATGTAGTCCCATTCATTTATTTTAGCTTTTACTTCCCTTGCTTTTCAGGTGAAATTCATAAAATCCTCTTTAAGTCCAAGGTCCTTGAGTTTAGTTCCTATGTTTTCTTCTATGCATTTTATTGTTTCAGGTCTTATATTCAGGTCTTTAACCCATTTGAAGGTAATTTTGGTGTGTGGTGATAAACAACAGTCTAGATTCCTTCTTTTGAAGAGGCTTTCCAGTTTTCCCAGCACCATTTATTGAAGAAGATTTCCTTTCTCCATTGTTTGTTTTTGGCTATTTTGTCGAAAATTATTTGCCCATATAAATATGGATTTACTTCTGGATTCTTAATTCTGTTCCAATGGTTCATGTGCTATTTTTTTTTTTTGCCAGTACCATGTCATTTTAATTACTGTCACTTTGTAGTATAATTTGAAGTTGGGCAGAGTGATGCCTCCAGCCTCGTTCATTTTTCTGAGCATGGCTTTGGCAATTCGGAGTCTTTTATGCTTTCATATAAATCTGATGATTTTTTGTTCCATTTCTTTAAAAAATGCTGATGGGATTTTGATGGGGATTGCATTAAATCTGTATAATGATTTAGGTAATATGGTTATTTCAACTATGTTGATTCTTCTGATCCAAGAACACAGAATATCTTTCAATTTCCTTATGTATCTTCTTCAATTACTTTTAACAGGGTCTTATAATTTTCATTATATAGCTCTTTCGCATGTTTCATTAAATTTATTCCTAGGTATTTTATTCTTTTTGTTGCAATTGCAAAAGGAATTATTTTTTCCACTTCTTTTTCTGACACTTCATTATTAGAGTATTGGAACGCTATGGATTTTTTAACATTGATTTTGTATTCGGAGAATTTACTGTATTTGCTTATCGTTTCTGGTAGTGTTTTGTGGAGTCTTTAAGGTTTTCTATATAGAGAATCATGCCATCTACAAATAGTGACAGTTTGACTTCTTGGTTTCCTAATTGGATGCATTTTTTATCTGTCCTTGCCTGATTGCACTCTCTAGGACATCCAATGTTATATTGATGACAGTGGTGATAGTGGTTAGCCTTGCCTTGTTCCTGATCTAGGAGGGAAGGCTTTTAGTTTTTCACCATTCAGTATAATGTTGGCTGAGTGCTTGTCATATGTGGCCTTTATTATGTTAAGGTACTTTCCTTCTATAGCAATTTGCTTAAGTTTATTGATCATAAATGGATGCTGTATCCTGTGGGAGGCATTTTATGCATCTATTGATATGATCATATGATTCTTGGTTTTTTTTTAATTTGTTTATGTTGTGTATCACATTAATCAGTTTGCATATGTCTAATCATCCCTGTGCCCCTGGGATGAAGCCCAGTTGATCGTATGCATAATCTTTTAAATATTTGGTTTGCTAGTATCTTATTTAGGACTTCTGCATCTGTGTTCATGAGAGATATTGGTCTGTAGTTTTTGTGGTTTTTTTTGTATTATCTTTACCAGGTTTTAGTGTCAGGGTGATATTGGTCTCATAAAAAGAGTTGGGAAGTATTGCTTCCTCTTTAATTTTTGGAAGAGTTTGAGGAGAATAGGTATTAAATCTTTTTTGAATGTTTGCTAGAATTCACTGAGGAAGCCATCTTGTCTTGGACTGTGACTTTTTGTTATGATTTTGATGATTGTTTCCATTTCCATAGTGTTGATCGGTCTATTTAGATTTTCCAGTTCTTCTTGATTCAATCTAAGAAAGTAGTTTTTATTTCTAAATACTGATCCATTTCTTTTAGGTTATTAAATTTGGTGTTATATACTTCTTTATAGTATTCTTGTATGATCCTTTGTATTTTTGCGGTGTCTGTCATGATTTTCCCTTTCTCATCTTTTTTTTTTTTTTTTTTTTTGGTGTACTTCCTCTTTTTTCTTTAGTGAGTCTAGCCAGAAGTTTGTCAATTTTATTTACCTTCTCAAAGAACCAGCAATTTGTTGCATTTGTTTTCTCTATTTTTTTTATTTGTTTTGTTTTCAATTTCATTTATTTCTGCTCTAATTTGGATTATTTCTTTCCTTCTGCTGACTTTTGGCTTGATTTGTTCTTCCTTTTCTAGTTATTTTGAAGATGAAGCATTAGGTTGTTTATTTGGGCTCTTCTTATTTATGGAGATAGGCCAGTAATGATATCAACTTTCCTCTTATGACCACTTTTGTCATGTCTGAAAAGTTTTGATATATTGTACTATCATTATCATTCGTTTCTATGTATTTCTTGATCACTTTATATTTCTTCTCTGACTAGTTATTCTTCAGTAGCATGTTGTTTAATCTCCATGTATTTGTGGTTCTTTCCACTTTCTTTTTACTGTTGATCTGTAGTTTCAAAGCATTATGATCAGAGAATATGACTGGTATAATTTCAACCCTCTTACATTTTGTCAGGCTATCTCTGTGTCCCAGTACGTGGTCAATCTTTGAGAATGTTCCATGTGCACTAAAGAAGAATGTATAAGCAGATGTTTTGGGATGGAAGGCTCTGTAAATGTCAATTGTGTCCATTTGATCTAATGGGTCATTTAAGAATGTTATTTCCTTATTGATTCTTTGTTTGGATGATCTGTCTATAACCGGCAGTGGGGTATTTAGGTCCCATAAGACAATAGTGTTTTGGTCTGTTTCTTCCTTTAGTTCTGTTAGTAATTTCTTTACATATTTCTGGGCTTCCTGATAGGGAGCATAGATATTAATAACTGTTATGTCTTCTTGATGCATGATTCCCTTTATCTTTATGAATTGTCTCTCAATATCCTTTTTTACCTTTTTTTTTTATTTTGAAGTCTATTTCATCTGATATTAGTACCTCTACTCCAGCTTTTCTCTGAATGTCATTTGCTTGAAATGTCATTTCCCACTCTTTCACTTTGAGTTTATATTTGTCTTTGGAGGTAAGATTTGTCTCCTGGAGGCAGAAAATAGTTGTGTTTTGCTTTTTGATCTATTGTTCAACTCTGTTCCTTTTAATCGGTGAGTTCAGTCCATTTACATTTAGGGTGATTATTGAAATATGAGGTCTTCTTATAACCATTTTATCTTTTTATTTCTGGTAGCTCAGTATTTCCATTGCTTCTGTGTCCTTGTGTTTCTGGTTTCTTTATTTTGGTTGTCTTTTGTGGATTTTCCCTCTGATTCTTGTTTTATGTTATATATACTTCAGCTCTGAATCTTTGATGTGTGGTTATCATTATGAATATGTCAAAGGTAGTTATATATATACAGTCATCCATTTTCTTCTGTGCATGCCTTATCTCCATTCCATTTTATGATTTTGGATATTTGAATCATCCCCTTTTCAGTCATTGTTTTCTCAATCTGTGCCTATGTATGCTGAACGTTCAATACTATCTTGCTATAACAATTCTCTTCTTATTGTTTAAGCTTATAATTCCCTGTTCTTAGTAAGGGTTGCAGTCCTCTGCTTCTATTTGCCTGATAGTCTTACCTCTTACTTGTTTTTTTTTTTTTTTTATGCATTTTATTTTCGGTGAGCTGACCCCTTTCAGTATTTCCTATAGTGCAGTCCTCATAGTGGAGAATTCCCTCAATTTTTGTATGTCTTGAAATGTCTTTATTTCTTCTTCATATCTAAAGAAGAGCTCAACTGGATACATTGTTCTAGGCTGGTAGTTCCTTCCACTTCATAGTTTGAATATTTGATTCCACCCCTTTCTGGCTTGTAAGGTTTGTGCTGAGAAGTCTGAGGATAATCTAATGTGTTTTCTTTTATAAGGTACCATCTTTTTCTCCCTAGCTGCCCTGAAAATTCTGTCTTTGTAGTTGATTTTTGATAATTTTAATTCAATGCATCTTGGTGAATGCCCTTTTGGATTGAGATAATTGGGTGTTCTGTTGACTTCTTAAATTCTAAACTCCGGCTCATTTCTTAGATTTGGGAAATTCCCATCAACTATTCATCTGAAAATGCTTTCTAGTCCCTGCTTTTTTCCTCCCCTTCGATAATGCGCATTATCCTATGTTTCTTCTCCTGATGGTATCAGCTAGTTCTTGTATTTCTCTTTCATTATTTTTCATTCTTTGGTTTCTCTCTTCTTTCTTCTGATATGTTTTTAGATTTCTGTCTTCAATATCACTGATCCTTTCTTCCATTTAGTCGACTCTATTTCCAAGCTTGCTATTTCATTTTTCAATTCCTGCAGAGTGTTTCTTATCTCCAGATGATCTATTCTTCTTTTTTTTAAGATTTCAATCTCCTTGGTAAAGAATTCATTTTGCTCATCTAGTTTTTTCTTCAATTTCTGAAATTTTTGATATGACTCAGTTCAGATCTCACTGAGTCTTTTTTGCAGTTCCGACCTGAATTCTCTGTCATTTAAGTTGTATATTTCTATATCTTTAAGCTTATTTTTGGAGATTTTTCTCTTCCTATCTGAGATGCCTTGTCACTTTGGTTGTTCATGGTGTTTAATGGACTACTTCTCCACCTGAGCATTAATAGAAGTATATTTTATTTTGTTTTTTCCAGAAAGAAGATTTATTAAATAAAGGTCTCTCTTTAGCCTGCTGCAAAGAAGGCACTTTTTTGTTTGTTTGTTTCTAGTAGATGGCGTCTAAGTCTCTTGGATCCTTGCTTTATATAAAGTGTTAATAATGCCTTCTTTTTCTTGTAGATGTTTAATCATGCTTGCTACTCTCAGTCTCAGTCCCTGTCATTGTTAATGACAGTTTCAGTAGCGTTTGCTCATTCTCTTGGGGCTCTGTGGTGTTCAGTCTCATAGGGTATGAGACTGAAGAAGGGGCCCTTTGGGTTGGGGGTCAGGGGCTGCGGCTCACCCTCAGTTTTGCAACCACTGCTGGTAAAAATCAACTGTTGTTTCTCTGCCATCCTGCTTCTCTACTTTCTAGTCTGATGACTTGGACCTGCTGCCAGCCACGTGGAGCTCAGAGCACTCCTAGAGAGTGCTGTTCAAGGAACTTACCACATCTTCTCCCCTCCCTCTCCTCCTGCAGGGAGCTGTGAGAGATAGCTACTTTTTTTTCCTCCTAGTCTACCACCTGACTCCTGGAGTTCTTATCTATGGTAGCTCTAATGCGCAGATCCCTTGCTCAGACATGCTTTTTGCAGGTGATTGTTTTTTGTGGAGTTTTAGGTCTTCAGCTAATTGTTGTTTCAAGGGTAGAGATCTGGGGGCATCTCTCATTTCTCCATGTTTTGGATGTCACCAATTTCCCTTATCACAGTGGTATCAATGGTTTCTCTAAAGATTCTTGTGAACTTCTATTTTGTGGTCTTCAAGTAATAAGAAAAAATAGTCAGTCACTCACTTCCTGTTGGCACAGTGGACTGAGGTGTTCCAAGCATTTTCTTTGTTTGTAGGTAGAGGTGGGAATATCTCAATGAGATGTACTCATGTCCAGAAACACTCAGAAAGAATATTGGAAAGAGTCTATGAGGTTTTCCTTGGCTGCCTGCAAGACTGATGAGTAGATCTCTATATTCCTTTTTAAAGAAAAAGAAAAGCTTGTTAATTTCGAAGTCTGTTTCGAAGTGCTGCATCGGTTTCCAGCTTTGTCTCTCTCCAATCCATTCTTCACCCCTTAGCCTGAAGGAGCTTTTGAAAATTCCAGTCTAACTATGTAATGCTTCAAATTAAAACATTTCATTATCTGCAGAATGATGTTCAAACTCCTAAAATTGTCTACAAAATCCTACATAAGTTGGTCCTATCTTCATCTTTATCTTCATCTCTACCACTCCCCACTTGCTCACTCTGTTTTGGTTACACTGAAGTGTATGCAGTCCTTTCTGTGTTCTATAAGCACTTGCTTTTGCCTAAGCTATTCCTTCTACCTTGTATACTCTTATGCTTATCTTCTCTTCATTTGGTGAGCCCATATATATTCAATGTTCTCTTCTAAAATGCCACTTCTTTAGAATAACTTCTCATGACTTCTAAGACTAGGCTAAGTGTTCTTCTAAAATACTCCCATAGCATTCTTTGTACCACTCCCATCATTTCAACCAAAGACAGAAAGAATAGCACTCTATATTTCTTAAATTATAAGCATGTGTATTAAGTGTTTATTTTCATTTCACATTGTTATTTAATTGGATTTGGCTTCCTGATAGTGTCTTCCAAAATAATTAAGATAAAATGTTGATTTAGGTATAAATTTCTCCAGGAGGGTAAAAAGCACACTAATTATTTTGTTTTCTTTTTAAAAAGAGGCTGAGTCTCAAATGAGGAATAAAAAGTAGAATTTTAAAGAATTAGCTAAGAGTACATCATACCACCCTGATGAATGAAGTATTGATCAGATTGTTAACAATTTTAGCATTTTTGAAGCTAGCAAAGAAAGGATTGTGGTAAGATTGTATAGAGCCTTGATGTTTACTTAGAAAATATCTACTTATGTCACTGAGGGATGACACAATTGAATGAAAGCTTAACACTGGTATTTCACCAGAACAACTTAAATATGTATCCAACTGTCACAGATAAATCTATTATTTTCATCTGCACCCAAACTTGTTCTGTTTCATGTCTCCCTTATTCTGGTCAATGACACCGTCATTTATCCTATAGAAATACTTGACTTATTTTTCTCCCAAAACTCACATTCAATTACTTCATATGTCCTGTCTATTATACCTTCAAAATGATTCCTTCTCCTCCTTCCCCATAATTACTGTCCTGTTACAGGCCTTTATCATCTCTTCAATGATTCTGCAATTGGTTATCATACTTGAATAGTCACCAAATCAATTCATCATTTGTAGCATAATGGTAAAGAGTAGGTAATCTGGAACAAGAGTGTCTGGGTTTGCTACACTGGTTCTACTATTTAGCAGTTGTGTGATATTAAACATGTTATTCAATCTCTCTGTACTTCATTTTTCTTATCTAAAAAATGAGAATAATAATAGTACACACTTCATTGGATTATTCTAAGTATGAAAATATGTATAGCACTTAAAACATGCCTGGAAATTAGCAAATGCTGCATATGTATGAGCTAGTAATATTTATGCTCCTGCTTAGCTTTTTTTTTTTTCAAATTGAATTTTGAACCTGATTTAGAAAGGGCTTATAATTTCTGCTTTTCAGAGTCCCCTGAATACTATTTTTCTTCCTTAAGGTCACATTTATATTAATGGGAATATTACAAACAGAAAAGAGATGTTGAGTGCCAAAAAAGTTACAATCTATATTTGAAAAAAATATATATTGTTTTTTGATGATCTCCTCAATTACCCTAGCACTCATCTGGTACTACACATAACCAATACAATACTATGGACTATGCTCCTTATACTATACTCTAAATCCCTGTAATTGTTTTGATACTATTAATTCGTACTTCTTCAACCCTTTATCTTTTTCTTCCCCCCTCCCCCAATCCTTCTCCCCTCTGGAAATCACCAGACTGTTTTCTGTATCCGTGAGCCTGTTTTTTTCATTTAATTTGTTTGTTTCTTTTGTGCCTTAGATTCCTCATATAAGTGGAATTATATGGTATTTATCTTTCTCTGACTTATTTCACTCAGCATAATATTTTTCATGTTGCCTCATTGTCTTGGTCCACTTTCCTTAGTACGGTATACAAGGCTTTTCACAAACTATCCCCACTGAGATATTCCAGCTCCATGTCCAGCTACCAAATAGTTTACATTCTAGCCACACTGAATTATCGGTCAGTCTCTGGACAAAACATCTAGTTTTTTTAGAAATTCACCTGAAAAATACTTTTCTGTTCTTCAAGATTCATTCCTAGTACTATGAACTATCTATAAACTAATTCATTTCACTCTCACTCTGAATTACTGTTTTATTTTTATTCTCTCTAATAGTAGATTATACATTTCTTTACTATTTATTCAATTAATATTTATTGAGTGCTTATTACATGCCAGGCACAATTCTAGGGCCTGAATTTATAACATTAATCACAACAAAGTCTCCTCCATTATTCTTAGAGAGATACAGACAAACAAATATGTCATTTGATGGTAATTTATACAGAAATATATAATACAGAGTGAAGAGGGTATGGGGTATTAGAAAGGAGGAATTGTTATTTTATAGGATGCTCATTCAAATGAAAAAAATAGTTTCTCAGAAGGGAGATCAGCAGTGGTGAAATGCTACTGATACATTAAGAGAAGGACTGAGAATTTATCATTGATTTTTGCCACTTTATCACTTGTATGTTGCTAGTTATTTACCCATGTGTCTTTAATACTAGACTTTGTGGTCTTCCAGAACATCAGTATTTAAAATCTGTGAGAGACACATGGTATATATTACTAAATATTGATTGAAATAAATTGAAAAAAATATGCCATTTGATTATCTCATTGAAAGTCTTTGGCATAGAAGCAAAGATATTTCTTTGTCAAAATGTTTGTGAAATGTATACTCAAGGCCAAAGTTATTAAGAGAAAATAATAAAATTAAGAGTTGAGACATTTAGATTTAACTCTGTGATGTAGGACAGGATACATACCATGCCTATACATTTTCTAAAGAAATAATAAAATAAGTTGCATTGACACTTTTGGAGATTTTTCAATTGTTATCAGTATTGAGAAATAATGATCCTAGGCCTGATAAAATGTTTCCGAGGTCAATTACAAGAGCTTCCTGTTTAATAATGTTAAATCTTGTTTTCTTCAACTAGATTGATGAATCCTCTTATATTGTGTAAATGTAGCAAGCTTAAGAAATACATATTGTATTTGGACTTTTATATTGTAAGTCACCAATTTTTATTTTGCATTGAACTAGAGGCTGGAAGCACTGGTGAGGCATGAGATATTTGCATTCTATATTATCAAGCACATTTAGTTCTTAAAAGCATCAATGTGGGCAGTTATCTTACTTAGCCTTCTTTACCTAGACTTGTGAAGATTCATGTCTAATTTCTGTAGGCCAAATTACTTTTCCAGCTTATTTAAAGTATCATCTAAATGGTAATATTAGCTATAACACACTGGATTTACCTTCCAAATCCTTAGGACATGGAACCTTTCTTATTCACCAATAAGGTACAATCTTCTCCAAAGCAGGTCTTATCTTTATGCATAACCTCTGTACTTGGCTTTCAGAGAATATATTTATTTGAAGAAATTTTTTTTCAATATTTTCTATGGAGGCAACCCTTGGTTGACCTCAGAGATTGCAATGACCTTGTCAGCTTACAATCTCTTATTATTTATTTATTTAATTTTTATTTTTTTAATGTCAACAGCACCCAGTGTTCCTAGATGATCTCCCATCCAAGTATTAACCAGGCCCGACCCTGCTTAGCTTCTGAGATCAGACAGGATCAGGCTTGTTCAGAGTAGCTTGGCTATAGACTGAAGAGATTTTAAAAATAGTGTACCTATGTGCTCAGAACAATATGTCTCTTAATTTCTTTGCTATTTGATACCAACAATTTTTTTTGAAAAAGTAAAACAAGATTAAATCAAAGGAGTACGATATTACAGAATACTTTTATAAAGGTGTTTGTTGTCATGATTAGAGCTGCACCTTTGAACAAAATTATAGCATTAAGGATTCACTCAAATTTCAAGCCTTGCCCATGAGTTCTTGACTCAGTCATATACTAGCTGATTTTCTCTTTTAAGTTGTTATAAATGCAAAAGTAATTTTTATTTTTATTGCCTTTTAATCACAAAAGTAATGTATATTCGCTTGGAGAAAATTTGGAAAATTCAGAGAAATGGAGAAAATAAGATATCATTTGTTAAGATTTTAGTATAATTTCATTTATGATTGTTCTCTGAATTTATATAAAGTTAAAAATAGAGTTGCGATCATACTTACATACCATTATATGACATATTTTCTTTCAATAAATATATTTTATGTCACTAATCATTTTCAAAAAGATATTTATGATAATTTTAAGGTCCTAATATTTCATATAAATATAGTACACATAATTTATTTAATCTCCTGATATTTGGGCATCCAGACTGTTTCTATTTATTTTACCATAAGTTATAACAAAGATAATTTTTAAAAAATAATCTTTCATTTATTTCTGCTAATAAATTCATCTATACAACTTATTCAGGTTTGTTTCGGAGTTTCTCTCTACATTAAAACACTATCTTTGGAATTGCTATTGTCAATGTTGACTTTATATAATAGGTCTTCCAATAATGTAATTTTGTTCAATATAATTTTGTTATAACATTGATGACAGAACAATTAATCCAAAAACTTACATGAAACCACAAAAGGCCCTGACTAGCCAAAGAAATCTTGAGAAAAAACAAAGTGAGAGGAATCACACTCCCTAATATCAAACTTTACTATAAAGTTACAGTAATCGAAACAGTATGGTACTGGAATTAAAACAGATATATAGATTAATGGAATACAATAGAGAGCTTAGAAATAAATCTTTGCTTATATAGTTAATTAATCTATGACAAAGGTGACAAGAATATACGATGGGGTAAAGACAGTCTGTTCAAAAGTGTTTTTTGGGAAAACTGGACAGAAGCATGCAAAAAATTAAATTGGACCATTTTCTTACACAATATACAAAAATGAGCTCAAATAGATTAAAATTTTCAATGTAAGATCTGAAACTATAAAACTCGTGGAAGAAAATATAAGCATTTAACTTTTTTAACATTGGTCTTAGTAATATCATTTTTGATATATCTCCTCAGACAAGGGAAACAAAAGAAAAAATAAACAAATGGGACTACATCAAACTAAAAAAATTTTGCACAGAGAAAGAAACTATCAACAAAATGAAAAGACAACCTACTGAATGGAAGAAGATATTTGCAAATCATATGTCTAATAAGGGGATAATATCCAAAATGTATAAGGAGTTTATACAACTTAACACCAATAAATAAATAAATAAATAAATAAATAAATAAATAAATAAATAAATAAACCAATTAAAAATGGGTAGAGGACCTTAATAGACTTTTTTTTTTTCAGTGAAGACATGTAGATAGCCAATGGACATATGAAAAAAATGCTTGACCTTGATAGTCACCAAGTAAGTGAAAATTAAAACCACAATGAGCTATCATCTCACACCTATCAGATGGCTATTATTAATAGGTCAACAAATAGAAAGTGCTGTCAAGGATATAAAGAAAAGAAAACGCTTGCACACTGTTGGTAGGGTTGTAATTTGTGCAGCCACTATGGAAAACATTGTGGAGAGTTTTCAAAAAATTAAAAATAGAGCTACCATATGACCCAGCAATTCCACTTCTGGGTATTTATCTGAAGAAAACAAAAACATTAATTCAAAAAGATATACACACCCTATGTTCATTGCAGCATTACTTTTATTATAGCTTCGATATGGAAGCAACCTAGTTGTTCATCGAAAGATGAATAGATAAAGAAGATGTGGTATGTATACGTAAATCAATCAATGAAATATATATATATATATGTGTGTATATATACACACATATATATATATATATTTCATGTAATGTTACTCAGCAATAAAAAATAATGAAATCTTATCATATGAGACGACCTGAATGGACCTAGAGGTTATTATGCTAAGTGAAATAAGTCATACAGAGAAAAACAAACACAGTATGATTTCACTTATAAGTGGAATCTAAAAAAACAAAACAAATGAATCAACAAAACAAAACAGAAACAGACACATAGACATAGAGAACAAGCGAATGGTTGCCAAAGGGGAGAGGGGTTGGTGATGAAAGTGAAAAATAATACAATAAAATAAAAACTTAACTGACAATGAAATAGCTTAACACAATAGAATTTCTTTTTGTAGGAAGTATAAAAACTATAAAATTAGTGAAGAAAAAATATGTGATAACATGTAAATATGGTATACATTTGTTAAAGTGTGTTTATGCCAGTAAATAGTTATTTTACTGCCGTTCCAACAACAGTTGTATAAGATGATCATAATACAAGACAATTGCAATACTGGTGCAAAAATAAGTAAGTAAGTAAGTAAGTAAAAATAAATAAATAAATAAATAAATAAATAAATAACTTTGATGAGGTGCCTTAGGAACTCAACTCTTGTTTACATCAATTAGTCCTTGGCAAAACTGGTTTTATTATATGTCATTTTGCCACAGTTCCAAGAACCTATCAACAATGTCATCTGAGGACTTACTGTATCTTTCACAGAGATGAGAGATTTACAGTATTTGTTGTTTAAATTATTTTAGATGCAGTATTATAAGATATTTTGGTATGTATTTTTTTGTATTCTTGTTGATCTTTATTATTTTTATTGATGTATACATTTATATTTGGACTCTAATTGGCCCTATCTTTTGAAAAAATGTAACAAAAAATAGTGAAATGGTATAATACATTGAGAGAGGAGATGAGAAAAAAAGATGCAAAAGTTTCGGTTGATATATGTAAAGCTAAGTTACATACATTTAAGATGGCTATGAACTTTGAAAAAGAAGTTTATTTTTAAATATTTCTTGTAGCTACATTCTATAAGATGTGAAAAAATGAAATCTCTTTCACAGCGTATATTTTGGATCATTTCACTGTGGAAAGATCATTGAACTGATAAGATAATTCAACAAGCAATCATTTAATAATTTTGTCTACGTTTTCTTATATAGAGAGAATAACAACATTTTCTTACTATATACTATGCACTTTGCTATTCTTTTTATATACATCATTTTATCCAAACTTTACAACTGTTTTATGAGGTAGATACAATCATGCTCAGTTGCAGCAGAAGAAGCTGAGACCACATTACAGGGAATAATTTAACACAGATATCAGAGATAAGAAATAGCGGACTTGAGGTTTGAGCCCAGGCCCTAATTCTAAAGAATATGCTGGTCAGGTCAATGAGAACAATCAAGTCTACTGTAATGCAGGAGCTCCAGGCCAGAAATCTGCACCTGGGCCTTGGATATTAAAAAACAAACAAAACAACAACAACAACAACAACAACAACAAAAACCACCAGGAGGACCAGCAGAATGAGACATGCTGCTTATTACTCACAACATAAGGAGACTTCAGCATTTGGTCAGTTGGAGCTGCAGAAAAAGGCAGGCAGCCAGCCATCCAAGAGCAGGCATTGTTTTATATGCGAAGAGAGGGGAGGGGCATTGCCTCATCCCAGGAACAAGAGTCTTTTCCAGAAGATGAGAGCCAAACATGCTGCCTAGCTAGTGTTGGGGAGGACCAGACCGGCAGTGTTCTCCAGTGGAGCAGGGAGAAAATGTCCATGGGAATGACCAAAAGGGCAGATAATGCCAATGGGAGCAATGGGAAGTGTCCTTGGGGGCAAGCACGGCCCAAGCAACACTTTGTTCATTGTCCTCCTTGAAGCTGCTGACCCAGCAGCCCTCTTTGCCTCCCATATCCATGGCTGTGTTTGAATTAACCCCACATTTACATATAAATTATAAATTATTATCAATATGTTTGCTTTCTGTTTAAAATACTAAGAATTTGTTTGAGTACACAGCAATTCCAGGATATTAATAAATCAGTGTTTTAGACCTAATGCTAGTCTTAGAATCAGAATGTAGACTGGGATGAATTGACTAAAGTATATGTCATTTTATAAAGTCCATGCTAGGAAACCAGTTAACTACTCTTAGGGATATCTCAATTACCCATACAACTTTCTTCTCAAATATAATGAAAAGTAGGGAATATTTTTACTAATATAACCACCTTTTCAAATGGAAGTCAAAGAGCAAAGAGCAACAGGTCATTTCATAGGTGACTCTAGGCAGGGGCTCTCTCTAGAGAAAAAGAGATAAAATTCACAGGCACCACAGAATGTATGACAGATGGCGCAATATCTGCCCTAGTCAAAAATTGAACTGGTTTAGAAAGCAATGATTTCTTCTATATATCTCCCTGTCAGTAGCAAATAATCAAATCACCTCAGACACTTTGAACTTTCAACTTATTTAACATACAATAGTGTTCATTGAAAAAATGTTTAACAAAGAGTACAAATAAATTAATTTATGGTGGTTTTCTTTTTCAGATTTGGGTCAGAACAATAATTTATCATTTAGCTCTTAGGGAGTCTTAGTTATTTCAAACCAGAGAAATTTAATTTTCTTCTAAAATTTTTACTTATTTATCTTAGCCAAAAGAAATATTACATCGTTAACCTCAAAGAAATTCTAATAAACAAAAATAATTTAAAAGCTTTATTAGGTTCAATTAATTGGTTATAATAGCCTGATTTTGTCATGTTTCAGTAAGCAATATATTGTAATTTTGATGATCTCCAATTCAGTTCAGCAAATAAGTTCTGCATAGTAAAGCAAAAATTGAGTTGTCTTGATAATTATCAAAATCATTGGTCTGTTTTGTATTTGTAGTAAATTGGTTAATTAGCTTTTTAATTGCATTTCAAGTTTAAGGACTCTAAAACAAAGGTAATTTATTTTTCCGTATAAACTAGTATGTTCATATTTCTAACTTTCAATGTTTACAACAAATTTAAAATAATCTTTTCATATAACAAAAATCGCTATAGTACACTTAATAATAGCTTCGGACATTCGTCTTACAGTTTCAGTATTATTGAGATGGGCATAATCATAAGTTCCTGTCAAACAAAAGATTATTATTCAAAAGATTTAGGCTTATAATTCAAAATCTTATTTATCCTTTGTTCATCCTAGCATGGCATTAAACTCTGTGGGTCAAAAATCATATCATAAAAGTCAGAAATGGCTATTTATGGAACATGCATTTGTGACAAGTAGCATTTTATAAGTATGTTTGTCGAGCTTGTAACATTACTTGAAATTCATGTTTTTTGATTTATCTTGAAAGATAAATCCTCGTTTTGTTGTAGCTGCCAGCCCCTGATAGACACACGGAACACCAGAAATCAGTGAGTTATAGGAAACACACTCTTTATTCAGCCAGCTGGATCTGCCAGGGGTATGCAGACTCCAAATTAAGCAGCCCCATAATGTACAGGTACAGGGTTTTTAAGCCCTAAACCCCATTCTTCATCCTGTTTGAACACACAAGTCTATTTTTATTCTTTTTACTAACTGTCAACCCAGAGGTTGGTTGTGCAAGCGGGAGGTACAGAAGCAGAGTGTTATGTTCCCATGGGCGATATCCAAACAGTAATTTTTCCAACCAGCACATTCCCCACTGGCCTTAGCAGAAAATCAAATCCTTGATTCTTTATGTGGAATTTGCTTATACCCTCTATTTTGTATTACTAAAAGTTTAATAGAATTAATTCTCTTCCTTATATATGCAAACAAGAAATCGAGGAAACATGGGCCAAAAGTTAACAAGAGGAGGAGGAAGATTAAAGGTCCAGCTACAGCAGATAGGAGGGTTGTTAGCCATGGCGACCAATTGAACATCTTATGAAACTAGTTATCTGATTCTAGTCTTTGTTTTCCCCCGGCATCTAAATTTCTCTGTGCTAGTAGTAAGTTTTCTCTAATTATTTCAGAGTTATTGGCATAGAAGCAACAGGTTTCACCTAGAGCCATACATAATCCATCTTGTTCTAAGAATAATAAATCTAAACCTCTTCTATTTTGGAGGACTACTTCTGCTAGTGAATCAACTTGAAGTTCCAGTCTGCTGAGCTTAGTTAAGTTTAGGGGAGTTCCTACCTCGACATAGTAAAGAGGTTTTGGGTTTAAGCACAACCAGCAATCTTGTCCTATGCCTGGAGTGGTCTTATTTAAGATCTTGTGTATTGTCGTTAGCATAGTTATTGATGTTCCTTCTGGTTCTGGTTGTGGCTGGTCGAATGCCTGGGTTTAATAGCTGTTAGGCTACTACTTAGAGGGGCCAGAGCTGGAGTTGGAGTTGCTCTAGAAACAGAAGTTTTCTTAGGTGTAAGACTTTGGGGTAGTCCTAGAACTACAAGTGGTTTGTTGGGTCCTATAGGGTTAGCATTCCTGGGAGGGTGCTTAACCTGTATAGTAAAATATAATCCTGAATCATACCCGGTTTTATATAATCTGATACCCCGTGTCTGTCTCGTGAGCCAATAGTGTTGTCCCCCAGGGCTACCAGTTTTGATGGTGATTATGATAGGGTTGCAAGACCCAAGAGAGCATGTGGAGGGGCTTGGCGCTCTTATTAATCTAATATGATTATCATTCTGTTTTTTATAATTATCTATAGTGGAAATAGTCTCACAACCCCGGTTAGTATAAGAAAATTGGCCTTGGCCAAGTTCCATATTACCTATGTGGCTAGATGTCCCTAGGTAATGTCCTTGAGGACAAATATAGAGTTCTATCTCTAAGAGGCTTTTCTCGGCCGATAATATGCCACAGCCGGGTCCCCTCCTTGTAGCCTAAGTATGCTCCTCCGCCTAGGAAGGATCCCGATCCAAGGTGGTGTCCAGCCGTTGCAATGGCGAGGGGATCTCAGGCAAGACAGCACAAGTTTACTCGGATCTCTGGAGTACCGTGGCTGGTGATGTTCTGGGTAATGATGTCACTGGTCTCGGTTACTATAAGCTCCTATGCTCTAGGCCAGTGTATGTTTCTGTATGCCTGTGCTAAAGAGGGAGAAAGGAAGAAACAGAGGGTTAGACTTATGTATGCTTGAGTCTTAGTCTTAAGGGCCCATCTTCCTGAGCTGTGTTCACGTGGGAGTGATGAATCCACGATGGGATGCTGTCTACTTTAACTGCAGTGGGTGTCATCAGGTAGACAGTGAAGGGTTCTTTCCATTTGGGTTTTATTCCCTTGGAAGTGAATTTCTGGATCCACACAGAGTCCCCAGGCTGAAACTGATGGGGAAGTCCCTCCCCTGGGGCTGAGTGGGCAGCACAAACGCAGGACCAAATCTTCTTCTGTACACTTTGAAGGGCCTGTAAAGATTTAAGTAAGACAAAGTTACATAGTTCTGCCTTTTTCTCATCTTCTATTCTAGGTACTAAAGGTGGGGGTTTTCCAAAGAAAATTTCAAATGGGGTGAATCCATTAATATATGGAGTACACCTGGCTCGAAGAAGAGCAAAGGGGAGAAGTTCTACCCAGGTCCCACCAGTTTCTAATTCTAACATGACTAACGTCTCTTTTAGGGTCCTATTTATTCGCTCTACTTGGCCCAAACTATGGGACCGGTAGGCATAGTGAAGTTTCCATCACAAATTTAGGTAGCTAGCCAATTATTGTGATACTTTTGCTACGAAGACTGGCCCGTCATATGACACTAAAGTTCCAGGAAGACCAAATCGAGGGAGGATTTCTCATAGTGGTTTCTTAGTAACTACTAAGGCAGTCTCTTTCTTGGTGGGGAAGGCCTCTACTCATCCTGAAAAGATGTTTATAAAACCAAGAAAATATTTGTAGCCCCCCACAGTCGGGGTTACCTCAGTCAAATCAAATTCTCAGTGGTCCCCCGGATAAGTTCCTCTTTCCCCATGCCTAGGTTCTTCTATCTTCCCCTTCTTTGAATTAACTTGGGCACAAGCTGGGCATCATGGGGCAATCTCCTCTGCAGTTCTTCTCCTTTCTAACAAGTAAAAGTAGTGGTCTAAAGCTTGGAGCACCTTAGTTTGTCCTAAGTGTATGATCTGGTGTAGTTGGTGGAGGAGAGTCCTTCCAAGGGCCCGTGAGAGCCCAATTTTTCCATCTGCGGTCATCCACCACCCCTGTTGGTTCCTAGTGGCTCCTTTATCTTGAAAATATATGTTCTCTTCCGCCATATAGGTCGGAGACAGAAGCAGTTCTGGGTAAGGGACAACAGTCAGTAGATGTGGTGGAAACCCCACTGGCCTTGTGGCCGCTGTTCTTGCCTCTGCATCGGCTCATCGATTTCCCTCAGCCTCAGGACTATTCCCTTTTTGATGCCCTTTTCAATGAACAATAGCAAGACCCTTAGGCATCTATATGGCTTCAAGTAAGGCTAAGATCTCCTCCTTGTTCTTGATGTCCTTCCCAGCTGAAGTCAGAAGCCCTCTTTCCTTGTAGATGGATCCGTGTACATGTGCAGTGGCAAAGGCGTATTGGCTGTCAGTGTATATTGTGACTGCCTTATCCTTTCCCCATCTTAGTGCCTCAGTGAGGGTGATGACTTCGACCTTTTGAGCAGAAGTCCCATGGGGAAGAGCTTGTGACCAGATGGTGCCAGTTAGAGTTACAACTACTGCCCCAGCATACCTTCATACTTCCTCCATGAAGTTGCCCCCGTCCGTGAATAGAACTTCATCGGCCTCAGGCAGAGGGGAGTCTTTGAGGTCTGGCTGCAAGGAACACACAGCGTCAGTGAAATCTATGCAGTCATGAACAGGGGTCTCGGGGTCTGGGTCTGGCAACAGATTGGCTGGGTTGATGACAGTAGCTTTGGATTTTAGCCATATGTTTGGGGTCATCCGGTGCCTCCCTGTTGTTGAACACCTTCTGGGCTATCTTGACAAGTTGGGACAGGTTCATCCCTGCAAAACTTTCTAATTTTTGTAATTTACACCGGATATCAGGGGCAACCTGAGGAGCAAAGGCTACATTAATTGCCCACTGGTTCTCAGGGGCCTCAGGATCAATGGGGGTGTATACCCGGTATGCCTCCTATAGTAGTTCAAGAAATGCTCCGGGGGATTCCTGAGTTCTCTGTATAACTTCAGTTACCTTAGAAAGGTTAGTTTACTGACGAGCAGCCATCCTAATTCCCCCAATTAGAATCTGGTAGTACTGATCTAATGTCGTTCTCCCTGCCTGAGAATTGTGTCCCCAGTCTGGGTGGGTGGAGGGAAATTCCTCCTCAATCTGTTCTCGTGCTTCCTCAACTCTCCTCCTTCTTGCAGCTTTCTTTTGTGCTTCTGCCCGAATGCGTCCACGTTCTTCCGCAGTGAAGAGTGTAACTAAAAGCTGTTGGTGATCATCCCAGGTGGGGCGGTCAGTCTGAAAGACACTTTCTAAGAGTCCCATTAATCCCTGGGGTTTCTCAGAGAAAGGCAGATTTTGTGCCTTCCAGTTGTACAGGTCACTAGTCGAGAAAGGCATGTAAACCATAAAGGGCCTATGTGTGATGTCCCTGGGATGGTGTTTCTCACAAGGGGAGGATGGCCGGGGTCGTGGTATCGGCTGGTGCCCTGCCCAGAGCAGGAGCAGGGGGTCCATAGGGGTGACCTGCCCAAGTCCGAGAAGGTGAGGCGATGCTCTTTGGCCTCTGTTGTCCTGGATTATAAGGTGGGGGAAGGTCACTGTCCTCTGGTGGAAATTGGAGGACTGAGGGACTGGGCTGTCTTGGAGATTCAGTTGCCATACGTTTTGGGGTGCCCACAACTAAGACTCGCACCCCTAGAGAAAGGGCACACTGGAGGAGCCAAGGAGGGAGGTTCTGAACAAGGTTTAACCATTGATCAATGTAGGGAAACTGATCGGGATGTCTCGGGTCTCCCGTGACAACCTTCCAAACATTCCTCACTAAACCCCTGTCAAAGGAACTCTCCGGAGGCCAGTTTACACTAAAAGACGGCCACTCAACTTCACACAATGTTCTTAGTCTGCCTGGAGAAAACTTTATGCCATAATTAGCTCCCTCTACAAACCTTTCTTTGAAATGTCGCAAAGACACCCTAAGGATGTCTTCTGTGAACTCAGGCCTCCCCCCATCGCTTGCGCAGAAAACACAAGACACTCAGATGAGAACAATTACTGGGGTGTAGGTGGACCTGGAGAGGTCTGCCACCTACAACCCACACAAGACCAAAGACAATAGACAGAATCTGATGACAGGGCACAGGAGGCGGCATCCCGTGGCCTGGCTACGGTCCAGGAGATATGACTGCGTCCAATCTCTCCACGGACCCCCCAATGACCAGTCAACAGAAACAGAAAGGTACCTTTTTATCCAGATGTCGAGGCCTCGGAGATTCCCGGTGGGATCAGGAACAAAGAGTGCATCCTAAAGGTTGTGTCCTTGATGATTGCATTGACCCTGTCACAGCATTCAAGGGCCCTGGAACATCTCAGGGTGGCCACCCCTTTGAGTCTGTAACAGAGACAGCAACCACTTCAGAGACTGGTCCCATCTTAGATCTCAGGGCCACTCCCTGAGATCTCACTGGGGCCTCCAAATGTTGTAGCCGTCAGCCCCTGATATACACAGGGACCACCAGAAATCAGTGAGTTATAAGAAACACACTCTTTATTCAGCCAGCTGGGTCTGCCAGGGGTATGCAGACCTCAAAGTAAGCAGCCCTGAAATGGAAAGGTACAGAGATTTTAAGACCTAAACCCCATTCTTCATCCTGTTTGAACACACAAGTCTATTTTTCTTCTTTTTACTAACTGTCAACCCATAGGTCTATTGTGCAAGCGGGGAGTACAGAAGCAGAAAGCTTATTGTTAAAGCGTTATGTTCCCATGGGCGATAGCCAGTTACTTTCTAGCTAGCACAATTTCAGTGTAAGAGGTACTGTGTATATATTAATACATAAATACTGGCTCATAGAACATAAATTGCACTTTTGAAATGTAGACCCATACAAAACCTCATGAGTTTTATATAATTTGAATATTTCAACAAATTTAAGAATATCACTAGAATGTTCAGCGCTGTCCTCCTAAGATAGAAATTATAAGTAAAATTCTGAAGGTTAGTTAACTTCCTTTGATCAGTATCTGGAGGAATCCAGGCTGCATTAAAAATGTGACTTGAAGATAACATGTACTAGTCGCTTTTGACAATTTAACCATAAAGTCAAAATTCTTGCTATCCAGTGTGTAATTACTACCAATTATCGAATATTTACTATGTTCCGAGTACTACACTAGGCATTTCCTAGATCTTATTTCTAAAATTCTATCACAAGTTCTATAAGGTGAACATTATTATCCCCATTTTACAATTGCTAATTGACAGAGAGGGAATATGAATTCATAACGGACACAAAGCTTTTGCTTTTGCAGCTATGTCATACTGTAGCAGTCTACTTAAGCATGATCTAAATCAAAGAAATCCCAAAAATATGATAACACATGGTACTTAATTTAATTTAAAAACCATGTTTATTCACATAGCAGTTGTAATGTGATGTACCCAGTGTTTCATTCATTTAACAAGTATTTATAGCATTGTTTAAAAGAGGTCTAGTGGATACATAATATCCTTGGATGTACCCAGATAGTTCTGATTATGATTATTGTTATATCTATTAGAAGACACATACATGCTAGAGCTGAACAAAATAAATAAATGGAAGATTCTGTTTAATGTCCAATCTCTCCACGGACCCCCCCATCTTATATCAGTCCACTGATATAAGATGGATCTAATGGGTCCTGCACACCTTCTGGAGCTATGTTGATGGATATGTATCATAAAGTGGCCATTTGGTTACTCTACAGATGCTGTGTGAATGATTGTTATTCCTTTAAAGGAGTAGTTCCTTTTTTTTTTTTTTTTTTTTCTCATAGACCCTTTTGAGAATCTAAGAGCTATGGACACTTTCCACAGGAGAATAAAATATGTGCAAATATACACAGTTTTTCATAACATTTCAGAGAGTTCTTAACCCTGCCAAATCCCATTTAGGCCCTGACAATACAGATTAAGAACACTTACCATAGAACCGCTTTGCTTCAAAGCAACAAGAATGCTCAGGCACATCCAAAATAAAAATATTTAGCAATAATTAAAGTATTTGCCTGTCAGTTTTATTATTTATAAAAAGCATAGCCATCACAACATAAATTATTGATTATTGGCAGCACACTTATAAATATAGTGTCAGCTCTTAATCTCAGTTAATTTATTACATATAGAAAAGAACAAAATATTCTTTTATCATAAATATTTTATAATCAACAACACATTTTTTTTAATCAACAAAATCAATTTTACTGTCTATTAACTTTAAATATAGACAACTAGTTTGGCAAATTGGAAAAAAAATACAAAGTATTACAAAACAAAGCCAATTAAATATAGTGTGAATATTATGTTCTACAAATTGCCCACTTCATGAGTCCTGAATGTGAGCCTTAGCTAAGAAGAAAGGGTTAAAGAATTTGCAGGATTGGATGGAGAAATCTGTAAGAGCTTGGCAGCTATGTGTGAGATGGAAGACACAACTGCTTTAGTTTTGCTCAAGAGTATAAGCATATCCATGAAGTAACACTATAGGAGAACTCCAGATAGATGCAACCTATTTTGATTAAAGATCAAAAGCTCAGAAGAGCAACTTTCCACAAAAGATAATTTACGTTGATTAAGAAGTCAGAAGTTTGATGTGATAGTGGTATAAGTTTTCTCCATTACCCATTTGGATATATGGAGTCAGAAAGAGAGAATTAAGGTGAAGAATATGATTATTTAACAAAAAATCCAATCTTAGAATGCTCATTTCAGTATTTATGATTCAGACTATTTTAAGCAAGTTATTTTCCCAAATGCACTAAACATAGGAATACAAACTCACAATCTGCAGATGTGTTTTGCTTAGCTTTGCAATATATTTTAATGACCTTTAATGCCCTTAGGTGGACATGCACTCTTAGGCCCTCTAATTTATCACAGGCCCCACCCACTCTTATCACTTTACTCTCTCTGCTTCATTCCTTAATGTTAATTGCCTGGGCCTTGAGGGCATTTGAGTTTAAGACCCTGTAGCTAGAAAGGAATCATTACTGTTAATACTTTTAGAATATAAGGACTCACATTTATTTGGTAGCTAAAATAATTCACCTAAAGATAAAATTATGAAATGTGTATATTAGTAAATATGAGGCAACAAAAAACGGAATAGATTGGACTATACAGAAATTAAGATTTTTGCTTCTTAGAAAACATAAAGTTAAAATATCAAGATGAAGAAAAAATATGTTATAATAAATCAAATAATGGAAATCTTTAATATTAAAGAGCTTATATATACATATAAGTGCATATGTGTGTGTATGCACTAAAACTCAATAGATAAATGAGCAAGGATATAAATTGATATAATGTAAAATACAAATGGCTAAAGAAGATAAGAAAACACTTCAATCTCATTAGCTATCAAAGAATTGCCAATAGGGTATATTCGTTTATTCAACAAAGATTTTTTCTAATGAAAATATTCAAGCCTAGTAAGAATGTAATAAAAGTGGATACACACTTTTGCTAGAAGTAAATTGGAACAACTTTTTTATAAAGCAGTTTGTTAATATGAATTAAGAATCATAAAAAGATTCATAACGTTTGACATTCTTCTCTTCCAGAAGCTTATATTAAGAAAGTATATACAGTAGTCTCCCCTTATCTACTGTTTCATTTTCTATAGTTTTAAGTGCCAAAGGCCTACAGCAGGCAAAAATTATTAAAAGGAAAATTTCAGAAATAAACATTTGATAAGTTTTATATTACACAGGCTTTTGAATACCATGATGAAATCTCATGTCATTTTGCTCCATTGCATCTGAAATGTGAATCATCTCTTCATCCTGTTTGTCCTCATTGTATATGCTCCCCTTCTGTTCATCACTTAGTAGTTATCTTGATTACCAAATAGACTGTCATGATATTGCAATACTTGTGTTCAAGTAACACTTATTTTACTTAATAATGGCCCAAAGCACAAGAATATTAAAGAATTTTAAAGTTGGCAATTCAGATATGTCTAAGGGGGGACTGCTGTACTCTCAATCTTGGCCAAAGTAATAACAAACCTAAGGAAATTGTTAGAGATGCTAAGATTACTTTTATAATGATTTTTATTGAACCACTATATATAATAGAGACACACTGGAAACAGCAAAATATCCAATGAAAAGAGAATGTTCAGTTAAAGTGTGGGATATCATATAATTACTAAAATATTTACACAAAATTTATAGTGACTTGGATAAAAGATTAAAGTAATATCTAATAGTAAGTATTGCATGCTCATGATATGTCAAGCATTTTACTATGTGCTTTAAATGCATTATTTCATTGAAGAATTTTTTTTAATGGAGCAAGGAAATTTGAGGAAGAGAACTGAATACAAAGTCAATATGGTACGATCTCAACAATATTAAACATGCATAGAAAAAAAACCTGAAAGAATATATGTGTAAATATATTCCCAGTTATCACTGGATGATTTTTTTCTCCATTTTTTGTTCTTCAGTTAGAAATGTTCTAAAACAAATGTCTATTAATTTATAATCAGAAACAATAAATAAAAAAAATAATTATCATATAAATACCTCACCAAAGAGAAGAGACCAGCTTGACGGTATTTCTGACCCTCTCATAGACTGTGATTCTTTCATTCTTAATTCATATCCAACTACACATATGTAGCAGGACTGAAGCCATATAATCTGTTTACCTTCATATAAAGACAATGCATATTTATTTTCCGTAAATGATCTTTTAAATGTAATATAAAATGTTTTAGTTAACAAGTTATACATGCCGATAACTATAAAAGTCAGGTAAGTGAATGAATTTCATTGTGGATATTTCATTTACAAATCAATATTAACAAGTTATTAGGAATATGTAATTCAGTTATATTCTTATTAGGAATAATCATCTATATCTCATACATATTTAATATTAGGAATATGTAATTCAGTTATAGTCAGGGGGAAACAAGATCCCAACTAACTTCTGACAGTTCTTAATCTACATGGAACAGTTTCTCAGCTGCTTGATTATTTAGCCCATATAATTACAATGCAGTCTCCTCAGAGATAGCAAGTTACATCTATGTTTTGATGTTTTCTTTGTGATCTGAGTTAAATATATATGTCCTTATTGTATATATCATTATTCAGTCCACTTATATAAATTTGCCATGTCAAGATTAAAATCTGTTTTCTAAAATTCTATCTAAAAGGCCTCTTCAAATGTCCTAAAAAAAGCATAGACAGAAAATATTATTTTCTAAATTTCTTATACTCATGGTCTTTCATTAAGTTTTATTATATAATACATTCAGTAACTTTCCTATTTGTGTCTGAAGTTCAAAAATGGTGGTTGGTTACTTGCTACAAGCATATGTGATTAACTCTACATCTCTAGAGATACTACCTGAAAGAGAAATTTTGATTTGCCAAAAGCAGGTCACCCAAATTTATTTGACAAAAAAAGATATCTATCTTTCTCAACTTTATACTCAATATTTTTTTTTTTTCAATTACCATTGACATTCAGGCATACAACATAGCAGTTAGACATTTATATAATTTAAAAAGTGATCCCCCCAATCAGTCTGGTACCCACCTAGCATTATACATAGTTACTATAATATTATGACTATATTCCCTGTGCTGTGATTTACATCCCTGTGACTACCAATTTGTCTTCTTAATCCCATTACCTGTTTTTACCCAGCCCTTCGATACCTTTCCCATTTGGGAACCATCAATTTGTGCTCTGTATCTACAAGTCTGCTTCTGCTTTGTTTATTTTGTTCTTTAGATTCCACATATAAGTGGGATTATATGATATCTGTCTTTCTTTGACTTCTTTCACTTAGTCTAATACCCCCTAGGTCCTTCCTTATTGTTGCAAATGGTAAGATTTCATTTCTTTATAGCTTTATTGAAGAGTAATATACAATTAATTATTTGCTTATATTTACATTGTACAATTCAATGAGTTTTTTTTTCATTTCTAGTTGGCATACAATAATATATTAGTTTCAGTTGTACAGCATAGTGATTAGAGATATATATAACTCACAAAGTGATTACCCCACTATATCTACTACACCTCTTCCCTCTTACATATTTATTACATTATTAACTATTTTCCTTGTGTTATATTTTATATATCCATGTCTATTTTGTAACCATCCATTTGTATTTCTGAATCCCTTTGCCCTTTTTCACTGTCCCTCCAAACTCTCTCCTGTCTAGCAGCCCTCAAAATATGCTCTGTTTCTATGTTTGTGTTTTTGTTGTTGTTGTTGATTTTGTTCTTTAGATTTCACATATATGTAAAATCATGTCTTTCTCTATTTGACTTACTTCATTCAGCACAATACCCTCTAGGTCCATCAAGGCAATATCTTTTTCCATCCCCTTCCTTTTAGTCTATGTGTGTCTTTTAATCTGAAGTCAGTCTCTTGTAGGCAGCATATGTAGAAGTCTGGTTTTCTTCTCCATTCAGCCACTCTATCTTTTGGTCGGAGCACTTAATTTTTCTTCCCTTTGAGGTACTCGTTGATAGGAATGTAGTTATTACCACTCTTTAATCCTGTTTTTGATACTTTTTTTTTTCTTCTTCTTCTTAAAGAAGTCCCTCCAACATTTCCTGTAATACTGACTTGGTGTTGATAAATTCCTTTAGCTTACTTTTGTCTGGGAAACTCTTTATCTGTCCCTCAACTCTAAATGGTAGCTTTACTGTATAAAGTAATCTTGGTTGTAGATTCTGGGGTTTTATCACTTTGAATAATTTGTGCCAACCCTTCTGTCATGCAAACTTTCTTTTGAGAAATCAGCTTCCAGTCATATGGGTGCCCCCTTGTAGGTAATTAAATGTTTTTTTTTCTCTTTCTGCTTTTAAGATTCTCTCTTTGTATTTCACCTTTGGCATTTTAATTATTATGTGTCTTAGTGTGGGCTTCTTTGGGTTCATCTTGTTTGGGACTCTCTGTGCTCCCTGAAGTTGTATGTCTTTCCTTCACCAGGTTAGGGAAATTTTCCATCATTATTTCTTCAAATAGCTTTTCAACTTTTTGTTTTCTTTCAGGTACCCCTATGACACGGATGTTTTTACCTTTAATTGTGTCCCATAGGCTCTTTAAAGTATTATTATAGTCTCCGCTTTTTTGTTGTTGTTGTTGCCATTCTAATTGAGTGTCCTTGGCTTCCCCATCCTATATATTGATGGTTCAATCCTCTTCTTTACCCACTCTGTCGATTCCCTCTAATATATTGTTCATCTCAGATAATGTATTCTTCATTTTTGACTGGTTCCCTTTTATAATTTCCATTTCCATTTTTATGTTTTTTTTAATTTCTTTGTTAAAGTTCTCACTGAGTTCATCTACACTTCCCCAAGTTCATTGAACATCCTTATAACCAGTGTTTTGAACTCTACATCTGTCAGATTGCTTCATTCCATTTTTCCTGGAGCTCTGTTCTGTTTTTTTCATACGAGTTCTGCTTCTTTTTCTCCCCATTTTGGCTCTCTTTCTGTGTCTGTTTCTATGTACTAAGCAAAGCTCCCAAGTCTCCTGGTCATATTCGTGTGGCTTTGTGTAGTAGGTGTCCAGTAGCACAATCTTGAGAGGGATTCAACTGCAGGCCAAGTTTAGCCCCAGCCTATATCCCTCCAGTCCACCTGTTAACATTCAGCAAAAAATCCACAGATACTGTGCTTATAGCTGCCTCAAGAGGCCATGCCAGAAACCGAGGCCAGCTGCCACCAGTGTGGGTCTTGGAGCTGCTCCACAAGGGGCACGGGACACACTGAGGACACAGATGGATGTGACTTGGGTAGGGCTGTGAGTTGGGAGAGGCAGAGTTTCAGGAAATTCTCTGGGTGGAGCGACCTCTATTATCCAGTTTGATGATGTCTCAGCTATGGAGGTGCTGCATCCACACACTGGGAATGAAGAAGGCTCAACAGAGGAACAATGGATACCATCAGCACTTTTGCTCAGGAGAATGTTTCGTCTCTAGCCCTTGCTCCAGCAACTCAGTGTTCCCATGTTAGTCCTTGGTGACTCCCACATAGCCAACCCAGCACTAGTACTCAGAGGGAGCAAGTCTGTCACAGTAATAGTCTGGTTGTGGACATGGCCCCTTTGAAAGGAACATCTGTAGCTGCTGGCTGCAGCTGCCATAGCCTCTCTCCCACTCAGCCTCTTGGGACTGGGAAGACTCACATCTTCTTCCCCTCCTACTTCCTACCATTATAGGGTGATTTCTTCTTTTTCTCCCTAGTTGTAGCCATTCTGTTCTTCTAGACCCCCGGCATCTCTGCTTGCTGTTTACTCCATGTTTCCATTACAACTTTGATGTGGTCGCAAGAGAAAATGTAGAAAGTCTCTATCATCTACGCCATTTTGCCTGGTCTCTTCAGTAAGATTTCATTTTTATGGCCCAGTTATATTTCATTGTATATATGTGCCACCTCTTCATTATTTGATCATCTATTGATGAGCATTTGGGTTGATTTCATATCTTGGCTATTGAAATGTGCTTCAATGAATATCTGCAATGAAAATAGGGGTACATATACCTTTTTGATTAAGTTTAATAAGTTTTGTCTTTCTTTTTTTCTTTGAAAAAATACCCAGAAGTGTAATTGCTGGGTTATAAGATAGTATTTTTTTTTTAAGAAACTCAATACCGTTTTCCATAGTGTCTGCACCAATTTACAGTTTCACCAACAGTGCAAGAGAGTTCCTTTTCTCTACATCCTCACCAACACTTGTTTGTTGATTTATTGATGATAGCCATTCTGACAGGTGTAAAATTACATCTCATTGTGATTTTAATTTGCATTGGACATCTTTTCAGATGTCTGTTGTCTATCTGTATGTGTTCTTTGGAGAAATATCTATTCAGGTTCTTCGCCCTTTTTTCAATTGGATTGTTTGTATTTTTGGTGTTGAGTTGTATGAGTTTTTTTTATAAATTTTGAATATTAACCCCTTATCAGATGTATAACTGGCAAATATCTTCTCCCTTCAGTAGGTTCTCTTTTGTTTTTTTAATGGTTTCCTTTGTTGTGCAAAAGTTTTCTTAGTTTGACATAGTCCCACTTGTTTATTTCATTGTGATTGTTTTCCTTTCTCAAAGAGATATATGAGAAAAAAATATTACTAAGAACAATGTCAGAGCATTTGCTGCCTATGTTTTCTTCTAGAAGTTTTGTGATTTGGGGTTTTAAACTTGTCTTTAATCTATTTTGAGTTTATTCTTGTATATGGTGAAAGAAAGTAGCCTAGTTTCATTATTTTGCATGTATCTGCCTAGTCCTCCCAACACCATTTATTAAATAAATTTTACTCATTGTATAGTCTCGCCTCATTTGTTATAGATTAAATGACCATATAGGCGTGGGTTTATTTATCAGTTCTGTATTCTGTTCCATTGATCTAATTGTCTTTTTTTATGCCAGTACCAGGATTTTTTTTTTTTTTTTACTGTTGCCTTGTAGTATAGTTTGATATCAGGTAGTATAATATCTCCAACTTTGTTTTTTTTTTTCTCAAGATTGCATGTCTATTTGGTGTCTTTTATGGATCCATATACATTTTAGGATTATTCGTTCTAGTTTTCTGAAAAATGCATTGGTATTTTAATAGGCATTGCATCAAATCTATCGATTACTCTCAGTAGTATGGACATTTTAACAATATCAATTCTTTCTATCCACTAGCACAATATATTTTCCATTTATTTGTATGTTCTTCAATTTCTTTTTTCAATGTGTTATAATTTTCCAAGCACAAGTCTTTTACCTCTTTGGTTTAACTTATTTCTAAGTATTTTTGATGTAAATGGGATTGTTTTCTTAATTTCATTTTCTTATAATTTAATATTGGTGTATAAAAACACAACTGACTTCTGGATATTAACTTTGTATCCTGCTACTTTTCTAAATTCATGTATCAGTTCTAACAGTTTTTGTGGTGATATCTTTTGGGTTCTCTATTTTTGTATCACGTCATCTGCAAATGATGACAGTTTTACTTCTTTTCTAATTTGTATGCCTTTTCCCCCCCCTAGTCTGATTGCTGTGGCTAGGACTTCCAGTACTACGTTGACTAAAAATTTTGAAAGTTGGCATCCTTGTTCCTGTTCTTAAGGAAAACATTTTTAGCATTTCCTCACTGAGTATAACGTTAGCTATGGGTTTGTCCTGTACAGCCTTTATTATGTTGATGTATTTTCCTTCTATTTCCACTTTGCTGAAAGTTTTCATCATAAATGGGTGCTGTATTTTGTCAAATACATTTTCGCCATTGATTGATATGGTCATATAATTTTTGTATTTTATTTTGTTTATGTGATGTCTCACGTTAATTTGTGGTATTGAACAAATCTTTCATCCTAGAAATACTTGATCATGGTTTATGATCTTTTTAATGTATTGATGAATTTGGTTTGCTATACTTTGTTGAGGATTTTTGCATCTATATTCATCAAGGATATTGGTCTATAATTTTTTTTTTGGTAATATCTTTGTCTGGTTTGGAATCAAGGTAATGATAGTTTCATAAAATAAGCTTTAGAGGAGTCTTCTCTCCTCTTGAATTTTTGGAATAGTTTGAGAAGAAAATGTGTTCATTCTTTTTTGAATGTTTAGTGAAATTGACTTGTGAAGTCATCTGGTCCAGAACTTTTGTTTGTTGGGAGTTTTTCTGATTCAATTTTGTTAGTAGTAATTGGTCTCTTCAGATTTTCTGTTTCCTCTTGATTCAGTCTTGGAATATTTTATTTTTCTAGGAATTTATCTATTTCTTCTAGGTTGTCTATTTGTTGGCATATAATTGTTCATAGTATTTTCTTATCATTCATTGTATTTCTGTAGTGTCATGCCACCTCTTTTCTTTCATTTTTAATTTTATTTATTTGAGTTCTCTCCCTTTTTTTCTTGATAAGTCTGATTAAAGGTTTATCAATTTTGTTTGTCTTTTCAAAGAACCAGATCTTAGTTTTATTGATATTTTGTATTTTTTAGACTCTATTTCATTTATTTCCACTCTTATCTGTATTATTTCTTTCCTTCTACACACTTGGGCTTTGTTTTCTGTTCTTTTTCTAGTTCTTTTAAATGTATGGTTATATTTTTTCTTTGAATTTTTTCTTTTTACTTGATATAGATGTAATGCTATGAATTTCCCTCTTAGTGTTGCTTTTGCTGTGTCTCATAGATTTGATGTTGTGCATTCGAAAGATTCCTTCGACTATCCTCATTTAATTTTTTTTTTCAATTTTGCTATTTCGGTTGGGAGTTTTCTACTAATTCATCTTTCAAATTGTCGATTTGATTTTCTGCTTAATTTAATCTACTATTGATTTCTTCTAGTGTATTCTTCATTTCAGTTATTGTAGTCTTCATTGCTGATTTTTTTAATGGTGTCTAAATCCTTTTTTTTATATGTATTACCTTTTTGTTGAAGTTCTTGTAAGTTTCTTGAGCATCCTTACAACCAATAATTTGAACTCTGTATCCAATATATTGCTTGTCTTCATTTGTTTAGTTCTTTTTTCTAGAGTTATCTTCTGTTCTTTCATTTGGAACATGCTTTTCTGTGTCATCATTTTGGTTGCCTCTGTGTGTTTGTTTCTTTGTATTAGGTACATCTGCTATATCTCCCAGTCTTGGCAAGGTGGCCTTATGTAGTAGGTGTCCTGTGAGACACAGTGGCATAATCTCCCTGGTAACCTAGGCCGGATGCTCCAAGAATGTACTTTGGGTGGGTCGTCTGTGCCCTCCTATTGTAGTTAACCCTTGATTGCTATTGGTGCACAGAGAGTGGGATTGACCTTCGGGCTGACTGGCTATGAGGATTGGCCATGACCCCAGCATATGACATAATAAAGGCCATATATGACAAAGCTAACATCATACTCAATGGGGGAAAAGTTAAAACGTTTTCCTTAAGATCTGGAACAAGATAAGGATGCACACTTTCACCACTCCTCTTCAACATTGTATTGGAAGTCTTAGCCATAGTACAAAGACAAGAAAGAAAATAAGAGGCATCTGAATTGGAAAGGAAAAAGTAAAACTCTCATTATTTGCTGATGACATGATACTATATAGAGAGAAACTTAAAGATTCCACCAAAAAAACTGTTAGAAATGATCAATGAATTCAGTAAAGTAGCAGGTTACAAAATAAATATTCAGAAGTCAGTGGCATTTTTATACACCAATGATGAACTTTCAGAAAGAGAAATTAAAAAACAATCACATGTACAATTGCATCGAAAACTATAAAATACCTGGGATTCAATTTAACCAAGGAGGGAAAAGACCTGTTCTCTGAAATTTATAAGACACTGAAGAAGATACAAATAAATAGAAGCATATACTGTGCTCATGGGTAGGAAGAATCAACATTATTAAAATGGCCATACTACCCAAAGCAATCTAGATTTAATGAATTCCCTATCAAAATATTAATGACATTTTTCAGAGAGCTAGAACAAATAATCCTAAAATTTATATGGAACCATAAAAAACCCTGAATAGCCAAGATGATCTTAAGAAAGAACAACAAAGTTGGAGTTATCACACTACCTGATATCAAACTATACTACAAGGCTACAGTAATCAAAACAGCATGGTACTGGCATAAAAACAGATACATTGATTAATGGAACAGAACAGAGAGCCCAGAAGTAAATCCACACCTATATGCTCACTTAATATATGACAAAGGAGGGAAGAATATACAATAGGGTAAAGACAATCTGTTCAGTAAATAATGTTGGGAAAATTGGACAGATACACGGGGAAAAAAAAGAAATTGGACTACCTTCTTAAACCATATACAGGAATAGACTCAAAATGAATTAAAGACTTAAATGTAAGACCCAAAGCCATAAAACTTCTAGAAGAAAACATAGGCAGTAAACTGTCTGATATTACTAATGGTAATTTTTTTGAATATATCTCACCAGGCAAGGGAAAGAAAAAAATAATAATAATAAACAAATAAGACTACATCAAACTAAAAATTTTGTACAGCAAAGGAAACCATCAACAAAACACAAAGATAACTGACTAATTGGGATAAGATATTCACTAATGATCTATCTGATAACGGGCTAATATTCAAAATATATAAAGAACTCATACAACTCAACAACAATACACAAATAATCTAATTAAAAATGAGCAGAAGACCTGAAGAGATACTTCTCCAAAGAGGACATACAAATGGCCAATAGACATATGAAAAAACGCTCAAGGTCACTAATCATTAGAGAAATGCAAAGTAAAACCACAATGAGATATCACCTCACACCTGTCAGAATGACTATCATCAATAAGCCAAAGAATAACAAGTGTTTGTGAGGATGCAGAGCATAGGGAACCCTTATACATTGTTGGTGGTATTGCAGATTGGTACAGCCACTATGGAAAACAGTCTAGAGGTTTCTCAAAAAATTTAAAATGAATATACCCTTTAACCCAGCAATTGCACTTCTGGGTATTTATCCAAATTAAACCAAAACAATAATTTGTAAATATCTATGCACCCCAATATTCATGGCAGCACAATTTACAATAGCCAAGATATGGAAGCAATCTAAATGCCCATCAACAGACAATTGGATAAAGAAGTTATGGTTCATATATACAATGGAATATTACTCAGCCATTAAAAAAATGAAGTACTATCATTTGCCATGTCATAGATGATCTTAGACATTATTATGCTGAGTAAAATAAGTCAGACAGAGAAAGATAAATACAATATGATTTCACTTATATGCAGAATCTAAGGAATAAAAAGAACAAACTAATCAAAAACTGACTCACAAAGACAGTGGATGATTTGGTGATGGACAGAGGGGAGGGAAGTTTAGGGTGCTGGGAAAAGGGGTTGAAGGGTTAAAGAAGTACAAATTAGTAGTTGATAGATTGTCATGGGATGGGGAACACGGCTTAGGAAACGCAGTTAACATTAATATATCGGCTAGGTGGAAAATGAGAGGTGAGAAGCAATTAGGGGAATCATTTTATAAGCTATATAAATGTCTAACCAATGTACTGTATACTTAAATATAATTAAAATTAAAAAAAAAAAGAAACAAATGCTGGCGAGAATGGTGATAAAAGGAAATTCTTATACAGTGTTGGTGGGAATGTAAATTGGTGCAGTCATTATGAAAGATAATATAAAGGTTTCTCAAAAACTTGAAAATAAAACTACCATATGATCCAGTGATTCCCCTTCTGATTATGTATTTGAAAGATACAAAATTAGTATCCAGAAGAAATATCCGCACCCCACATTTATTGCGGCATTATTTACAATAGCCAAGACATGGAAATAAGTGTCCATTGATGAAAAAATGGAATGGAAAGAGAAAATGTGGTATAGATATTGATGATATAGATATAGATACAGAGATAGAGATAGAGATAGAGATAGAGATAGAGATAGAGATAGAGATAGAGATCATGGGATACTGTTCAGTCATGTAAAATAAGGAAATCCTGCCATTTGTGATTCTATGAATGGATCTTGAGAGTGTTATGCTAAGTGAAAGAAGTTAGAGAAAAACAAATATTGTATGATTTCACTTATATGTGGCCTAAACAAACCAAACTCACATTTGTGGTTGCCAGAGGTGGGCAGTGGTGTTGTGGAGGAATTGGGTAAAAGTTTTTGAAAGGTACAAACTTCCAGTTTAAGATAAATAAGTTCTGGGGATGTAATATATCACATAATGACTATAACCAACAATACTGTTTTGCATACTAGAAAGTTGCTAAGAAGGTAAAACTTAAAAGTTCTCATTACAGGAAAAAAAATTTGTAACAATGTAGGTGATGGATATTAACTAAATTTATTGTGGTAATTGTTTCAAAATTTGTGTATAAATATCAAATTATTAGGTTGTACACTTTAAAGCTATACAGTGTTGTATGTTAATTATATGTCAATAAAATTGGGGGAAATGACAATCAAAGTAATAGAAAAGGCCATGTAGACTGCCTGAGACTCAAATGCAACAGCCTGGTAAAGATGACACTGATTTTGTCAACTGGTTTGTTAAATTTGAAAGATTCTTCCTTAGCTATTTTTCCAAGCAAGTAACACTCACTGATGGCCCAAATGTTAATATTTTTCTTTTCCTATCTCTCTTCTTTCCAATATCTCATCTTTTGTCTGTAGCAGTAACTGTCTAAAATGTTGAATATTAAAAGATGCTTCACCTAACTCATAATTAAAAATATATACATTAAAATAGAAAAAAAAACACAAAACATATTTTGATGGGAGTTACTTAGAATCTGTAATTTAAACATGTATTTTGAAACTTTCCAAGGTGTTTCTGATATACCCCCTTGAAGTGTTATGCCAGTCCCCACATAAGTATCACTGATTTACTCTAATATTTTAAACTTATTGAACTAGAAACTGGGTTCCAGAGAGATCAAATGATTTATTCAAAGTTAAACAGCTATTGGTTGAAAAACTGTGTCTTGAAGCCTTTCTTAATATACTAGGGTCCAGAAGGGTTCTATCCCTACCTCCCAACCCCCATAATGTGGGAACTAGACTCTTCCCTTACACTCGTGTGGGAACCGAACATAGCAACGTCGGGGTTGGCAATGTTACATGCTCACCTCCCGTTTCACTGGACTTCCTCCCTTCCCGCCAAGTTACCTGCCAGAAATATTCCCACGGAAAAAGCCCGCTCAAGCCTCATATAAGTTTCAGGTCCCCTCACATTTGGGGCTGACACCATCTTTGGCTCAGCCAGGTTGTCATTCTGCTGCAAGAAACCTTGCTTAACCCCCTAGTCCTTGTGCGTTCCTCCTTTGGCGAACCAAACATATACCATATTGAAACTTCTATTTCAGACATTTTTGTTTCAAAATAGCCATTTTCTATCCCCACAACCCTGCACATCCCTTAGTAACATCACCCAGATTTGGATCAGAGTCAAGAAAGTCATGGGAATTAGGGGAAAATGTATCCACTGCCCAGCCAGTATAATTTGATATCAGGTTCTCTTTAGTCATTCATTGGCAACGTCATGGCCAATGAGCCAAAAGGAAAATTCTACACAGGTAGCTTTTGGGAAAGTTTTTCTCACTCTTAAAAAGAGTTATAAGAAGGTGTGAGGATGTGCTATCTGCAGTTGCAACAGCCATCTTGTAAGTCTAAAGGAGCAAGCCTAAAGACAAAAACCAATATGCTAAAGAATTGAAGATCACAAAAATCTAAAGAATATGTATCCTTGCTGATACTGTAGAGATGCAAAATTAACCAACCTTGGAACCATCATATTTTTAGATCTCGTGTGAAGTAAATTAATCAATCTCATTATTATTTGTACTTAACATAAGTCTTCTGTAAGTTATTGTATAAGCCATTTTGAATTGTGTTTTCTGATACTTGATGTCAAAAGAATTTTGAAAGATATTAGTATTAGGGAATTAGATGGATTGTTTTCTGAACTTAAAAGAAGAAAACAATTCTGCAATACAATACGGTGGACGGAGAAAATATTTAGCTTTAAAAACTGATTAATCAAGACCTTGTAACTTAATATGAGCTCCTTTTGCGCGAATGTGAAAACTAAAAAACGGACCCTTTAAAATAATTTTAAATGTAATAACAAAGAACAACATTTACAAAGAAACCTGCAAAGGTCTTATTTTTAGATGTAAGAGTGCTGGTTAACATTACTAAATAAAGTAAAATGGATCTCTATTGAATTGAAATTTTGTTTATTGGCATTTTATTATTTTAAATTTGTTTTCATTACCTTATATTGCTGTACATTCTAACCCTCACATATAGCTGAAAGCTTTGAACTTTGTCTGTGGGATGCTTCTGTCTTTTTCTTGTTAGTTCCATATTTGTAAGACTTTTCAAATATATAATTTGAGATCCATGAAAAACTTTGCTTTTTCTATTCTTCCAAATTGTACTTGAATTTTCTGAGCCCACAGGAAAAACATCTGATAGAGATCACAGAATATTTTCAAATTATTGAGTTGCACGGAATCTCATGATTCATTTATATCAGCATAACATTCAAAACTTCCAAACTTTCTCTCTTAATAGTATCTGTGAACTCTTCTAAATTAGAAGAGACATTTTACAGAAGTGGATACAAAATCTGAGCACAGCTACACTGGAATATAGGCACAATATATCCAAACGGTGTCATTGAGCTATGTCAGAAAGAGACTCCTATCACCCTAGTTGAGAAGCTCTTGCATTGCAAATAACATAAAACCAGCCACATCAAAGCTGGAGAGAAATTTGAGACATGTTCTCATAATCCTTACATCAGGTACAGCACCAAAGAATTAGTAGGAAAATCATAGCTCCCAGTATCTCCCTGGGAAAGGAAGGAAAAGACTGGACCATATATCTAACACTGGTTTTGGGGGGAAGGGAGGCCTGAAACATTGTTTTTCTCTCATCTGACTTGTAGTGCTGGCAGGAACAGGCAAACTCCAGACACCTAGAAGCCACTGAGAACAAAAGCAGTTTCAACTAGCATCCTAGTACTCACCACATCCCCTCCCTCTAACTCAATTCAAAGTGAGCAGGGAGAAACTCCCAGCTCCCAGCTTACACCTGGGGAGGGAAGGAAAGTACTGGATTATGTGTCCTATGTGCCATTTTTTCTGAGGGCTTCCCAAGGCACTAGCATCTGTCTCTCCTGTGTCAAATGCTGATAAGACCATGGGGAACACCTAAGGACAAAAAAAAAAATGATTTGGACCATCAGAAAGTTTTGAGAGGTCTCTAGAATATATGTCCAGGCTGATTCATGAGGGTCTTCTTGTGTATGAGGACTATCTGAGAAAAATGAAAGAGGTGGCCGTTTTTTTTCTAATGTACACATTACAACACAAAGAGTCGAGGAAAATGAAGAAACAAAGAAATATATCCCCACAAATGAAACAAGATCGACCTCCAGAGAACAAACATAATGAAACTGAGATAGATGAACCTCCAGAGAACAAACATAATGAAACTGAGATAGATAATTCAAAATAATTCTTATAAAGATGATGTCAGGAGATGAATTCAAGAACAACTGAGAATTTAAGCAAGGAAAGAGAAAAAAAAATAAATGTATGAAACAGAAATTATGGAATTGAAGAATACAATAATTTAATTAAAAATTTACATTCAACAGAATAAAAATCTGTAAACTAAAATCAGATCATTGAAAATTATCCAGTCAGAGGAGCGAAAAGAAAAAAGAAGAAAAGAAGTAAAGAAAGTTTGGGGACTTACGGGACAACATCAAGCAGACCAATATACACATCAAGAAATTCTCAACAGGAAAAGAGAGAAGTGGTCAGAAAACTTATTTGAAAAAATAATGAATAAAAACTTCCCAAATCAGAGGAATAAAGTAGTGATTCATATCCAGGAAGCTCAATAGTTCTCTACAAAAAAAAGATAAATTAAAAGAAATCCACATTTAAACATATCATCAAATTGTCAATATGAAAGAAAAAGATACAAAAATTAAAAAGCAGAAAAAAAGGCAAATTGTCACATACCATTGTACCCCTCATATAACTATCAGTGGGTAGCTCAGCAAAAACATTGTAGAGTAGAAGGGAGCAGAATGGTATATCAATGTGTTGAAAGAGAAAATAATGCTAGTCAACAATATTATGCCCAGCAAAACTGTTTTTTTTTAATTAAAAGGAGAAAAATATTTCTCAGACTCCACCCCCCAAAAAACAAAATAAAGTAAAAGCTTAAAGAATTCAACAACATCAGACTTTCCTTACAAAAATTCTAAAAGAAATTCTTCAACTTGAAACAAAAGGATGCTAAACAGCAACACAAAAGCGTATGAAAGTACAAAACATGCCGCTAAAAGCAGATACATAGACAAATAAGAATGCTATAATACTATGGAATGATGGGTAAATCACTTTTAATTTAACATAAAAGTTAAAGACAAAAGTATTAGAAATAACTGTAAATATAAGAATATATTAATGCATCTGAATATAAGAGGTAAATTGTGACATTAGTAACAAAGTGATGGGGGATGAAAAAGTAAAAAGTAGAATTTGTGTGCTCTACACATTCAGAAAAACTTCTCGGTAATGAACTATAGAAATAATTCCTAAAGTTATAGTCTTAAAAAATTGTAGAAGTTCTGATCAGGATAATGAGGTAGGTAAACAATGTGAATACCTCTTCCTATGATCACATTAAAATTGTGACTAGATTATGAAACAGTCAACCTGGAGAATGATCTGAAGACTAGCTGAACAAAACTCCTATAACAGGGGATATAAAGAGGAGGCCATGGTCAAAATGGGCTGGCCCCACACCAAGCATCCCCAGCCCAGGTTTCCAGTGCTGGGAAGAGGAGTCCACACAAAATATAGCTTTAAAAATCGGTAGAGATTCCAGACATCCTGGTGAGACGGAAGGTGGCTAGAAATCTAGACATCCCTTTAAAGGGCTTGTACACAGATTCACTTGCTCGCAGGCACTCACCCTGGGCTCCAGTGGAGGGACAGCATTTCGGGAGGTGCCAGGGACATAGAGAGAAAGACTGAGTTGTGTGACTCCAGGACAAGGTCTGGAGGGACAGCCACCATTGTCCCTTTGTTGAGCCCTCCTCCAGTGATGCCTACAAGTAAGTGCCATCATGCCTGTGTTGAACCCTCCCCCAATATGGTCAAAATGGAATCTACATTGGCCTGTGGTATCTACTCACTCCAACCAAGTGACTCCCTGAGACCCCACTTTCCCCACCAGGTGGTAGTTTTAGGTAGTTACTGGGAAACTAGCTCCACACTGTGCTCTCAGCAGGAGTTTCCTCTAGCAGTAATCAACAGGTCTCCATTTGTGCACATTAGTGGTGGGGAACCCACCCTGGCCCTAGCTGCAGCATTTCTTGAAAAAATATCTGGAGTCTGCAAGCCCAAGGCAGGCAGCAACAAGTCTCCATATGAGCTGAAACTTTTGTGAGTGGCCAGAGGCTCAGCACTGACAACAAATCTGCATCTGTACCAATCTGGGAAACATGACTTGCCCCACCCTGGTGATTCCCTGAGATCCCACCTCATCCAAAACTGGTACCGCCAAGACTCATTCAGCTGCTGAATCTTACAGGCAATCGGCAGGCAGCCTTAGGCCTGGTGCTTCCCTAGGCCTTTTCTGAGCTGCCTCAGGCCTGGTGCTGGCAGTCAGCCTTAGTTCACCATGTGGCCTCACTCACAAATCTCCATGTCCAGCTCATGCAACAACCAAACATACATAGTTTTGTAGCTTCTACCATGTAGTCCCGGGCAGGTCATAAGCAGCAGCAGATATTGGCCTGCATGGGAATCCCTCCCAACGGGCTTCAAACCTACACACCAGGAGGTTGGCATAATACTTTAACAGAGCACCACCTATTAGTCCCACAAGTATCACACACAAATAGTGGTCTCAACAGGCACACGAACAGGCTGGGGCAAACTCCCCTCCATGGTGTCAGCCCTGACACAGCAGCTCATATGTTGTGGGCATGTTCAATACTCACAGCCAGTCATCCTGAGAGTCATTCAAACTTACTGACATGCCAACAACAATCAAGACTCAACTCCAACTGGAGACACACACCACCACCCAAGAGTTATCCCTGGACCATTTGACACAGATGAACAAAGAGATTGCACCACTTGGCCACACAGAACATGTACTACATAAGGCCACTTGGTTAAGACTGAGAGATATAGCAGCTCTATCTAATACATAGAAACAAACACAAAGGAGCAGCCAAAATGAAAACAACAACAACAACAACAAGCAAACAAAAAACATGTACCAAATAACAGAAGGAAACACTAGGAAAAGAACTAAACAAAATGGAGGCAAGCAACCTATCAGATACAGGGGAAGAACTGATGAGGTCAGTGAGAACTTCAACAATGAGATAGTATGCATAAAAAAATAGAAACCATTAAAAAGAACCAGTCAGAAATAAAGAATACAATAACTGAAATGAAGAACTCTAGAAAGAATGAACAGTAGATTGGATAAAGCAGAGGATCAAATCAGCAATTTAGGACACAATGTAGCAGACAACATGCAATTGAATCAGTAAAAAGAGAATTAAAAAAATGAGGATAGTTTAAGGGGCCTCTGAGACAACATGGAGCATAACAACATTCACACATAGGAGTACCAGAAGGAGAAGAGATAAAAAAGATTGAGAACCTATTGGAAGAAATAATGACTGAAAAATTTGTAACCTGGTGAAGGAAATAGACATACAAGTCCAGGAAAAACAAAGAGTTCCCAACAAGATGAATTCAAACAGAATCACAGCAAGACACATCATAATTAAAATGCAAAAGTTTAAAGACAAACAAAAATGTTAAAAACAGTGAGAGAAAGGCAGCTAGTTACTCTCATAAAGTACTCTCATAAGAATGTAAGATTATTTTTCAATAGAAATTGTGCAGGTCAAGAGAGATTGTCTTGAAATATTCAAAATAATGAAAAATAAGGACCTACAACCAAGACTACTATACCAGCAAGGCTGTTGATTACAATTAAAGGTGAGACAAACAGATTCCCAGACAGAAAAAAGTTAAAGAAATTTGTAAACACCAAGCCAGTATTACAAGAAATGTTGAAGGGACTTCTTTAAGAAGAAGAGGAAGAAAAAAAAATAACATAAATATATATAATAAAGTGCATAACTGTGTACTTATCCATAATCACTTTAAACGTAAATGGATTATTGCTCCAATCAAAAGACATAGGGTAGCCAAATGGATAAGAAAACAAAACCCATTAACATGCTATATAAAAGAGACCCACTTCAGACTGAAAGATACACACAGACTAAACTAAGGAGATAGAAAAAAAATTCATGCAAATGGAAATTTTTAAAAAGCTAGGGAAGCAATACATATATCAGACAAAGCAGACATTAAAATAAAGGCTATATGAGAAAAAAAGGGCATTACATAATGATAAAGGTATCAATCCAAAAAGAGGATATAACCCATCAATGTTTATGTATCCAACATAAAAGCATCTAAACATATAAAGCAAATATTGACCAACATAAAGGGAGAAATCAACAGTAGTACAGTCTTAGTAGGGAACTTTAATACTCCATTGACCCCAATAGACAGATCTTCCAGACAAAAAAATCAAGAAAACAGTAACTTTAAATGATACATTAGGACACATGGATTTAATTGATATTTTTAGAGCAATTTACCCCAAAGCTGCAAAATATGCATTTTTCTCAAGTGCACATAGTATATTTTCCAAGATAGACCACATGATAGGACACAAAACGAGTCTCAGTAAATTTAAGAAGACTGAAATTGTATCAAGTGTCTTCTCTGATCACAATGGTATAAAACTAGAAATTGACTACAAAAAAAAAACACTAGAAAATACACAAACACATGAAGGCTAAATAACATTTTGCTAAACAATAAATGGGTTAACAATGAGACCAAGAAAGAAATCAAAAGCTACCTTGAAACAAATGAAAACTAAAACATAATGACTAAAAGTCTATAAGACATAGTTAAAGCAGTTCTGAAAGGGACATGAATAGCAATACAGGCCTACCTCAAGAAAGAAGAAAAATCCCAAATAAGAAATTTAACTTTGCATTTAAAGAAAATAGAAAAAAAAAAAAAACACACAGAAAACAAAGCCCAAAGTGAATAGAAGGAAGGCGATTATAAAATCGGAGTGGAAATAAATGAAACTGAGTCTTAAAAAAGTATGAAATGTCAATTAAACCAAGAGCTGATTCTTTGAAAAGAAAAACAAAATTAAGAAACATTTAACCATACTCATCAAGAAAAAAGAGAGGGGATGCAAATAAATATAATCAGAAATGAAAAAGAAGTGACAACTGACTCCACAGAAAAACAAAGTATAAGAAAATATGATGAATAATTATGTCAACAAATTGTACATCCTGGAAGAAATGGATACACCCCTAGAAACAAAATGTTTCAAGACTGAATGAAGAAGAAACAGAAAATCTAAACAAACCAATTCCTACGAATCAAATCAGTAATGAAAAAACTCCCAACAAACAAAAGTCCCCGACCAGATGGCTTCACAGGTGAATTTTATCAAACATTCAGAGAAGAATCAACACCAATTTTCTCAAAAAAATTCCAAAGATTTAAGAGAAGGAAAATCTCCTGAGATCATTCTATGAGGCCAGTATTATACTGATTCCCAAACCCGACGAAGACATTACCAAAAAAAAAAAATCATATATATGTGCGTGTGTGTGTGTGTCAACATTTCATAAGACCATAGATGTAAAGATCTTCAACAAAATATTATCAAACTGAATTCAGCAATACATTAAAAATATCATATGCCATGATCAAATTGATTTATCCCTGGGATGAAAGGTTGGTTCAATATCTGGAAATTGATTAATATGATATGCTGCATTAACATATTGAAAGATAAAAATTATATGATCATATCAATAGATGCAGAAAAAGTGCTTGACAATATGCAGCTTCAATTTATGATAAAAACTCTCAGCAGAGTGGAAATATAGGGCACATACCTCAATATAATAAAGGCCATATATGACAAATACACAGCTTATATTATACTCAATGAGGAAAAGCTAGAAACATTTTCCTTAAGATCAGGAAAAAGACAAGGATGTCCACTATCACCACTTTTATTTAACATAGTATTGGAAGTCCAGCCACAGCAATCAGGCAAGAAAAAGAAATAAAAAGCATATAAATTGGAAAGGAAGAAGTAAAACTGTTATCATTTGCAGAGAGCATGATACTATATAGAGAGAACCCAAAAGATTCCACCACAAAAACTATTAGAACTGATCAATGAATTTAGTAAAGTAGCAGGATGCAAAATTAATACCCAGAAATTGGTTGTATTTTTACACATGAATACTAAACTAAGAGAAAATAAAATTAGAAAATAACCCCATTTACAATTGCATCAAAAAAATCCCTAGGAATAACTTTAACCAAGAGGTAAAAGACCTGTACTTGGAAAATGATAACTCATTAAAGAAAGAAACTGAAGAAGATACAAATAAATAAAAATATATACCATCCTCATGGATAGGAAGAATCAACATTGTTCAAATGTCCATACTAACGAAAATAATTTATAGATTCAATAGAATCACTATCAAAATACCAATGGCGTTTTTCGTATAACTAGAACAAATAATTCTAATATTTATATGGAATGATTAAATGCATCAAATATTCACAGCATTCTTGAGAAAGGTCAAAGTTATAGGTATCACACTATCTGATATCAAACTATACTACAAGTCTATAGTAATCAAAACATCATGGGACTGGCATATAAATAGACACATAGATCAATGGAAAAGAATAGAGAGCCCAGGAACAAATTCACACCTATATGTTCATTTAATCTACGACAAGGTAGGAACTTCTGGATATTTATCTAAAGAAAACAAAACACTAATTTAAAAAGATACATGTACCCATATATTCAATGCTGTGCTACTTACAATAGCCAAGATATGGAGCAACCTAAGCCCCCATCAATAGACAATTGGATAAAGAAGTAGTGGTACATATATACAATGGAATATTACTCAGCCATACATAAAAATGAAATCTTAACATTTGCAACAACATGGATGGACCTAGAGGGTATTATGCTAAGTGAAATAAGTCAGACAGAGAAAGACAAATACCATATGCTTTCACTTATATATTGAATCCAAGGGGAAAAAATGAACATACAAAACAAAAACAAACCCATACATAGAGAGAGCAACCTGGTGATTGCTAGATGAGAGAGAGGTTGAGGGTCTGGGTGGAAAAGGTGAAGGGATTAAGAAGCACAAATTGGTGACTACAAAATAGTCACAGGGATGTAAATTACAGCTTAGACAACACAGTCAATAATATTTTAATAACTATGTATAGTGCCAGGTAGGTACTAAACTGATCAGGAGGATTATTTCACACGTTATAGAAATGTCTTACTATTATGCTGTATACCTGAAACTAATATAAAATAATATCGAATGGTAACTCCAATTTAAAAATAAAAAAAAATAAAATAAAATTGTAGAGATTTTGTATGTGAATGAAATTAATGTGTATCAGACTAAAGTAGCCTATTATAAGCTTAAGGTTTTTAGTATAAGCTCAACAGTAAACACCAAGGTAACACCTATATACACTACACACATAAAAAGATCAAAGCATATAAAATAGAAAAGAAATTAATGAAACACAAAGGAATAGAGTAAGAGAGAAAAAGAGGGTCTGAAAAAACTATAAGACCAAAAAAAAAGAAAAACAATGAACACAATGGCAATAGTATGTCCTCCCCCTATCAATAATTACTTTTAATTTAAATGAATTAAATTTCTCAATCAAAAGACATGGGAAACCTTAATTGATTTAAAAAAGATTCACCTATATACTGTCAAAAGAAACTCACTTTACATTTAAGGACACACATAGACTGAAAGTGAAGAAATGAAAAAAGATACTACATTAAAATAATCAAAAGAGAGCAGAGATGGCTATACCTATATCTGACAAAATAGACTTTAAGTGAAAAACTGTCATAAGAGATGAAGAAGGACATTGCATTATGATAAAAGATCTGTTTATCAGGTAATATAACAATTATAAATGTATATGAACACAACATCAGAGCACTTATGTATATAAAACAGACAGAACAACAATGAAATGTAGCAGCAACATACTAATAGTATTATAATTGATTATTCCACTTTGGATAAACAGAACATCCAGACAGAAAATCAATAAGTAAATGGCAGACATAAACATATAATATAGACCAAATGGACCTAATACATACAAAGAGCATTCCACCTGACCCCCAAAGAATACGCATTCATCTCAAGCACACATGGAATATGCCCCAGGATAGATTACGTATTAGGTTGCATAACAGTCTTGACCAATTTAAGATTAAAATCATACCAAATGTCTTTTCCAATCACAGTGGAATGCAAGTGAATTGAATAACATAAAGAAAGCTGAAAATTTCACAAATATGTTGGAATTAGACAATATACTTTGAATAACCAACGAGCCAAAGAAGAAATCAAAAAGAAAATCAGAAAATATCCTGAGACAAATGAACACACAATAAAAGCAACAAACCCAAACTTATAAGATATGGCAAAAGCAGTATTAAGAGGTAAGATTATGACAATAAGCACCTACATTAATAAAGAAGAAAAATTTCAAATAAGTAGCCTAATATTATGCATCAGGGAACTAAGAACAATAGAATAAAGGAGTCTCAAAGTTACCAGAAGAAAATAAAGATTAGAGTAGAAATAAATAAAATAGGTAATAGACAAACAAGAGAAAAAAAATCAACAAAAGAGATTTTCTTGAAGGATAAACAAAATTGGCAAACCTTTAGCTAAACTAAGAAAAAAAGAGAGAAGATTCTAGTAAATAAAATCAGAAATGAGGGAAGACTTTACAACTGATGCCCCCGAAATAAAAAAAGGATTATAATAGACTACTATGAACACCTATAAATTGGATTATCTAAAAAGAATGGATACATTCTTCACAATATACAGTTTACCAAGACTGAATCATAAAGAAATAGAAAATCGGAATGGTTATGTAATGTGTAAAGAGTTTGAATCAGTACTCAAAACTTCCCGACCAAGTAAAGCCCAGGACAAGATGGCCTCACTAGTGAGTTATACCAAATATTTAAAGAATATCATCAATCCTTTTTTTTTTTAATATATATATATTTTTTATTTTTCAATTATAGTTGGCATACAATATTATAGTAGTTTCAGGTATACAGCATAGTGATTAGACATCTATAGCTCATGAAGTGATTACCCTAACCAATCTAGTATCTATGCAATAGCATATATAGTTATTACAATATTGTTGACTATATTCCTTATGGTATCCTTTGTATCTCCATGACTATTTTGTAACTACCATTTTATACTTCTTAATCCCTTCCATCTTTTTTATCTACCCCTCTCCAATCCTCTCCTACCTGGTAACCCTCAAAATGTTCTCTATATTTATGAGTTTGTTTCTGTTTATTTGTTGTTGTTTATTTTGTTCTTTAGATTCCACATGTATGTGAAATCATATGGCACTTGTCTTTCTCTGACTTACTCCACTCAGCATAATATCTTCTAGGTCGATCATAAAATATCTTTTTCCATCCCTTTACTTTTAGTCTTTTAATCTGAAGTGAGTCTCTTGTGGGCAGCCTATGTAAAGGACTTGTTTTCTTATCCATTCAGCCACTCTATCTTTTGATTGGAGCATTTATTTCTTTTTCATTCTAAATACTTGTTGATAGATACATAGTTTTGCCATTCTTTATTCATATTTTTGATACATACTTCTTCTTAAAGAAGTCCCTCCAACATTCCTGTAATACTGGTTTGGGGGTGATGAATTCCTTTAGCTTTTGTGTCTGAAAAGCTCTTTATTTGTCCTTTGATTCTAAATGATAGTTTTGCTAGATAGAATAATCTTGTTTTCAGGTCCTGGGTTTTCACCGCTTTGAAAATTTTGTGCCAAACCTTTCTGGCCTGCAAGGTTTCTGTTAAAAAATTGGCTGACAGTTTAATGGGAACTCCGTTGTAGGTAATTGATTGCTTTTCTCTTGCTGCTTTTAAGATTCTCTCTTTCTATTTAACCTTTGGCATTTCAATTATTATGTATCTTTGTGTGGGTCTCCTTAGGGTCATCCTATTTGAGAATCTCCACACTTCCTATGCTTGTGTGTGTATTTCCTTCACCAGATTAAGGAAATTCTCCATCATTATTCCTTGAAATTGGTTTGCAATTCCTTGCTCTCTCTCTTCTTTTTCTGGCACCCTATGAAGCAAATATTGTTGTGCTTGATGTTGTCTTAGAGGCCCCTTAAACTATCTTCATTTTTTATATTCTTTTTTTCTTATTGCTGTTCTAATTGCATGTCCTCTGCACCCCATCCTCTATGAGCCTGATTCTATCCTCCACTTCATCCACTCTGTTGATTCCCTCTAATGTACTCTTCATCTCAGATATTATATTTTTCATTTCTGTCTAGTTCTCTTTTATGTTTTCCATCTCTATTTGTATGTTTTCTATCTCTTTGTTAAAGTTCTCACTGAGATCATCTACTCTTCCTCTGAGTTCCTTGAGCATCTTTATAACCAGTGTTTTAAATTTTGCATCTGGTAGATTGTTTGTCTCTACTTTGTTTAGTTCTTTTTCTGGAGTTTTGTTCTGTTCTTCCATATGGGACATATTTCTTTGTCTCCTTATTTTGGTTGCCTTCTTGTGTTTGTTTCTATGTATTAAGTAGGCTCCTAAATCTCCCGGTCTTAGTAGAGCGGCTTTATGTAGTAGGTGTCCTGTAGGGCCCAGTGGCAGAGTCTTCCCTGGTCACCTGAGTGAAGTGCTCAAGATCTGTCGCTTTTTTGAGTTGTGTGTGCCCTCCTGATTGTGTTGAGCCTTCATTGCTGTTTGTACTTTATTGGGAAGGATTTACCCTTGGCCTGATTGTTTGTGAAGATTGACCACGAGAGGCTGACCCTATGAAGCAGGATTTGTTTTAGCAGGGTTCTGGTGCCTGCCCAGTCTCTGCCCTTCAGATGTGTCTTCCTCAGATGCAGCCATGGGTGGTGTTCCAGCTCCATGGTCAAAGCAGGTCACTGGGTGTACCAGCCCAGAGGCCTCCTGGGAGGATTTCGGCTGCTGGAAAAGTTCAGCCGCAGCCTGTGCATTTCTGAGGCCAACTGGTAAGAGCCACCAAGCAATTCATGAATGTCTATCACTCGTGTTAGGCTTATAGGTGCCTCAAGAGGACAAGCCAGAAACAGAGGCCAGCTGCCTTTAGTGCCGGGCCTTGTGCTGCTCATCAAGAGGTATGGGGTATGCTGAGGCCAGATGTTGCTTCTTTGGGTTTTGTTAGCTTTTGAGAGATTTTAGGAAAATCTGCAATATTAGCCAAGCCAGCCATTTGTATGGAATAAACCACTGGAAGTAGCATGGATGGACCCACAAAATGAGAGAGGTAGACTCTCAGAACCTCCTGGGCAGTGATCTGTGTTATTCAGGTTGGTGACTACCTGCGTCTGAACATTGAGAGGGAGGTCGGTTCAACCAAAGAACAATGGATACTGCCAGAACTTCTGTCCAGGAAAATGCCTCACTTTTAGCTCTCGCTCTGAGGCCTGATAAGTCAGTTTCTCCTCATATGTTCCTGCCATTCCTCGAACAGTTGTCCCAGTGCTTGAGCTCAGAGTGATTGAGTCCATCAGTGAATAAGTTCAGGCATGTGCCCTTTAAGAGGAATGTTTGTGACTATTGCAGCCCTCTGTCTTGCTCAACGGCAGTCTCCACTGTTTTTCACAGCCAGAAGTTGTGGGGACTTCTCTTCCTGGCACTGCAACCCTGGGCTGGAGAGCCTAATGTAGCTGGGACCCCTCGCTCCTCAGATGGTGGAGTGGACTCTGTAGATAAGATAACACACTGCTGTGGGACTGGCCATTTCGCATTTCCACTCCTCCTATCTGCTTCTTTTTATGTATGTCCCCAGTAGTAAGACTTCTGTTTAGCCAGATCTCAGGTGACTCCAACCTCAATCCTTTTCAAAAATTTTCCAGTATACTGAAGAGGAAATAATACTTTCAAAATAATTCTATGAGGCAGAATTATCCTGATATCAAAGCCAGAAAAAGTACCTACAAGAAAATAAAGCTATAAACCAATATCTTTAATGAACATACATGCAAAAATTCTCAAAAAATTGTAGTAAACTGAATTCAATAGCACATTAAAAGGGTCATACACCATGAAACAATGGGATTTATTTCTGGAATGCTTAGATAGTTTAACATAAGAAAATCAATTATTTGTGATGCACCGCATTAACAGAAGAAGGATAATACAACATCTCTACATTCAGAAAAATCATTTGACAAAATTCAACATTCATTTATGATAAAACTCTCAAGTACGAATAGAAAAAATTGCCTCAACATACTGAAGCTCATATATAAAAATCTCCCAGCTAAGATACTCAAAGGTGAAAAACTGAAAGCTTTTCTTCTAAGATCAAGAACAAGGCAAGAATTCCCACTCTCTCCACTTATATTTATCATAGTACTAGAAGTCTTAGCAAAAGCAATTAGACAAGAACAAAGAACATTTAAATTGAAAAGGAAATGTTAAAATTATCTGTTTATATATGATATGGTCTTGTATGTCGAAAACTCTAACAACTCAAAAATAAAATTAGAACTAATAAACAAATTTAGTAAATTTACAGGATATAAAATCAACATGCAAAAATCAGTTGTGTTACTATACATTAACAATAAATTACATACAAAGGAAATTAAGAAAATAATCCCATTTACAATAGCACCAAAATAATAAAACACTTAAGAGTAAATTTAACTAAAGAGATGAAAGACTTGTATACTCAAAACTACAAAACATTGATGAAAAAAAAATTTTAAGATATAAATACATGGAAAGACACTTTATATTTTTGGATTGGAAGTTTTAAAATTGTTAAAATATCTATACTACTCAAAGCAATCTACACATTTAATGCAGTCCATATTGTAACTGACATTTTCTCAGAAATAAAAAATAACTATCATAAAATTTATATAGGACCACAAAGGAATCTGAATAGCCAAAACAATCTTAAGAAAGAATAACAAAGGTGAAAGCATCTCAACTCCTGATTTCAAAATACATTACAAAACTACAGTAATTTAAAAATATATGGTACTGATGTAAAGATAGGCATATAGACCAACTGAACATAACAGAGAGCCCAGAAATAAACCAATGAATATATAGCTGACTGATATTTAGCAACGGTGTCAAGAGTACACAATGGGAAAGGATAGTCTCAACAACAAAAGAATGCTGAGAAAACTAGGTATAAACATGCAAAAGAATGAGTTTGAACCTCATCTTACACCATACACAAAAATCAAATCAAAATTTATGTTAAAATTTAAACACAAGTCCTGAAACTGTAAAACTCTAGGGAAAAACCATATAGGGAAAAACTTCTTGACATTGGCCTTGGAATTGATTTCTTTATGACACCAAAAGCACAAGAAACAAAAGTAAAAAATAGACAAGTAGAACTAAATCAAACTAAAATGTTTCTGCAAAGCAAAAAAAACCCAAAAATTTAAAATATTGTAATGGCAACCTAGATAATGGCAAAAAATATTTGCAAACCATATATCTCAAAATAAGTTAATAATCAAGATATATTAGATATACAACTAAATAGCAAAAATAATAAGTCAGTTAAAAAGGCATAAGACTTGAATAGACATTTTTGCAAAGAAGATATACAATGGCCAATGGGTATATAAAAAGGTATTCAATATCACTAGTCATCAGTTTAAATCAAAATCACAGCGAGATATCACCTCAGACTTATTAGGATGGCTAATTTTAAACTAACTAACTAACTAACTAACTAACTAACTAACTAACTAGTTAGTGAGGAACCATTGTGCACTATTGGTGGAAATGTAAACTGGTACAAGCACTATAGAAAACAGTGGTATTTTTTCTTCAAGAATTTAAAAATAGAAATACCATATTATCCAGCAATCGGACTTCTGGGTATATATCCAAAGGAAATGAAATCAGGATCTTAAAGAGATATCTGTACTCCCATGATTGCAGCACTTAACTAAGATATGGATAAAACACAAATGCCTGTTGCCAGATGAGTGGATAAACATTGTATATACGTAGAATGGATTATTTTTCAGCTTTTAAAAGAAGCCAGTCCTGCCATATATGATAACACGAATGAACCTCAAAGATATTATGCTAAGTGAAATAAACTAGACATAGATGAACAAATGCTGCATGAGAAATTTAAAATAGTCAAATTTTTCAAAGAAGTGAGTACAATGGTGGTTGCCGGAAGCTAGGGACAGGGAAAAATGGGGAGCTGTATTTCAACACATTTAAAATCTCAACTAGCAAGATTATTAAGTTCTACCAGTATTCTTTATTGTGCCTATAATTAACAATAACATGTTGTACCCTTAAACATTTGTTAAGGCAAATCTTATTTTAGTATTATTATCACAATTTAAAAAAAAAAAAAAGAAAAAATTTCTCAGGTGAATGCAAGTGGCCTGCACAACACAGATTGACAAAGTTTGGCCACTAAGATCAAGAATAAGGCAAGGATGTCAACTTTTGCCATCTCATAATCAATATTATAATGGAAGTATTAGCTAATGTAGTAAGACAAGACAAGAAAAGATGAACGTATACAGATTGGGAAAGAAATAAAACTCTCTGTTCACAGATAGCATGATTACCTGTGAAGAGAATTCCAAAGAATTGACAAAATCTACTGGAACTAATTAGCAATTAATAATGACAGTGAAGTTGCAGAATACAAGATTAATATACAAAGTCAATCAATTTCCTCTATACCATGAACAATTGGAATTTGAAATTAACATAATACCATTTACATTAGCACCCAAATATGGTCAATTGATCTTTGACAAAGGAGCAAGTTTAATTCAATGGAGAAATAATAGCTTTTTTAAACAAATAGTGTTAGAACACTTTATTATGCTTATGCAAAATAAATAAATAAAGGAATCTAGTCACTGCCTTGTGCCTTTCACAAAAAGTAACTCAAATTGTATCATAGACCTAACTATAAAATTCAAAATTACAAAACAGGAAAATAAAATAGGAGAAAATCTAGGTGGCCTTGGGTTTGGGGATGATGTTTTGGATACAATACCACAAGCATGATCCATAAAAAAAAAAAAAAAAATTGAAGAAATTGGACTACATTAAAATTCTAAACTTCCGACCTGTGAAGACACCACAGACTGGAGAAAAATATCTACCAAACAAGTATCTGAAACTGGTATCCAAAATAAAAGAAAAAAAAAAAAGAAAACACTTAAAACTGTAGTGAAAAAAAAAAACACTCAATTTTTAAAGTAAATAAATTATCTGAATGGATATATAATCAAAGAAGATCTATATATGGCAAACAAGCATATGAAAAGATGCTCAACATTTTATCTCTTTAGTGTATTGCAAATTAAAACAAAAATATATCACTATACATTTATTAGAATGGCTAAAATCTAAAACACTGAACCAACTAAATATTGGCAACATTGTGAAGCAACATAAACTATCATTCATAGATGGTCAGAATGAAAAATTGTACAAGCCATTTATAAGACAATTTGGCAGTTTTCTACAAAATTAAACATACTCGAGAGGAAAATAAATATGGCGTTAATGATAGAAGCTCTGTTTATCCCTCTTGAGACCAAATCAAATTTGTGATAGAAACACGGAGCAAACAGCAAGGAAAGTCACCTGGGATCTAGATGAACAGAAGCACTAAAACTAGGGAGATAAATAAGAAATCACTCTGCAATAGGAGGAGGTGGGAGTAGGTGAAGACGCAAGGCTGACCAGACTGAGCATCTGAATGGGACAGAGGCTACAGCAGCGGGATCCAGCAGCTACAGACACCTCTTAAAGGGGCCGTGTCTGCAAGCAGACTTTTGCAGTGACAGATCTGTTCACTCTGAACACCAGTGACCGGTTAGCTGCTTGGGGAGCACCATGGACTTATAAGGAGACACAGAGTTGTCAGAGCAAGGGCTGGAGGTGAGGCTCTCTTTCAAGCAGAAGTGCTGGCAGTATCCATTGTTCCTCTATTGAGCTCTTCCTCTCCCAGTGTGCAGACGTAGCACTGCCATAGCTGATAAATTATTGAACTGGATAACAGAAGTCCTGTCGCCCATAAGATTCCCTGAAACTCTGCCTCCTCCAACTCACAGCCCCACCCAAGCCACATTCAGTTGTGTCCTCCACAAGCCAAGTGCTCCTTGCTGAGCAGCACCAAGACTCATGCTAGTGGCAGCTGACCTAGTTTCTGGCATGGCTTCTTGAGGCAAATATAAGCACAGCATCTGTGGATTGCTTATTGAATCTTAACAGGTGGACTGGAGGGGAATGGGTTGGGGCTATACTTGGCCTGAAGCTGAGCTCCTTTCAGGACTGTGCCACTGGACACCTACTATACAAAGCCACGCTAATATGACCAGGAGACTTGGGAGCTTTGCTTAGTACATAGAAGCAGACACAGAAAGACAGCCAAAATGGGGAGACAAAGAAGCAGAACTTGTATGAAAGAACAGAACAGAGCTCCAGGAAAAATGGAGTGAAGCAATCTAAAATATGTAGAATTCAAAACACTGGTTATAAAGATGCTCAATGAACTTGGGGAAGTGTAGATGAACTCAGTGAGAACTTTAACAAAGAGATAAAAACATAAAAATGGAAATGGAAATTATAAAAGGGAACCAGTCAGAAATGAAGAACACATTATCTGAGATGAAGAGTATATTAGAAGGAGTCAACAGAGTGGATAAAGAAGATGATCAAACCACCGATATAGAGAATGAAGAAACCAAGGACACTCAATCAGAACAGAAAGAAAAAAAGAAGCCAAGACTATAATAATAATTTAAAGAGCCTATGGGATATTATTAAATATAAAATATCTGTGCCGTTGGGGTATCTGAGAAAAACAAGCAGTTGAAGTGCTACTTGAAGAAATAATGATGGAAAACTTTTCTAACATGGTGAAGGAAATAGACATACAACCTCAAGAAGCTCAGAGACTCCCAAAAAAGATGAATGCAAAGAGGCCCATACTAAAACACATCATAATTAAAATGCTAAAGTTTAAATACAAAGAGAGCATCTTAAAAGCAGCAAGAGAAAAGCTATTTATCCACAAGGGAGCACCCATAAGACTGCCAACTGATTTCTCAATAGAAAGTTTGCAGAACAGAAGCGCTTGGCACAAAACAATTGACGTGATGAAAACCCAGGATCTATGACCAAGAATACTTTATCCAGCAAAGCTATCATTTAGAGTCTAAGGACAGATGAAAAGCTCCCCAGACAAAATTAAGCTAAAGGAATTTATCCACACCAAGGCAGTATTACAGGGAATGTTGGAGGGACTTCTTTAAGAAGAAAAAAAAAAAATGTATCAAAAACAGGAAAAAAGAATGATAATAACTACATTCCTATCAACAAGTACCTCAAATGGAAAAGAATTAAGTGTTCCAACCAAAGGAAAGGGTGGCTGAATGAATAAGAAAACAAGACCCATACATATGCTGCCTACAAGAGACTGACTTCGGATTAAAAGACACACGCAGACTGAAAGAAATGAGATGGAAAAAAATATTGTCTTAATGGACCTAGAGTGTATTGCACTGAATTAAATGGGTCAGATAGAGAAAGACAAGTGTCACAGGATTTCACATACATGTGAAATCTAAAGAACAAATAAAACAATAACAACAACAAAAGTGGAAATAAACTCATGGATATGGAGAACATTTTGAGAGCTACTGGATGGGAGTGGGGTGGGTGTAGCAAAATAGGGCAAAGCAATTAAGTACACATAGACAATTACAAAATAGACATGGAGATATAAAGTTTAGCATAAGAAAAATAGTTAATGTTGTTAATAAACATGTAAGGGGAAAGACAGTTACTAGATTTAATGGGATTATCACTTTGTGAGTTTTATAGATCCCTAACACTATGCTATATAACCGAAACCAATATATTATTGTATGCCAATTATAAATGAAAAAAACTCATTGAATTGTACAGTGTAAATATGAACAACTATTTGTCTATTATATTTCAATGAAACTGGAAAAAGTAATTAAACATACTCTTACCATGTGATCCATCAGTCACTGTCCTTGGTATTTACTCAACAAGTTGCAAACATGACTACACAAAAACATGGACATAAATGTTTATAGCGGCTTTATTAAAAATTTCCCAAACTTGGAGAAAACCAAGATGTTCTCCAATAGGTAAATAGATAAATAATTTGTGTTACATCCATACAATGGAATATCATTTATCAATAAAAGAACTGAACTATCAAGCCATATAAAAACATGAAGAAAACTTGAATGCATACTGATAAAAGAAGTGAATCTGAAACAGTTCCATATGGTTTGATTGCAACTATATGACATAATGGAAAAGGCAAAACTATGAATACATTAGAAAGGTCAATGTTTAGAGGTTGAGCACAGAAGATTTTTAAGGCAATGAAAATATTCTGTATGTTACTGTGATGATGGATACATAACATCATACTTTTGTCCAAACCTATTAAATGTACAAAATGAAGAGTGAACCCTAATGTAAACTACAGACTTTACTTAATAATAATATATCAGTATTGACCCATCGATTGTTACAAATTCACCACACTAATCAAAGATGTCAATAATAGAGGATAATAGGGAGAGAGAAAGGGGGAGTGGCATATAAGAGCTCTCTGTACTTGATGCCTGATTATTTTTTATAAACATAAAACTTCTAAAAATATCTATATCTATATCTAATCTATATCTATATCATCTATATCTATGTCTATCTATACAGATATAAAGATATATCTTGAATTTTTTGTTTTTTTAGAAGGTTAGCTATGATCCATCTTAAAATTTGAAAGGTCTTTTTGTTAATTTGTTCTAGTTTCGAGTCTACTAACCACTTTAGTCTTGATATTAATAATTCATCAGTCTCTTGGTTTAGCTGTCTATAGTTTTCCATCAGCCAACATGGCAAATCTTGGCAACCCTAAAATCCAAGTAAAAGCTTTGTAATAACCAATGGTGTTTTGCTTTCTCTTTTGCTCTATTTACATATTTTAAATAAAGCTACACTATTGTTCTCTCCATCTCTGTCTTTGTGTTTTATGTCATTCATTATCAATTGTGATGAACAAAAAGGAAAATAATTGGTACATATGTCCACTTTTCTCTTCTCTGTTTATTCATTCTATCTCAGATAATCATTACTTAATATTTAATGCCCATACAGAATTAACCTTATTATGATTTACTTGTGCTCTTTCAATTAGCAAAGTTGTATTGAAAAATGGCATGCTTTGGACTATGCCACAGAATTGAAAAGCTTTGTTTCCATTCTTAATCTTTTTGAAAATGATCTTAGTAACCTTGGACAAGAAACTTTTTTTCTGTTTCTAACCTTCTGGGAAATACAAATATCATGTACTTGCAATTCGTATCCACTTCATAGCGTTTCTATCTGTAATGTTCCTCAAAATAAAGTCTTCAGTGATATAAAGTCTTAAGTAACTTGTAATCTTACTATAGTCTTAGTTTTATTGTGTATTGTGTAGTATAAATAGATCTTTATATTACCTTAACTATATGCTGGTGTCTCATTTATCTATTTTTTTTCCTGCTTCTTTCCAAAATCAATTTGAGGTATGGCATTAATCTTAAGAGCCTGACAAGGGCTGTCGTGAGTTTATCTCACTTTGATCAAACTCTGGAGCAGACCATTGCGAATTTACACAAAAGATGTCATTGCTTGTGCTTAACTTTTTAAAAAATGATTTGCTATCTTCATATTAACTTAACAAAGAAAGGGTGAATGTACTTTTAAAATATGATTCACCCATGAGTTTTAGGGTATGAGTCAACTCATATCTATAGTGGCTATGGAGGTTTCAGTTATCAAGAATCAAGATACATGACAATTATGAGCAGTGAGTTTGTGACAAATTGAGTCACACAACCCATATAAAAGTGGTAGCTACTATTCAGTTCAAGCTGATTGTTTCCATGAATCTCAGTAGTTTAACATTTTATTTTTTTCAAAAGAAGAAGAAAATTCAATTTTTAAATTTAAAATCATAATCTTTTGAATGCTTAAAATTAATTTTACAAATATTTGTGTCATACTAAGAGTGCCGGTGAGCCAGATTTAGGCCATGAGCTAATTTTCAAATTTTAATCTTGTTTCAGAATATTTTTTTCAACTTAAAACATATGTTTTCCCCAATTGAAATATGGATGTAATTGAGACCTGTATAGTCGCAGATTACAGGAACAGATCCACATAGGAATGAAGACTAATTTCTCTCTCTTACCACATCTTGGTCTTTGGAAAAACTTTCACAAAAAAGAAAAGGAACCTGAATTAAACAATCATGGATTTTTTTTTAACATAAACAAATATATAAAAGTAATTACATGCTAATAATAAAATAAAATCGGTACATAATATATACGAATAGAAACAAAAGGATTTTTCCCACCTTGAGCCTCCAGTCCAACTCACCAGAAATAACCATTATCAAGGCTCTTACATATACCTTCAAAAATTTTCTTTTTATAAATAGATTCCTATAATGTATTCTTCTCTGAAACTTGTTTATTTTCACTTAATGACCATGTTTATTGACTATCTTCTATAACATAAAACATACATTTACTTCCATTTATTTTAATAGTATTCCATTGTATGTTCATAAATTTACTAAATCAGTCCTCTACTGACGGACATTAATTATTGCCTGTTTTAACAATTACAAATACAAAAGCGTTATGATGAAAATCTTTTTATGTATACATTGGCAAATACTTGCCTGCATACATATAATATAAATTTCTTACAGAGTAAAAGAATATCTTTTTTTAAAAGATACTGGTTGGCAGATTGCACTCCATACGAAGTTACATTGATTTACATTCCCAGCAGTAGCAGATGAATGGTATTTCTTCACACTCTCTCCAATGCTAAAGAGTAATCTATTGGCCATGAACATTCAGCATATCAGGTGCATCAATTGGTATGTCTTATATAAGAAATAAAGAGAATTGTCTAATCTGTTGAGTTGTTCAAATGAGATCAGTTAAAATAGCTTCAGTTATTTTAGTCTTCCTTATGGCTTTGTGTCATGTCTTAAAATTTTTTTCCCATTCATATTATTTTAGAATGCAATCCATGTTTTCTAAAATAGATTTAAAAAACATTTTAATTAATTATTTTTTAAAATAAATTAAATATTTGTAATGAAATAATTTTAACTGGACTCTGAGTAAAGTAGAATAATCTTAGATTATCTTAATGGATGATATCACATATATAAAGTCTCACAGATTAGTATATATCTTAATTTAATGTCCTTGAATAATATTAAAAGTCAAATGGGAAACTGTAGGAATATTTTCTTTAAAAAGCAATAAAGAATATATGTAATTGTCATGTGAAGATTTTTTAACAACACTATAATAAATAATAAAAAGACAGAAGATGAATTCCGGAAGAAGCAATATAGCTGACAATAAATGTAAGAAAATATGTCCATTCAAATGAAATTTTAACAATTCATATTTACCAAGTTTTATTTATACAATTCTTAAAGATGAAAATAACTACTATTGCTCAGTGCTGATGAAGATATAGTAAAATGATACCATAAATTGGTATAGCATTCTGTAAAGCTTCAAGCCTTTTCAGTAACCACATTTAACCTGAACTATCCCAGACCCCAAAAGACAACTGGAATAAGCAAAGTAACATTAGCATCATGACTCAAATTATCTTGCCTTTGTGTTCTTATCTATTTAGATTGATGTTCTAGTTCATTGCACAATCTGTCCTTCCTAGGAAAGCATTGCTGAGAGGTCCCAGGCAATGTTTCTTACGTGTTAAAAAATGAGAACACATCCTATGTATATTCCTCTTTTACAAGATTACCACTGAAAATCTACCATATCCATCTAGCATCCAATGTACAAAATGAGCAGCCACCATCTTCAAAGAAGCTCTGCTTTGGGGAATGCTGCATTCATGCTCAATAAACAGCCTCCAGAACCCAGTAGGAATCAAAATAAAATAATTGAATTTATATAAGTGTTAAAAAATCATCCCAGACTATGACTCTCCTCCTCCTGACATTATCTCTCCTTATAATAAGAAGATAAAGTTAAAAATAGATTACCACAAAAAAAAACTGAAATGTATGTTAGATAATACAGAAGTACAATTGACTGTCCGAGTTTGGTTTTATATATACATATCAAACTGGATATATGTTTAAACTGGTTTAATTTTGCTGTTGCTAACAACAAACTCATAAATAACCGTGTTTAGGTTAAAAAAATCATGTTTAGGTAAAAATCAACAGCTCTAGGAAATAAAGTTTATATAATCTTCTTACAGGAACATCAGAGGAAGGGCTTACTCCTTTATGTATTTTCAGCAAAACTGTCAAGATGAGTATTGGGGAAGCAGTGAGGACATCAAAGATAGGATTTAATATATGCAAATACCTACAGTAAATTATCAGACATATAAAATATGCTTAAATATTAAATTCATGGGTTTCTAAGATTTTCTGTTTGATTGGTTAGTTGGTTGAATTTTAGCTAATAACTCTTCTTTCTTGATATACCATACTAGGTAATGTTTCCATAAGTGAGATCAAACTGAAATGTATACTTAAGAAATGTCTTTGGCTCTGAAACTGAGTGATCCAATAATTATCAGATGAGTGAAAAATAACTCATTATGAGTTATTTCTTTTCCTAACCCAAATCTGTTTAAAACTAAAATATTTTGGCCAAATCTGTTTGGAAGTAGAATTAAAATCTAAGAATTGTTGCACTATAAAACTATCTAAGTTATTTTATTTTTAAGCATTTTCTTATGAATATTCATACTAGATTGAACCATCTTTGAAGAAGAACATGCAAAGGAAAAAAAATCCTTAAGAAGTAATTCTTTTTTGTAGACAACATGCAAATTACATTAGAAAATTATCTGGAATGAAACGATTCTGGCATTTTCTTAAGGTTAGATAGAATACTTTGAAAGCAATAATGATAGTCCAAATGACTGCTCCTTGAGTCTCTCTAGTACAAATTGTCAGAATTATAAATAAGAACAAAAAATATAGGTGCTTAACCATGCAAAACTGTTGAAAAGCAACTAATTTATACAAAGTTACATAGCACAAAAGGCAAAATAACACCTATCTTACTAATGTTGTGAAAATAACTACTGAAATCCAACCAATTAGATTACTAGTGGGAGGAAAAGCCCAATGTGTAATTTGACTGAAGAAAGCCCTAGTTGTCCTGTTCCATATTTAGAATCAATAAGGAGATCATCATCAAAGGAATTGAGCAAAAGAAAAGATCTAAATATTTAGTGGAAGCCAAAATTTGAGGTCATGGTTTGATTTTTTCCACAAATGAAGTATACAAACAAGAAGATCAATATCTAGTAACAAACTTTCTAAGTTTGAGAATTTTCTTCTCAAGTGTCTGATACCTATGTGTAAAATGGAGAAGTAGTCTTTCATCACTCCACTGGGTTATGAGATATATCTAAAATGACCTATATATGCTTGGTTCTATCCTTAAAATAGTTATTTTCTATTCATATGCATCTTTTATAGAATGCCTCTGCATTTCTATCTATACAAGTTAATAAATAAAGAGTGCACATTAATCATATAAAAGTTGCTTCTTTACTTCTGTCTTAATATACTTACTAGATATCTACTAAATCAAAATGGCAAGATGTAGATTCCATATAATCTACAAGACAGGGGAGCAAAAACATATCCACAATAGTGTCCCTTAGTTAATACTACTGCCAGAGGGACGATGTTTGCAAAGTAAACTAACATTATCATGCTGCAAAATTGGAGACTTAACTACTGTCCAGGCTTTCCTATAGAAGTATCTTCCTACCAAAGGAAGTTAGCAAAGGAACATTTCCATGCCTAAAATATGGATCAGAAAGCAGCCAGCAAAGAGAATGCAGACAAGACAGGCAAGAGTCTCAAGAAAGCTATGGGTCAACAAATATCAAAAAAATATATGTAAGGTCTGCACTACTCATATTTAATGATACTATCTTTGCCTTTTTTGCCCTTGTGTACAACAAACATTCACTGAATGTAAAAGGCACTTATGGCACAGGTAAATGATATGGTGCCTGCCTCAAGGGTCTTATAGTCAAATGAAGGAGATAATCAGAATCACACAGGTTTAATTAACTAAGTGTTGAGATATATGTATGTATATGATCCTATAGGAACACAAAAAGATACTTTTTCTCTCTGACCTGGAAGTTCAGGAAAAGCTTTCTGAAGTAGGTGATGCCTTAGTTGAATCTTGAAAGATGACTAAGAGTATTTCAAAACCTAATTGAAAAATAGAAAACACATTTTCAGGGAGAGGGAGTATAAACAAATGAAAGGAGATGAGAAACAGCATAACGTTGAAAAACTATAAGGAGTTTGATATTAAATAAAGGTAAGATAGGAAATAGTGAGGGATAAGGCTGGTGAAATATAGAACCATATTTTGTACAACCTGGAATATCAAGCAAAGGATATGAGGCTTTATTTTATAAGCATTAAAGAAGCACACAGTACTCTAAGCACAGAAATAGTATGATCTGTTTTGTATTTACTTGTGTGTCCTATAAATGATGGTTGGTGGATGGATTAAAGAGGAAGTGAATAAAATGATTAGTAAATTATTATAATAGTCCATAGGAGAAACAACTCAATTATGCTAAGGATGAAGAGGAGGAGAGGAATTTGAGATACAATGAGAAGGAAAATCAACCAGACTGGATATTAATTGGATGTCAAGTAAATGTCTAGGACTAACCCAGGTTTTCTGATATTGGTAAGCAGGTGGATAGTGATGCCATTTATAGCGATCTAGAATGCAGGGGCAGGAGTAGGTTTAAGTAGTAGTATGAGGAGTTCAGTTTTCAGAATCTGAGGAACCTATAACATATAGCAAAGTACATAAGATCAACAGACAATTGGCTATATACATTTGAGCTTGGGAGTGAGATTAATGCTGTAGATATAGATTTAGGGGTTATCTAGTCAAATTGTTTTTAAAACCATGGAAATAGATGAGATCGAGAGAGAGAGCATTGCAAAGCATGGAGCTCTGGGCAAGTCCAATGGTTAAAAAATAAAGGAAAGAAACCCATGAAGATGAACAACAGGAAAGAACTGAAAAAGTACAAGAAGAAATAGGGAAATTGAAGGTTAATGAGAATAGAAGATCAGAATATAAAATCAAGAGAAGTTTAGCAAGAAAATGGAAAATGTCCACTTGGAAAACATGGAAGTCACTGGAAACCTTTGCAAGAGCAGTTCTCAGTAGGGCTGTTGTTGAAGTGGAAAGCAGATTGTTGTGCTTTGAGAAGTGATGGAAAGTGAGGATTTAAAGAGTGTGTGAAGACTAGTTTTTGAGAAGTTTGACTAAGAAGAGAAAGAGCAATACAACGATAGCTAGACATACATACAGGGTCACAAGAGGATTATTTTTAAAAAGATATTTGGAGGTGAAATTTATATTACATAAAATTATCAATTGAAATCAATAATTTAGTGGCATTTAGTACATTTACAATGTTGTACAACCACCACCTGTATCTAGTTCCAAAATATTACAATCATTCCAAAGTAAAACCCCTTAACCATTAAGCAGTTTTGCCCCATTTCTCTATCCCCAAGCCCTTGGTGACCACCAGTCTGCATTCTCTAACACTTGATTTATGTACTTCCTATATTTAATATAAATGTAATCATACAATATGTGAACTCTTGTGCCTGGCTTCTTAACAACATGATCTATGTTGCAGCATGTATCAAGACTTCGTTTTTATGGCTAAATAATATTCTATTGTATGTATATCCCACAATTTGTTTATCCATTTATATATAAGTAAACATTTAGGCTATGCTTACTTTCTGTCTATTGTGAATAGTGCTGTCATGAGCATGCATATCTTGTATTTGTTTGAATGTTTGATTTTTATTCTTTAGAGTATATGACTAGAGGTAGAATTTAGGGTCATATGGTAATTCTATGCTTAACTGTTTGAGGAACTGCCCAACTATTATCCAAATTGGAAAGAAAAAATACAATTATTTCTGTTTGCAGATGACATAATCTTTTTTTTATAGAAAACCATAACAACTTCACGCACACACACAAATCTTGTTAGAAATTTTAAATTTGTAATAAACAAATTTAGTAAATCTTTAGGATACAACATCAGCGTACAAAATCAATTGTATCAAACACTAACAAGAAACTACCCAAAAAGGAAAATTTTCATTTAAAAAAAGCACCCCCCTCAAAAATATAATAAAAAATAAATATTAAGAATAAACTTAACCAAGAAGGGGAAAAACTTGTATACTGAAAACTACAAAACATTGATGGAAGAAATTAGACACAATAAGTAGAAAGACAACCCATGTTCACAGATTGAAAGTTTTAATTCTGTTAATATGTCCAAACAATCCAAAATGACCTACATAATCAATATAATCTGTATCATAATCCCAATAGTATTTTTACAGAAATAGAAAAAGCGATCCCAAAATTCATACAGAACCACAAAAGACCCTAAATAGCCAAAACAATTTTGAGAAAGAACAAAGATGGAAGCATTACACTTCTTGATTTCAAACTATATTTTAAAAAGCTGAAATTTAAACAATATGGCACTGGCATAAGGACAGACATATAAGTCAATGGAACAGAATAGGAGTCTAAAATTAATATCACTCATATGCAATCTACTGATCTTTGGCAAAGGTTCCAAGAATGCACAACAGGAAAAGAATAGTCTGTTCAACAAATGGTGCTGAGAAAACTGGATATCCATCAGCAAAGGAAAAATAGACTTTTTGCTTACACCACACCCACAAATCAACTTTAAATGGATTTAATTGTAAGACCTGAAACTGTAAAACTCCTAGAAGAAAACACAGGGACAAAATTTCCTGACATTGGTCTTGACAAGAATTTCATGAATATTATACCAAAAGCACAGGAGGCTACAAGAACATAGAAAATTGAACTAAATAAACTAAAAACACTTTTATATAGCAAAGGAAATAGTAAAATTGCAACATATGAAATAGGAAAATGTACTTGTAAACCATATAGCTGATGTGAGATAAATATCCAAATGTATAAGAAACTCATACAACTTGATAGCTAAAACTCAAGTAATCCAATTTTTAAAATGAGTGAAGGACTTGAGTAGATATTCCTTCAAAGAAGACACACCAAATTACCAACAGATACATGAAAAGTTGCTCAAAATTACTCATCATCAAGGACATGCAAATGAAAATGACAATAAGATATCACTTCACACTTGTTAGGATGGCTATTATAAAAATAACTATTTTCAAAAGTGTGGAGAAAAGGGACCCCCTGTGTACTGTTGGTGGAAATGTAAATTGGTGCAGTCACTATGGAAAACAGTATGGAAGTTCCTTATAAAATTAAAAATAGAACTATCATATGCTCCAGCAATCCTACTTCTGGGTATTTATCTAAAAGAATTGGAATTGGGTTCTCCAAAAGATATTAGCACTTCCATGTTCATTGCAGCATTATTTACAATATCCAAGAGGTATGCACAAACTAAATGTCCATCAGTGGATAAATGACTAAAGAAAATTTGGTATATACATACAGTGGAATATTATTCACCTTTAAAAAAAGAAGGAAATCCTGTCATTTGAAACAACATCGATGAACCTGGGGATATTATATTAAGTAAGAAGAATCTAAAATAGTCAAACTCATAGACACGGAAAGTGGAATGTTGGGTGCCAGCAGTTAAGGAAGGAAGAAAATGGTGAGGTATTAGTCAAAGGAGACAAAGATTCAATTTACACACACAAAAAAAGAGCTAGAGATCTGTACAGCATAGTGCCTATAGTTAACTATACTGTATTATACACTTAAACATTTGCTAAGAGGGTAGATCTCATGTTAAGTGCTAATAATAATAATAATAGTAATAATAATAAATCAATTAGCTAGACTGCTTACAAATCTGCTTTAGCTTTCATTTTCTGCTCGAATTGAGCTTAGAGGTCAGCCAGAGGTCAAAAATTAGGGTCTTCTCAGGTCTTTCTGAGCATTTGTCCTGCACTGATGTGTGTGGCCTTCTAAATTCCTTAGTATTACAAAGACACTTTAGAATAACCTAAATTCCCAAATAATCTCTCTCCAGCTTTTCTTCCAGAGTTTAAGGCAGTCCATTGTCTCGACTGTAATCTTTACCCCAGGTAATCACTGGTTTTTAGTTCACCTTAAAATGTTTTTGAGCGGTGTACGCAAATGAAAAAGTTGCCACTTTTCAGTCTTGAATGACTTCTCAGTTATGCAAAACATAGTCAAGAGCCTTGTGTCAGGCCTTTCGGTAGCTTCCTGACAAGTCAGAACATACAAACATGATACTTTGTGACTAATGTATGATATGCTTCCTTTGGAAACAGGGACCGGGGTTTGACACTGGGAATGTAGTGTGGTGTCTTTAAGGCCATCTCTGAGTTTGGGACAGAGTGGAGCAAAAGCAAGTAAAAATGCCGTAAAGCTTTCTTACCAGTTTAAGTTGCCTATCTCTTGAATTAGCATTTAGTTGGTTGCTGTAAATCTTTGACTGTTTTCCAGAGTTCTGACAGTTTGGAGCTACCTACTCCACCATTTTTTTTTAATATATATATTTTTTATTTTTTAATAATAGTTGGCATACAACATTATATTAGTTTTAGGTGTACAACATAGTGATTAGACATCTGTATAACTCATGAAGTAATCACCTCCATAAATCCAGTACACATCTAGCACTATACATAGCTATTACAATATTATTGACTATATTCCTTATGCTATCCTTTATATCTACGTGACTATTTTGTAACTATCATTTTGTAGTACTTCTCAATTCCTTCCCCCTTTTCACCTACCCCCCCAAACCTCCTCCCATCTGGTAACCCTCAAACTGTTCTCTGTATCTGAGTTTGTTTGTTTTTTTTTTATTAATGTTGTTCCTTAGATTCCACATGTAAGTGAAAGCATATGGTATTTGTCTTCCTCTATTTGACTTATTCCACTCAGCAAAAAACTCTCTAGATTCATGATGAAATATCTTTTCCATCTATTTACTTTTAGTTTCTGTGTATCTTTTGATCTGAAGTAAGTTTCTTGTAGGTAACCTATGCAAGGGCCTTGTTTTCTTATCCATTCAGCCACCTTATTTTTTTTATTGGAGCATTTATTTCTTTTTCATTTGAAGTATTTGTTGACAGATACATAGTATTGCCATTCTTTATTCATATTTTTGATACATACTTCTTCTTCTTCTTAAAGAAGTCCCTCTAACATTTCTTGTAATACTGGTTTGGTGTGAACTCCTTTAGCTTTTTTGTGTCTGGGAAGCTCTTTATTTGTCCTTTGATTCTAAATGATAGCTTTGCCAGGTAGAGTAATTTTGGTTGTAGGTCCTAGATTTTCACCACTTTGAATATTTAGTGCCAAGCCCTTCTGGTCTGCAAAGTTTCTATTGAGAAATCTCTGACAGTCTTTTAGGAGTTCCCTTGTAGGTAACTAGTTGCTTTTCTCTTACTATTTTAAGATTTTCTCTCTGTTTTAACCTATAGCATTTTAATTATGATGTGTCTTGGTGTGAATCTCTTTAGGTTTATGTCGTTTGGAACTCTTTGCACTTCTTGGGCTTTATGACTATTTCCTTGACCAAGTTAGTGAAGTTTTCTGTCATTATTTTTTGAAATAGGTTTTTAATTTCTTGCTCTCTCTTCTCCTTCTGATATCCCTATGACGAGAATGTTGTTGTGTTTGATGTTGTCTGAGAAGCCCCTTAAACTATTCTCATGTTTTTGAATTTTTTTCTTATTATTGTTCGGATTGGGTGTCCTCCACTACCCCAATCTCCAAATTGCTGATTCGATCCTCTCCTTCATCCACTATGTTGACTCCCTCTAATGTTCTCATGTCAGATATTGTATTCTTCATTTCTGACTGATTCCCTTTTATGTTTTCCATTTCCATTGTACCTTTCTATCCCTTTATTAAAATTTTCCCTGAATTTATCTACTCTTCCCCTAAGTTCATTGAGAATCCTTATAACCAGTGTTTTGAACTCTGCATCTGATAAATTGCTTGTCTCTACTTTGTTTAGCTCTTTTTCTGGAGCTTTGTTCTATTCTTTCATGTGGAACATCTTTCCTTGTCTCCCCATTTTGACTGCTTCCCTGGGTTTGTTTCTATGTATTAGGTAAGGCTCCTAAGTCTCCCGGTCTTAGTGGAACAACTTTATGTAATAGGTGTCCTGTGGTGCCCAGTTGCACAGTCTTCTCTGGTCATCTGACTGAGGTGCTCAAGGTATGCTTCGGTTGCTGTTTGCACAGCAATGGGAGGGACCAACCCTTGGGCTAATTGTTTGTGAAGATTAGACTATCAAGAGCTGAGCTTATGGAGCAGGATTCACTTTAGCAGGGCTCTGGTGCCTGCCCAGTTTTCCCTATGGGTGTGTCCTCCTCAGATGCAGCCATGGGTGGTTCTCATTCTCCATTGCAGGTTGAAGCAGGCCAGTGAGTGTGCTGGCCCAAAGGCCTTCTGGGAGAAGCCCACCTGCAGGCCAAGTTCAGCCACAGCCTATCAACTTCCAAGGCCAACTGGTAAGAATCACCAAGCAATCTGCACATGGCTACCACACACACTGGGTTTGAATGTGTCTTGAGAGGCCAAGTCAGAAGCTGAGGCTGGCTTCTGGTAGTGCCAGGCTTGAGACTGCTCAACAAGAGGTATGGGGCACACTGAGGCCAGATGCTGCTTCTTTGGGTTTTGTGAGCCTTTGAGAGATTTTAGGAAAGTCCGCAGCATGAGCCAAGGTAGGTCATTTGTATGGAATAAACTCAAGGCAGATTTTGTGGGCCCACAAGCTGAGAGAGGCAGAGTCTCAAAATTCCTTGGGTGGAGCTACCTGTGTTATCCAGGTCGATGGAGACTCAGATATAGTGATCTCCTGCATCTGCACATTGAGAATAGGGAGGACTCAACCAAGGAATAATTAATACTACCAGAACTTGTGTCTGGGAGAAGGCTGCCCCTCTAGTTCTCTCCCTGTAGCCTAACAACTCATTGTCTCCATATATATCCCTGGCACCCCTGGAGCAGCTGCCTCAGAGCTGAAGCTCAGAGCAAGTTAGTTCATCAGGGAGTAAGTCCACATGTGGTCACTTTAAGAGGAACATCTACAACTCTCGCAGCCCTCTGTCTCACTCAGCCACAATCTTCACTCGTTTTCATGGCTAGAGGTTGTTGAGACTTCTTTTTCCGGCACTGGAGCCCTGGTCTGGGGAGCCTGGTGTGGGGCTGGGATCCCTTGCTCTTCCAGAGAGACCTCTGCAGCCAAGATAACCCTCCAGATTCTTGACCACCACTTGCTGTTGTGAGACATGTTCATTTCACATCTCTGTCCCTCCTACCAGTCTCGAGGTGGCCTCTTCTGTAAATCCATGATTGTAGGAATTTTGTTCAGCCAGACCTCAGGCAAATCCCAGTGATGGTCGTTCTGTAGTTTAGTTGTAATTTTGATGTGGTCACAAGAGAAAGCATGCACACCTACCTTCTACGCCAGCTTGGCTGGTCTCATACTCCACCATTTTACTTATGGCATTTCCCAATAGAGAGTTTATTTTTAAATGTAAGAAAGTTGAGATATTTTAAAGGTTAAGTAAAGAGCTGGTATAGAGGTAGAGAGCAAATATATAAAAACTAATAACTAATAGAGCAAGTTCCCAAATGAGGTGAGAGCTAAAATGTGAAAAGTTATTAGGCATAAAGAATTTCAGCTCTTTTTATTCACATGTAATTTTAAATAAACTTTTTAAAATTTTTATGGAGAAATTATACTGAGTCATGAAGTAGTGTACAGCATTGCTGATATATGTCATTATTTTTTAAGAATTCTCAGGAAAAAGGTTAAAGATTCATGGGGATTTAGGATTCAATAAATGAGGTTTCTGAAGAGGCAAGAGTTTGAATAATTGAAACAGCAATATGTTTTATATAAAATATTTAAAGTTTATTGAGATTCCTGTTTCCTTTTGTGGCAATGTGGATGGACCTTGAGATAATCATGCTAAGTGAAATAAGCCAGACAGAAAAAGTTGAAAACCACATGATACCACTTATATGTGGAATATAAACCTAAAAGCAACAAACAAACAGGACAAACAAGCAGAGACTCCTGGACATGGACAATAGACTAGTGGTTACCAGAGAGTTGCGGGGGAGGGAGGAAGGTTGGTGAACACACAATGCAATATGTGTGTGTATATATATATGCCTTACTTTTGAATTGTACACCTGAAACTAACTGGATTTTGTTAACTAATTTCACCATAAACAAACAAACAAACAAAAAACAAACAAACATCTGGATACAGATAAAAAATAAAAATAAAAATTATAAAGACATTTCAATTGTTTCCATTTATTGGCCACCATGAACAATGCTGCATAGAATATCAGGTATATATATCTTGGTGGATAAATGTTTTCAGGTTTTTTGGGGGTAAATACTCAGTGGAGGGATTGTTGGATCATATGGCAATTCAATTCTTAGTTTTTTGAGGAACCTCCATACTGTTTCCATAGTGGTTTTACCAATTTGCAGTTCCACCAGCAGTGTATGAAAGTTCCTTTTTCTTTGCATCCTCTCCAACAACTTGTTATTACTTGTCTCATTGATGATAGTCAACCTATCAGATGTGAGATGAAATGTCATTGTGGTTTTGATTTACATTTTCCTAAAAGCTAGTGAAATTGAACATCTTTTCATATGTCTGTTGACTATTTGTATGTCTTCTTCAGAGAAGTATCTGTTCAGGTCCTCTGCCCATTTTTAAATTAGATTCTTTTGTTGTTGTTGTTGTTATTGAGTTGTATGTGTTCTTTGTATATTTTGGATATTAGGCCCTTATCAAAAGCATTATTTACAAATATAGTCTTTTATTTGGATGGTTGCCTCTTTGTCATGTTGACTTTTTTTTTTTTTTTTTTTTTTTGTGCAGAAGCTTTTTAGTTTGACATAGTACCATTCATTTATTTTCGCTTTTATTCCCTTGCCTTTGAGGTAAAATTCATAAAATTCTCTCTAAATCCAAGGTCCATGACTTTAGTACCTATGTTTTTTCTTATATGCGATTTATTGTTTCAGGTCTTTTATTCGGGTCTTTCATCTATTTTGAGTTAATTTTGGTATATAGTGACAGATAGCAATCTAGTTATATTGTTTTGCATGTGGCTTTCCAGTTTTCCCAGCACCATTTATTAAAAAGACATTCCTTTCTGCATTGTGTTTTTGGCACCTGTTTCAAAAATTATTTGCTCATATACACTGGGGTTTATTTCCGAACTCTCAATTCTGTTCCATTGGTCTGTGTGTCTGTTTTTCTGCCAGTACGGTGCTGTTTTTATTATTGTCGCTTTGTGGTATAATTTTAAGTTAGGCAGAGTGATACCTCTGGCCTTGATTTGTATTCTCAGGATTGCTCTGGCTATTTGGGGTTTTTGTGCTTCTATATAAATCTGATAATATTTGTTCTATTTTTTTAAATAATGCCATTGGGATTTTGATGGGTATTGCATTAAATTTGTATAATGCTTTAGGTAATATGATCATTTTAACTATGTTGATTCTTCCAATCCGTGAACACAATCTTCCCATTCTTTGTGTCTTCATTTTCTTTTAATAATATCTTATAGTTTTCGTCGTATATGTCCTTCACATGCTTCATTAGATTTATTCTTTGGTATTTTATTATTTTTGTTGCAATGTCAAAAGATTTTTTTTTATTTCTTTATCTAAAACTTCATTATTAGAATATAATAACAGTATGGATTTTTGTACATTGATTTCTTTATCCTAAGGTTTTACTGTATTTGTTTATTGTTTCTAATAGTATTTTTTTTTTTAGTGGAATCTTTAGGGTTTTCCATACGTGACAATTTGATGACTTAATTCTATATTTAGATGTCTTTTAATTCTTTCTCCTCCCTGATAGCTCTAGTTAGGACTTCCAACGCTATATTGAATAATAACAGTGATAGCAGACAGCTTTATCTTGTTCCTGATCATAGAAGAAAGATTTTTGTTTGTTTGTTTGTTTTTCACCATTATGTAAAATTTTAGTAGAGAGTTTTGCATATATGGCTTTTATTATGTTGAGATACTTTCTTTCTGTACTCATTTTGTTAAGTGTTTAAGCATAAATGTATACTGTGTCTTGCCAAATGCTTTTTCTGCATCCATCATATGTTCATATGATTTTTATCCTTTAATTTGTTTCTGCGGTGTATGTATCATATTAATTGATTTTCCTACTTTAAACCATCTCTATGCCCCTGGAATTAAGCCCAATTGATCATGATTTATAATATTTTTAATGTGTTGTTGTATTAGATTTGCTGGTATTTTGTTTAGGATTTTCATATCTGTATTCATCACAGATATTGGTCTATACTTTGCTGTGTTTGTGTTATCTTGACCATGTTTTGGTATCAGGGTACTCGTGGCCTCATTAAATGAGTTAGGAAGTATTGCCTTTTCTTCAATTTTTTGGAAAAGTTTGAGAACAGGTATTAAATCTTTGAATGTTTGGTAGAATTTACTGGTGAAGTCATGTGGTCCTGGACTTTTACTTTTTGGAAGGTTTTTGATGATTATTTCATTTCCATAATGTTGATTGGTCTGTTTAGAATTTCCAGTTCTGTATAATTCAGTCTAGGAAGGTTGTATATTTCTTGTAGGTAATTGTTTGATTGTATATAATCTTTAATATTATTCTTGCATGATCTTTTGTTATTGGGTGATATCTGTCTTTTTCACTTCTGACTTTTTTTACTTGTGTCCTTTCTCTTTTTTCCTTAGTGTTTAGCCAGGAGTTTGTTAATTTTATTAATATTTTCAAAGAACCAGCTTTCTTTTGCATTAATATTTTTTATTATCTTTTGGTTCTCAATTTCATTTAATTCTGCTCTAGTTTTTATTTTCTCCTTCTGCTGACCTTGAGCTTCATTTGTTTTTCTTTATTTTGTTTTAAAAGATGTAATGTTAGGTTGGTTGTTTGGGATCTTTCTAGTTTCTTGAGAAAAAGCCTTTATGATATGTACTTTTTTTTTATTACTGCTTTTGCTGCATCCCAAAAGTTTTGATATGTTGTATTTTAATTCTTGTTTGTTTCTATGTATCTCTTGATTCTCCTTTTATTTCTTCTATGACCCAGTAGTTGTTTAGTAACATTTTTTTAATATCCACATATTTGTGGTTCTTCTTGCTTTCTTTTGACAGTTAATCTTCAACTTCAAAGAATTATGGTCTCAGAATATACATGCTTCATTTTCAATCTTCTTAAATTTTTGAGGCTAGTTTTTTTTTTTTTGTCCCAATATATCATTCACAATGTTCCATGTGCACTAGAGAAGAATGTATATCTGTTACTTTGGGATTAATGGCTCTACAGATGTCAATTATAGATAGATCTATAGATATATGATTGATCTGATGTGTCACTGAAGGTTATTTCCTTATTGATATTCCGTTTGAATGGTCTATCCATAGCTGACCATGGAGTATATGGGTCCCCTACCATACTTGTGTTTTTGTCAGTTTCTCTTCTTAGTTCTGTTAGTAGTGACTTTATATATTTTGATGTTCTTTGATTGGGAGCATATATATTGGTAATTATTAAGTCTTCTCAGATATATGGTCCTGTTTGTCATTATGAAGTGCCTATTATTGTTTGTCATTACCTTTTTTATCTTGAAGTCAGCTTTGCATACAAGAAGGGCTACACTTCTGCTTTTTCTCTTCTAGTATTATTGAGTCAGTCCACCAAGATATTTAGACAATTACAAAATAATAGTTTTCCATAACAGCTTCATTCGCTACAGCTGACATTCCTTTTTTTTTTGTCCTTATTTTCGCATATATTTTATCATGGTTTCTCCCTTACTTTTATTTTATAGGTGTTATGTGTCTCACTTGATTTGTGTGTGTGTGTGTGTGTGTAGAAGAGACTAATAGGAAGTTTTATAAATATACATAAAATAGTCCTTTCTTCTTCTGTGTGTGCTTTATCTCCAATCCACTTTGAAGATTTAGATTTTTACTACGTCTCCTTTTCTGTTATTATTGTCTCAAATTATTTGTATTTATGTTGTATGTTCATTTCTAGTTTGCAGCTGCTGTTGTCTTCTCTTTTTAAAGTGTCTTTTTTTACCTTTAATTAATGCATAATATTTAAGCTTACAATACCCTGTTCTTAGTGAGGGCTGCACCTTCCTTTTTCTGTCTGCCTGTTAATCATCTTACTTATAGTTATGTATTTTTCATCCTTTTTTTTTTTTTCAGGAAGAATGATCCCCTTCAGTATTTCCTGTAATCCAGGCTTTGTAGTGGAAAATTCTCTCAGTTTTTGTACATCTCAAGGGGGCTTTATTGCTTCATCATATCTAAAAAAGAAGTTTGTTAGATATATTATTATTCTTGGCTGGTAAGTTCTCTCTGTCAATAGTTTGAATATTTGTTTCCACTCTCTCATAGCTTGTAAAGTTTATGCTGAAAAGTCTGATGATAATCTAATGAGTTTTCCTTTATAAGTTGTTGCCCCCTCCCCCCCGGCTGCATTAAGAATTTTTTCTTTGTCATTAATTTTGGCAGTTTAAATATAATGTGTCTTAGAGAAGGTCTTTTTGGGTCAGGATAATTAGGTTTTCTTTTTGCTTCCTAGATTTGAAGACCCCGTTTTTTTTTGTTTTGTTTTTATCTTCCATAGGTTTGAGAAATACTCATCTACTATTTGTTTGAATATACTCTTTGTTCCCTTCTCTCTCTCTTTGCCTTCTGGTATACTCATTGGTCTTATATTGCTCTTTCAGATAGTTCTTGTATATTTCTTTCATTTTTTTACTCTCAAGTGTCTCTCTTCTTTTCTGCATCATTTCAAGATTTCTGTCTTGATATCACTTATTCTTTCCTTTATTTACTCAGCTCTATTTCCTAAGCTTGCTATTTCATTCTTCATCTCTTTTAATGAGTTATTCATCTCTAGTAATTTTATTTGTTTTATTTTAGAGTTTTAATCTTTTTGACAAAGTATTCCTGTTGTTCATTGATTGTGCTTCTAAGTTATTTGAACTGTTGATCGGATTTATTTTTGCATTTCGTTGAATTTTTTCAGAAGTACAATCTTGAATTCTCTGTCATTTAAATTGCATTTTTTTTTATATATTTAAGTTTATTTTCTGGTGATTTTTCATTTTCTTTCTAAGCTGCCTGGTCACCTTGTTTACTCATGGTATTTGATAGATTATTATTATTATTTTTTTTTTGTCTAGGCATTAAGGGAAATGTACTTTATTGGAAAAAACAAGAAAATTCATTATATCATGATCTCTTTTTAGCAAGTTGAGAAGAGATTTTTCCTTTGATTTCCAGTAGGTGGTGCCCAACCCCCTGCACTGCCCAGGTGTCCTGGATATCTGCTTTGAGGCTAAAAATGATCTTTATTATTAAAATGCCTTGGGTAGGTATGTTTCTCCTCTGTAACCAGGTTGCCTTGGTCCAAGGGTTTCTCTCCCATGGAGGAATGTGCAGGGTGAAAGGGGATCCAAGCCTCTCAAGAGCTCCTGAAGTCCTGGTACTGCCCAATTAGTCAGATGCAATGCTGAGGCCTGCTGTTAGCTCTGGGAGGAAGTGGGGAGGTGGCCAGGCTGCATGACTCAGCTTTCTGCCTGGCAATGGTGGGTGCTAAAACACAGCTGTTACCCTCTGTATTCAGTCTCTGCCTTGTTCTTTGTCCTGTTCACTGGGTTCTGCTGCATAGAGTATGCTGGTCACTCTGGTAGAACTATTCAAGGCTTCCAAGAATTAAAAACCACCACATATTTTCCCCTTCCCTTCATTCTGCAGAGGGCTCCAGGCTGCATTCTGCAGCACCTGTCTCCTCTTCTTCCTGCTCGCATGATTTGCCCTAAAAGGTCCTGAATTCCTGGAACATTCCCAACATTCAGACATTCAGATGCAATGCTTTGCTGCTGCTGCTGCTGCTGCTGCTGCTGCTGCTTCTTCTTCTTCTTCTTCTTCTTCTTCTTCTTCTTCTTCTTCTTCTTCTTCTTCTTCTTTTTCTGAATCATACCAACTGGGTCAGGGTGGAGTGGACTGGGAGAAGTCAGTGGTGTGTGTGGCTATTGTCCTTCCCCTAAGGCTGACCCTCAAGCTTCAGGTGCCTTGCTTCTATATCCCCACTCCTGTCAGTGGGAATGGCTGCAGTGTGTGTTTCAATTCTGGTTGCTGCAGATTCCCTTTGGTCTTGTTGCTAGCTCTGGGAGGGTAGGAGAGGTACCCAGGCTCCTGTGACTCAGCTTCTGCCTGGCAATGGCAGTTGCTAAGCCACAGCTATTACCCCTCTACACTCAGTCTCTGCCTCACTCTCTACCCTGGTCTCTAGGCTCCACTGCATAGAATATGCTCATCACTCAGTCAGGACAGTTTGGGGCTTCAAAGAGCCAAAATACTGCCATGTAATTCTCTTGTCTTTCAGCGAGCTCCGGGCTGAAGTCTGTAGTGCCTGTCTTGATCTTCTTTCCCTTTCTACCTTCCTATCTCAGGAGACTGGCCTGCCTTCAGATGCTCTGATGTGCAGATCTCTCAGATGTGCTTGTGTGCAGGTTGGGTATAATATGTTGAATTATAGGTGTTTGGTCTGTTGTAATTTCAAGGGGAGAGATCAGGGAAGGTCCCTCCATGCTTCTGACATCACTTAGTTTTCTATTTTCTTAAATAAATATTCTGTATACCTGGCATGTAATTCTCTTTAACCTGTATTAACTCATAATCTTTGACACTGAGCTTACAAACCATGGCATCTTCTGTTTCTGGTATTTTTTCCACATATACTGTAGGAGTCTGTATATTATGAAAAAAATCATATAATTCAGGAATCATTAGTATCAGTACAATCTTCCTCCTCGTATCCTGGTTCAAAACCCACCATGCCTACATCGTTCTAGAAATCATTGATTTCTGTCAATAGTCTGAGCATTTTTCTGGTAATGTCTGACTGGTGATGTCATCCTATACCAACTAATTTGATTTTTTAAAGCAGTTCTTCTGCTGAATAGACCAATTAAAGAAGCTCATATCACTTACTGCAGCAATGGGAAAGGTTTTTGTTTTGTTTTGTTTTTCTTCTCTAAATTTCTTTAAGTGTGATTTACAAATTAAATTATTTCTCTTCTCAGCTTTCTTGTTGCCATCTTTAGACAGTACACATTGCATATGGTACGAATCATTCTCAGTTCCCATTTTATTTACACAGTTTCTGGCAATGAAAGACCAAATTGATTTTAGAGCCATTGAGAAGAGCAACTTTAGAAATTTAAATTAGTTAAAGATTTGAAGTGTGCTTTGTTCCCAAGAGCTTAAATTGCTCCTCAATTTTGATTAAAATCTGTACTAGGCAATAATAATGCAGCAATTTAAAAATGCACCAATTGCTTCTCTGTCCCAGAAACTGCCCAAATAAACAAAAACCTGTTTTAAACATTCTCATTTTAGTGTATTTGTACATATAAATCTTAAACTCACAGATAATTTCAGAAGCACATTCTATAAATAGGCAAATAAGCACTTATTCTAGAAAGTATGTACAATTTATGTGCACATAGGAAATTACTACGCAATACTTAACTTACTTCAGAAATCTGCACTTTGAAAATAGAGTTGTGGCCTCAGGCAATATCATAGATGAATATCCTGCAAATTATTTTATAGTAAAATTGGAAAATTAGAAAATGTCAAAATGAGAATATGATGTTAGATGTTATAAAATTAACCATGAAATCCCTACATATGCTAGAACACACATATATTTCTTTAGTGAAGGCATTCTTGACATATAATTTATATATAAGCCCAGGCTAATTCTTGTCAGAGCTAAAATATTAAATTGTTCCAACATGATTTTTGCCATGCAAGTGGTTAAGGCAATATCATAACTAAAAATTATGCAAAACCACCAGAGTATAGAGTGTTACTATTAGATAACTATAAAAATGCACATGTATTCAGCTCAGAAGTCATGAATAACTATTCTATTTCAGCTATAATATGCTACAAATTTTCATTTTCTGACCAAGATGAGCAAATAAAGATTGGACCTTTTGCAATATATACATTTTTAATATTTAGGAAATAGATTTCTATATAAATATTGATAATAATTAAGTTATCAGCCAGTGGCCTGTCATCTCTCAAGTTCCATTAAGCTACTCAATAAAATTCAAAAAACTAGCATAAACATTGAAAATCAAGATTATGAAATAATTCAGTCACTTGCCAGGGCATGGGGAAAACTCCCACTAACTCTTTTACTTGTGAAACTAGACAGACAAATGTATAGGTGGTCTAAATTAATCCATCCCTGAAGAAAAATGGCACAGGCAGCAAAAGTGTAGTCATGAAGAGGCTTAGCCCTTCCTATATCATCTGCTCATAGGCTTGTTGCAGCAATCTATTCAGACAGTTCTGCATGATTTTCACAAGCCCAAAGGTGATTCTTCCTCCATCCATGGAAAGAATAATTCCTAATATACAACACAGAGATGAGGGCCATAGAAGCAGAGCACACTGGGGATTATAGCCTTTCATCTAACTGGATATAATCAAAGAAGAATGCATACTTCCTGAGATATAAATTGTTCTTCTCACAGGAAACAAACAACAAACAAAGAAATAAGCAAAAAATCTGCACAGTGAAGATAGAATAGTCTTTCCCTCAGTTCAATAGAGTTGTACCTTTTGGTAGCCTATTGCTCTGCCATTCATTAGTTATGTGGCCTTGAGCAAATTATTTAACCCTTTTGAGCCTGTTTCACATTTAATATGGATATAAGGTGACACATAGTCTCATATGAATAATGAGTAATATATATTAAAGGATCTAACAGAATTTGGCTCATATAAATGCCTAATAAATATTATTTTCCATCTTGTGATATACATTAACTATATCTACAGCATTGCTGTGTATATAGTATATGTTAGACACACATTCCTAGAACTGCAATCTAATAATCTTCTTTTTGGGAATCTAGTTTAAGAAAATAATCATATTTTGAAAACAACTCATATAGATGCTCTGTAGTGTTACTCAGAGTAGTAAAAATGTGAATATTTTAAATGTACAAAAATAGATGTATGATGAAATAGAACAAGACTATTAAAATATGATTATGAGAAGTTTTCAGTAACATGAGAAAATGTTAAATTTATAATGTTTGAAATATAAAATAGATACTTTATATAAGTAGAAAATGCATTATAAACAACTGGAAAAAAAAGTAAAATGTTATTTGCTTTGAGTGGCAGGAAGCAGGATGATTGTATTTAAATAAAAACTTTTCTATAATGTTTAAATTTCCTCTACAAAGACACCATTTATATCGGATTAGGGCCCACCCTAATGATCTCGTTTTAACTTCATTACCACTTTAAATACCCTATCTCCAAACACAATTACATTCTGAGGTACTGTGGATTAGGGATTCAACCTATGAATTTGGAGGAACACAGTTCAGCCCATTACAAAACCCCTTACTATATTATTTTTAACCACTTACCTGTTCTAACTTTCTATTTCATAAAGATGTCAATTATCATGAGCAAATTACAGATAACATAATTTACTGAAATCAACTGATTTTCTTTTTTATCCCAATTCTGCCACTTAGTACCTATGTGACCTTGGTCAAGATAGTCAAACACTCAGAGCTTCAGTTTCCTGACCTGAAAAATAGGGATGATAATATCTGTCTCATAGTATTTATTATGAACCAAGCAGTGTGCCAAATATTTTATATATCGTATTTGATCAATTTTTTTAAAAGAACCATATTGAGTGATTTAATACATTCTTCTTATTTTGCATAAACCAAAGCAACATGGCCTTAATCTTGTAACCAAAGAGCTCTTATTAATAGTCAATTATTTAACATTCAGACAACAGTATAATTTTGTGATAAAATATCCATCAAATACAATGTACTCTTTCTTGATATATATTTTATATCCATTTTGAATACAATGCCATAAAAGTATTTTCTTGTATGAGTAAAAATCGCCATTAATTACATATGGAATAAAAACCACAGTGCTAGCCCTGATGTCCTCAACTTCTAACAAAAGAACATGAGGCAGCCTGAAGCAGTGGGAAATCAGCATAAAAAGATTACAAAGTTAGGAAATGTGCTAAAGAAATGAACCATTTTTGTTTATCAAAAATGAGTTACACCACAATGAGATATCGATTTATACCTTTTAGAATGGCTATTATCAAAAAGACAAGAAATAAGTGTTGAAGAGGATGTGGAGAAAGGGAGCCCTCATATACTGTTGGTGGGATTGTAAATTGGTGCAGCCACTAGAGAAAATAGTATGGAGGTTACCATATGATCCAGAAATTCCTCTTCTGGTTATTTATCTGAAGAATATGAAAACACTAATCTGTAAAAATATATGTACTCTTATATTGATGCAGCATTATTTACAATAGCCAAATGATGGAAACAACCTAAGTTGCCATCCACAAATGAATGGATAAAGAAGATACACGCACACATACATGCACAATGGAATACTATTCACCCATAAAAAAGATGAAATATTGTCATTTGAAACAACATGAATAAACCTTGAGGGCATTACTCTAAGTGAAATAAGTCTGACAGTAAAGGACAAAAAATCATCATAATTTCACTCATATGTAGAATATAAAACAAAAAAAAATAACAAACTGACAAAACAAAACAAAACAAACTTACAGATACAGAGAAATGGCGGTTACCAAAGGGAAAGGAGGGTGGGGTGAGAGCAAATTGGGTAAAGGAAGACAAATATATTTTGACAGAAGGAAACGAGATTTTGGGTGGTAAGAACACACACACAGAGAAGCAAAAGGTGTCCTTTTATTGTTGTTGGAAATTTTATTTTTTCTGTATTTTTTACACCTTCTATTTCTCCTCCATTAAAATATTCTAATTTGCCTTCCTGCTGAGGCCCATCCCTAAAAATTAAAATTTAGTGTGAAGATAGCAGACCAAATTGAATTAAAAAAATAATCTCTAAATCTAAATAAGAAGAGGTGTGTAACCCACATATTATGTGATTGCTATCAAGACATTTGCATCCTCCACCAACTTGGAAATTGCATATCACTGTAATAACATTTTGTTGGAAGATCCTATTCTTTCTCACCTCTTCCTGAACACTGTAAATGTTTGAAGACTAAGACTGAACACAGAAACATTTTAACAGAAACCACATTGCCTTTTCTGCTCATCCTCTATCATTGATTTGAGCCTATATTAATACTCTCAGTAACACGCTTTTTCCACAGTGTTAATTTATTTTACACCTTAAACATCTTTTATAGAGTTTCTTCTCCATTGACATCGTGTTTCATGCTTCAACCACAATGATATCTCTAAAATTCAAACCTGACCACATGCCTACCCCCATTTAAAACCTAGTAAAGACCTTCCATCATTGTCTTCATGATCAATTTCAGATTCTTCAGTTGACAAGCAAGGCTCTCTATGTTCTTACTCCTGCATATCTCTCCTGCCTTTCCTTCGTCTCACCGTACTCTCATGAAAACTCTCTGCCTGAGAGTTTTTGAACTTGCTGGGATGTTCTTCTTCAGATGTAAGAATGGTTTGTACTCTCATCTACTTTTCTAGTAAAATAACACTTGCCAGAACACAGGACTGGGACTAGGGTGAGGCAAGCAAGGCTCCCAGGACACAAAATTTAAAGAAACTCACTCTCACTCTTGTGCAAGTACAGGGTTGGCAACGGAATGTGAGTGCCTACTTAAATTTTATATTCTGGGTGCCTCCCATGTCTCGTTTTATTCCCAGCCTTCCCAGTCTATACCCCTTAATATTGTGACCATCCCCTTGATACTATATACTATTATTTATTTCTTGTTTTATCTTCTCCTAGCATTAATCGTCATCATATATACTTAGAAATTTTATCTCTGTCCCCAAGACAATGTAAGTTGTATGATGGGAAGAGATTTTTCTCAAATTTTGTTCACTGTGGTATATCTAATGACTAGATGCCTAGAATAATATCTGCAACATAGTGCATGCTCAATAAATATTTGTCAAATGAAGGCAGTACAAATCTACTTGCAACTTTTACAACCTCCTCTCTATGACTTGCATATACTCTTTGTTCCCTATGCCAGATATGTCCTCCCTACTTGAACATGCCAAATTAAGCTTTACAAGGCCTTATGGATTAATTCAAGAGTCATTTTCTTTTGAAAGGCTTCCCTAACTTACATTAAGCTTAATTAATTGCTACCTTTCTGTAATCTTTATGTTGTCACAGTATTTTATGGTTGTGTTTCTTGTCTACAGTCTCAACTAGTTTGTACATCACTGGAAGAAAATGAATCCCTGCCCAGGATGGCTTGGTATAATATAAAGTGTTTTTTCATATTAATTTATTTTTCAGTTACAGGTGACATACAACATTATATTACTTTCAAGTGCACACCATTTGATTAGACATTTATATACCTTACAAAGTGATCACTCTGATACATATAGTACCTATCCGTTAACTTACATAGTTATTACAATATTATTGGCTATATTCCCTATGCTATACTTTACATCTCAATGACTATTTTTATAAACTTCCAATTTATACTTCTAAATCCTTTTTTACCTTTTTCACCAGTCCCTTAGCCTCCTTCCCACTGGCAACCATCAATTTGTTATGTGTATCTGAGTTTGTTTCTGTTTTGTCTGTTAATTTACTTTGTTTTTTAGATTCCACATCTAAGTGAAATCATATGATATTTTTCTCTCTCTGTCTTATTTATTTAGCATAGTACCTTCTGTGTGCATCCATGGTGTCAGAAATGGCAAGATTTCATTCTTTTCTATGGTTGAGTAATATTTCATTATATACATACATACATACATACATACATACATACATACATACATACATGCCACATCTTCTTTATCCATTCGTCTATTGATGGACTCTTAGGTTGCTTCCATATCTTGGCTATTATAAACAATGCTGCAATGAACATAGAGATGCATACGTCTTTTCAGATAACTGTTTCGTATTTCTTTGGATAAATATCCAGAAGCGGAATCCTAACATGCCTGATATCAATCAACCTCTTGAAATTCTCAGTTATGAACCAATGTATTCCCCTTTCTGTTTACTCTAGTTTGAGCCATCACAAGTCACCAAAAACACTTTGACAAATAAACAGCACTTTCTTTCTCTGGTAGACATCTGTTCTTTATCTAGTCTAAATAAGTTTTTTTTGGTAAAATTTTTATTTCTTTATTTTATGAAGAATGAACAATAGGATAAAATTATCCCTCTCATAATCACAAAATCATGTTAACTTAACAGGGTTCATAAAAAATATAATTTCATTCTTTTATCTACTTTGAGGCAGCATGATGCTCTTACCATTCTAAGAAGACAGTGCTTAATGCTTGTCATCAAGATTCCCAGAGAAGTAGAAATTACAATGAATCTTTAAACTATCTTTAGTTGGCCAGGTTTCCAGTCTATGGTCATTGGAGCCAAATGTAGACAGTTTAAACATGGCAGGTTTAAATTTCTATCCTCATTCAAACCTAAACTAATAGGTATAGAACTTAACAATACAAAAACATCTGCTCCCAGTGACAAGATGAATTTGTTTAATGAATTCCTATGTAATATCTCTATGTATAAAGTGGCAAAATCCTGTCTCAGGTAATCTGGTTCATTTAGCAGAAACAAAGAAACTATAAGCTACATATCAGAAAACCCTAATTTAGAGCATTATTCTAATGGTGTAAACAAAGAAACATCACAAATATTTTTTTTTCCAAATGCAGTACAAATAACAGTTCTCCAAATGTTTCAAAATTTCCTTTTTTATCCACAGAACAAAAAATAACAGGAAGCAAATGACACACACACATGTCAAGATTCAAATATCATTAATATGACTGATGCTTATTTCCTTTCATCTAAGCCAGGTATTCTTTAAAAAAAAAAATCTTTCTTTGTGATGAATGCTACATTGACATAAATGATAATTTGGGAGTACTTCCATGTACAAAATGTATTCACTCCTCCTTGCACTGTTTCATTCATTTAAAAAATTTTGAATCAGTCTGAACTTTCATTATACTTTGAAGTTTAAGAATTGTCATGTTTATAATTTTCTTTTCATTTTATCTATATTTCTTTGTCCTTTTCCCAATCTATTGTTACACTTATCCTTTTCTCATTGTCTAAACCTTTAACGAGACATCTTATACTCATTAGAAAGAGAATTGTCACAATATCTAATAATCATCTCAACTATTATAATTCAACTGCTTATGTGAAATAGCACTCACTCATGATAGTATCGTAAAGTAGTTTTTAATCATACACCCTAATTTCCTAGGGAGAATCACAGATTTCCCCTCTCCTCTACATACATACAACCTCTATCACTCTTTCTCCCTCCTTTTCACTCATCCTCCCTCCCTCCCCACTTCTTTCTTTCTCCTCAAAGAAACATTTTCTTATAGGTTGTATTGGTAAGAATTACTGTCAAGAGATACTAATAGAAAATCTGACAAATCGTGCCTTAAATATGTAAGAATCTATTTTTCTTACATAAAAAGATATCCATAAGTAAGCAGTCCAAGGCTGGTAATATGACCCCACTATGCCAAGCTCCTTTTTTCTGCTTTCTTAACTATAGACAGAACAAAAGGGGAAGGGCAAAATACTTATTAGAACTGAGTCATTCTCTCTCTCTCTCTATATATATTTTTTTCATATATATGAGAAAAACAATAGCTTTGCTGGAAGCCTCACAGAGTAAAATTCTACTGATCTCTCACTAGCTAAAACAGTTACGTGCCATGCCTAGTGGCAAGTAAGTCTGGTGAATATAGCTTTCTATCATGAAAATGAAAAAGGCACCATGCCGCTTACCCCCAAATTAGGTCTCTGTTAAGAAGGAAGAAAGAAGAATATATATTAGGCAGGCAAAAGTAGTATTGCTCACAAAGGTCAAAGAAAAAAAAAGCCTAGACTACCAAAACAGAAGAGGTTTACCAAAGGATGAAATATAATTTTTACTGAGAAAATAGTATGTATTGTCAACAGACTGGAAAAGGGAAGTTTTCCTCTCTTTATCATCTTTCACTTTTTTTTATCATTTTCTTCCTCTTTTCTATTAATTCCCATATGAGTCATGTAGTCACATACTGATTAGGAGACGAGATTGCCCCTACCTTAATTAAATTAACAGAACAAAGTGAAATCTAGGGAAAGGACACATGAAATGTGTAACTTATCCTAGCTGTTAGAGAAGAAAGATCTGTCTTGCTTTTTTAATCCTACCTCTGAAAAATCAAGTGAGAGTCAAGGAGATACCATGGGAAAAGGGAGGCAGACCCCAAATTAGGTTTTGTAGCAAACAGATAAATGAGAGCTCATTAAGGGAGAGACGACAAGATTGAGATATGGAGCCCTAACCACTGGCCTTGCTACTCTTGGTATATAATACTCTGAACTACTTAATGAATTAAACAGTAACTATGGGTGTAAACATCTAGAATTTGAGAATTTAGATAGCTCATCTAAGCCACCTTTAACATATCTAACAGTGGGGATTTTAAGAGGAGAGGATCCATCCACTTAGTTTTCCGATTATCATGTTGCTTATTTCAAATTATGGAAATTGGTAAATAATATAAACATTTTCTTTTAAATTCTCTAATTTGGCCATGATCAGCCCTTAGCTACATGAAAGAGGGGAACTTTATACTGGACTTCAAAATTGAATAGGACATTTCAAATGTAGGAAGCAGCTTATAAAGTTAACTTAACAAAAGGCCTTAGATTTTATGATTTCATATTTTTTCATATCTGATTTCATCCATGAAAACTTGACAAACGTAATAATATTAGCTAACATTTTCTTACATAAATATGGGACTCTGAGCATTCTTACCAAAATGATGCTATAGCTTTAATCAAAGAACGATATGATAGAGAAGAAAGAAAATAGAAATGCTACACACGCACACAGAATCTAAAGCGTCATTTTTTATCTGCAGCTGGCAACATTCATAGTGCCAATGCAACCTGAGGCAATCCACAAATCTATAGTCACTACATAAAATCAGAAGAGGTTACATCCTTGCCATTTTCTATTCCCATTAAAGTGACTAAAGGTGAATTATTCTTGATAACTAGCGCTCTCTGTTTATTACAATTTATGGTCCATCATTAATTGGATATTTTTATAGTTGACCTTTCAAATATTTTGCATTTGGAATTATTGGCTATTTCACCTGCTCCCCATAGGTTACTTAGATTAGGCACTCAGGAAAAGTTGGAATGTATGCGCTACCTTAGAACATTGAAAAGGTCAATGTTTTAGTTGTTGATATTTTCTACAGAATATAATTCTCACATATTTTAAATGAGTCCTAGAACACTTAAAGTGATTAATGCTAAATACTTCATAATAACGATTATCACCACTGTATTTAAATAACAACAATTCATTTCACTGACAATAAAGCACTAAGGACATATCAAAAGCACAATGCAAAACAATGACAAGGGTGCTCTTAATAGTGTCTTAAAGACCTATAATGGTTTCCAGCATTGCATACCTGTGGAAGTAAGGTCATATGGCAGAGTTATGATGTATTAAGATTTGAAGGAGCATTTTTGATTTGTATCAAACCGTTCTAAATTCTCCAAAGTGAAATGACAAAATGGCACACTTCAACCCTTTGACAGACTTCATTGTAGAATAACCTGTCAGTAGGATTAATTAATTAATTCATTTATTAAGCAAACATTTGAGTGACTATTATCTGTAGACATTTTCACTAATTTGAGGTCATGGGTGTGAGATAGTGGTGATATCCCAGTGGTGAACATGCGGAAAAAGATGAGGTGGCAGATGGCTACCTGCAGAAGTTTGTTAACGGTATTACACAAAATGTATCATGGCACAGCTCAAACCCAAATCAGTATAATTCTCCTCAGTCTTTCAGCACAAAAGTGTTTAAAATACTTCTCCTATCACCACAGTGATGACACGCAGAACATAGACACAACACAAAGTGCCCGAGTAGAGCTACAGCAGAACTGTCATTCCTAGATAAATAAATAAAATGAAAGCTAGTATTGAGCAGAACATGTTTGATAGAAGCAGAGACTCATGTAGAAGTAATTGGATAAAGATTTGATTTAAAGAAAGCTTTATGCCAATTCATAAGTAGAAACTGAAATTAAAGACTTTAATACAAGGACATAACAATCCCAGCTTGATAAGAATTCCATGTAACTCAGTAAAAATCATCAGTTCCTTGGAAAAGAAGAACCTAGACACACCGAGACTAGAAATTATTGCATTCATCACATGGTTAATACATCTTAAAAAGATACTTAGCATGAACAACTATATAATATGAACATGGAGAGCCAAATTCAATTTAACAATTCTTTTATCTTCAAACACACACACATACACGTACAAACACACAAACATATATTATTGATATAGATAAGGGAGAGCTATATAGTATTTAGAGATGGTCAAACTCAACTAAACCATTATTTTTCTCTTCAAAAAAGTTGTATATGTTTTTGGTGTCTGTTAAGTCATGGTCTGTGTTGACCTTCCTATTATAGATAAGGTTCTGCTTCCTCAAACCAGCAAAACAGAGTAAGAAGTATCTCTTGCAGATCCTGTCATCACAGGCCTATTTTTTGTTTAAATATACTAAATATTACACTACATTCTAAGCAAAAAATATTCGTAATTTTTTGTCTCCACCATTTGGCCCAGCAATGTACTTCTATGAATGTGTTCTATAAAAAAGCCTACCAATATGCATAATTATATATACATGCAGATTTGTGCATGTTTTTTTTTTCCCTAGCATTGTTTGTAATAGGGATAAATTGGGGGAAAACCTGAATGCCTACCAATGAGAAATGGTTAAATATTTTATGATTTATCCATACTTTTGTATAATATGAAGATTTTCAAAAGTAGTTTAGTAGATCTATATGCACTAAATTAATAAGATGCCCAAGGTAAATTACTAAGTGAATATACCAAAATTCCAAGTAGCAGAGCAAATATCTTCAAACACACACACACACACACACACACACACACACACACACATTAAATTAGGGGGAGAGAGAGAGAGAGAGAGAAAGAGAGAGAGAGAGATCTAAAATGCTACACACCAAACCGCAAATAGTAACTATTTCTGGAAAGAAAAGTAGAATGTGGAAGGAGGTGGCAGATGACTTTGCATATTTTTTATTTCATACATTTGTTGTTTGAATTATTTTGAAAGAATCGTGTATTATTTTTGTATCTAAATTATTTAACCGACAGGAGTAATTTGTAAATATCCCAATAAATACCTTTTTTGTGATTTTCCATTGTTCATAAGGAAGTGTATGTCCACATGGGTATAGCTTTACATGCGTTTGCATATATGCACCTTTTGCATGTAGCCTAACCTCAATAAACCAATGAAAGTATAGATAAATACATAAAAGAAATACTCAGGGATAGAACTAAGGAAAGGATAAAATCTTCAGAATTGTTCTTATTTAATGATTTAAAACAGACAATCCATTATTTTATCTTCTGAAATAGTATAATAATCTGAAATACCTGAATATTCTATTAAACAATAAAAAAAATTGTTTAGGAGGTATTTCCTTGAATTTTCAATGGAGAACTTAAGAGTTATTGATGAAGATATGCTTATCTGCTTATTTGTTTCTGAACCTTACAGTGTCCATTACTCTTTTGAGCAAAATAGCACATGAAAATTATTTTTTAATCATAGATGTTTTATTCTCTTTAGGGAAAAAAAAAACTTCTTATTGTCCTCACTGTCTCACATAGTTATAAATTTTTGAATAAATAACTTTAGAATTCTAGGTTCCCTTCTGGATTGTGGATATAGTAAATGATGTAATATTAATGGACCTATCTGAGATTAAGTTGAATCATTTGCCTAACACATTTCATCATTAGGCCAATAGCAGTCTTCGTTAATATCCATTCTCTAAGGTTGTATCATCGAGCATTAAGTAAAACAAAAATGTTCTAAGGACAGGTAGGATTTCATTTTTTTCTTCTAGTTTCTCCCTTTCAAACTTATCTAAACATATTTCTAAAATTCATGGTTTTAAAACACCATGATTTCAGCACATTCTTTTTCAAGGCTTCCAATTATCTGTTTCTTGTATTCTCAAGTTTCCCTCTCATACTATAAAATTGCTGCTGTTTTGGGGCTCTCCCAGCCATTCATCTTTTTCTTCCTTTATGTATCTCACTTCTGTTTATCTGTAGAAATCTCTATATGTAAAAATGAAAGCATATTTAAAATCAATAGGTGAACAATATAAATGAAGCAAGTATTGCTGTATGGAATAAAATTATTTGATTACTTTATCTTATAGTATAGCAACAGTTGTTATCGTTCAATATATAGAGCATCATTATTTTTTTCTATTTCTTTTCTTCAAGGTTAAAATAGGAGTAGAACCTCTAGATCCATCCATGTCATCGTAAATGGTAGGATTTTATTTTTTTTTAATGGCTGAATAATGTTTCATTGTATCTATGAACCACAATTTCTTCAACTGTCTGTTGATGGGCATTTCAGTTGCTTCCCTATCTTGGCTATTGTAAATTGTGCTGCCATGAATATTGGGGTACATAGATCTTTACAAATTATTGTTTTGGTTTTCTTTGAATAAATACCCAGAAGTGCAATTGCTAGGTCAAAAGGTATATCCATTTGAGGGTTTCCTTTCTCCGCATCCTCCCCAACACTTGTTTTTTGATTTATTAATGATAGTCATTCTGACAAGTGTGAAATTATATCTCATTTTGCTTTTAATTTGCATTTTTTCTGATGATTAATGACATTGAACATCTTTTCATATGTCTATTGGACATCTGTTTGTTCTCTTTAGAGAAGTGTCTACTCAGGTCCTCTGCCCCTTTTTAAATTGGATTGTTCGTTTTTTTTCTTGTTGAATTGTATAAGTTCTTTATACATTTTAGATATTAACCCCTTATCGGATGTGTCATTAGCGAATATCTTCTCCCAAACAGTCGGTTGTCTTTTTGTTTTGTTGATGGTTTCCTTTGCTGTACAAAAACTTTTTAGTTTGATGTAATCCCATTTGCTTATTTTTTTCTTTTGTTTCCCTGGCCCAAGGAGATCTGAAAAGAAATTCCTATTAGTAATATCAGAGAGTTTACTGTCTATGCTTTCTTCTAGAAGTTTCATGGTATCGAGTCTTATGCTGAGTGAAATTAGTTAGACAGAGAAAGATAAATACCATATGATTTCACTTATATGCAGAATCCAAGGAACAAAAGGAACAAACTAATCAAAAACGTACTCACAGATATAGTGGACAATTTGGTGATGGACAGAGTGAAGGAGGTTTGGGGGTGGTGGGAGAATGGGGTGAAGGGTTAAAGAAGTACAAATTAGTAGTTGATAGTTGGTCACGGGGATGACTAGCACTGCATAGGAAATGCAGTTAGCATTAATATGATGGCTAAGTGGAGGGCCAGGGGAGGGAGGAAGCAATTGGGGAATCATTTTATGAACAATATAAATGTCTAACCAATGTACTGTGTACTTGAAACTAATTTAAATAAATAAATTTTAAAATATTTTTAAAAACAGGAGTAGAAATAAAACATGACAGTCGAATTTTGAGCAAAATTTTGGCATAGCAATTGGTTTATCTGCATGTGACTATTTTATCATTGCGTTTTCTTAGTACAGTCATCATGCAAACATCACAGGAGGTTACTGCTCTGAATTGCCATAATAAATTTTAAGCTATGATGTGAAAGATACATATAACAATACATTAGGTGGGACATTATGTCTGGTCTGAAAGCCTTTTGCCTGCAGGCTGTTTCATTTTGTTCAGAGGCTCTAAAACAGGGATAATGATGTAGAAGATCATGAATTTTACTAGTTACATTTACACGTTTATTGGAAATAGTTCAGATTTTTCAATTTGTATATAATTTCCAAAGTATTTTTATTTCTGAGAGATATATGTATGTAAGAAAAACTTATACTTGAGGAATTTACTTGTTGAAAGGAAACTTTCAGAAAAGATAAGTGACTAGAAAACCAAAAGCATGTCTTTAATTATAAATCACAGTATTCAAAAGAGGTAAGCTGGGGAAGGAGTGGCAAAAGTATGAGAGAGGCAGCTTGTTTGTGCTTCAAATAACCAGGCATGATGAGGCCATGAGTCCATCAGAAATGTCCGTTAGTGCTGGCTCTCTGACTGTTCATTTTCTCTGGACCATATGCAGCATCTCTATAATGAACAAAGCAGATTTCCTTACCTTTTTCATGGTAAAAATACAAACACGCTGGGTATAGGAAGAGAAGGAAATGAGCACAAAGACCAACTTGTAAAGGTAACAATTTTGCACTTTAGATATGCCTAGTAGAAAAAGACTGTTGATTTCCTTTGTTTTACCCTAAACAATAGATGAATTTTTTAAAAGTATGACTTGTTAATTTTTGTACATATGTTCAGGGATGATTTACATGTATTCTAGAGCCATTAAATTTTGAAAAAAAATGCATTCTGATTTCCTCTATTGTTTATTTGCTGGAATCTTTTCTTGTTTTAGAATGGATGCCAAGACCATCGCTAACATTCTAAAAATATAGAAATCCCCTACACACAAACAATTGTAATTCTTGTAGGTAATTGGAAAGGGGAGGCCAGATTTTGTACTGGATGGTCCCTAAAATTCTATTCAGTTCTATTGAAGCTTCATTTTGCTTTGATCATTAGAAGACAGTTTATAGATTTCTCAGATAGCCAACAGATGGCAGCAAAGACTTACAGATTGGCACAGAGATTTTATTTTCAGAAGTAATTACTCCCAAGCAACAATTAAACGTCTAAGGTAGAGCTATCATTTTTAAGCCTAGCAATGCTAGAAAATCTTTAGTATTTGGGGGGGAGGGGCAAAAATTAATAATAAAAATGTCTCTTTGCTCTTTAAGCATCAAGCCTAGCTTCGGTTTCATGGTTACAATTTTCTTTCTCTGCATTTATGTAAGATTTACCAAAATTTATGAACAAATCCATATACTTTTTAATTTACCAGTTGATATGAAAACCAAAATATGCAAGATTTCAGTAAGTCTTATATTTCCATTTAAGTAAAAACTTCAAAGAGTGCTGTGGTAATGGGAGTTAGTTTTCAGTTTATTTTCCTAAAGCTAAATAGTACCATATTTGCCAGGCAGTTTACATTAGGCCATAATGCTAGAAAATCTGACTTCAGGCACAAAACTATTACTGATATTTTTAATATATTCAAAGATGAACTCCTTAGAATAAAAATTACTAAAAATTAATTTTCATTATCAATTTTTAATTTTCTTCTCAACTTACTGTATTCAATAAATCTCAGCTGAAACATATTTGCAAAGGGAAAAAAGTCACCTCCCAAAGACCTTAATTCAAGTCTATCTGAGAAGGGAACTTTGCCATTAGTCTACAGTACTGTTACATGTCAAAAATATATTACAGGCAGCTCTCAATTATTCAGAAATGTATTATCCAGGCTTTTTGTCTGGACTTCTTTACCATCCTACTGCCTAGCAAATTAATATTTTACTTTCCTGAACTATTAAAATATCTGAAGCTACTTGAGTCTCACCTCCTTACTTCCTTAAGGTACTTTACAGTACCTCTGTATCTTTTAATTCTATTATGCCCCTTAACAATTTGAGTGCATTTCTGTCTCCTCATCCTAAAACTTGGAGTTCCAAGAAAAATGGTGTATTATTTATCTCTATATTAACAGTGCTAAGCATGTGGTTGAAACACAGAAATGATGGAGAAACTGAGCTCAAGCAACTTGACTACTTTTCAGCATCATTATTACATGCTCATTATATTTAGAGCACTTTACTAGGAGCTTTGGTAAGATATAAAAGAAATGTGAAATTAAAGATGACAATGCTCTTTGAAATACAAGCTTACTTAAGAAAGGCTACAAAAATCAACACAAGTACAAATTAATGTGATGCAAATAAATACACTATGTCGAAAAGAGCTGCAAAATATTTAGAGTAAGCCAGCTATTTGGGACAAAAGTCAATGCTGAAGGCCAAAGTATAGATTTTGTTTGACTGGTGATAGTTTAAACCTTTTGAGAAATGAAATCTCGGAAGTGTTAAAAGATCAAAGACTAAAATTGCAGGATCTCCAGAATTAAAGGGCAGTCGAAAGAAAAGAGGCTAGCAGACATCAAGAATGCACTAGACTGAGAAATAGAAGAATGAGACAACAGTATCTTAGAAGCAAATGATGACGATTTTCTTTTAATCATAGTAACAGAGAGATCCCTGAGGATCAAAACTAACTGAAAAGAAAGAAAGAAAAGAAGCATATTGGATATGATCCCTAGTGGATTTAGAGTAGCTTCTGGTGATTTGTGAAAAGAAAATAGCAGCATAGCAGGGAGCTGATGGTTTTTTTTTTTTTACTGTGTTTCTGTTTCTGGTGCTATTTATTTGCTTATTTTCCTGTTTTGCTTTGTTTTAGAATTAATTTTCTTTAGACAACTAAAAACAATTAGATGTTCTGAATGGTATACAATGAAAGAAAAATCAAACCATTTACTTTGTAGTGTATACCTTCCTTTACAGCTAAATCAAAGAAGGGATGCAAAGAACGGATTGTAAATTGACAAGGTCCTTGCAATCTGCGAGGTCAACCAAGAGTTGCCTCAACGAACCCTCCTAAGAATGGGGAAGTATGAACTGATCGGGGAACAATGCGGTGTTGCTCCAAGGCAGGGAATAAGCTCATAGCCACAAGCGGGAGCAGACAGAACTGCAAAAGATCATAGCAAGGTGTGGGTTGGGAGAGAATAATCTTACCTTAGCCAGCAATTGTATACTCTTGTATAAAAGCAGCTTGCAAAAATAAAACTATGCCATTGCTCCACCATTAGTGGACAGTGGACCTCTTGATCCCAGCATTCTGTCTTCTTTCTTTTCTTAATCTCCCACCTTTCCCACTCAGGTACATTCTCCAGAGCCACACTGGACATGGCAAAGGAGGGGATGGTTTTAAAGGAAAAGTCAGAAAAATGGGACATTATGGGATTTTTATTTTCCTTAATATCATAAATAGCTACAAGAATCTTAATTGAAATAAGAGAAATTAGATGTTGGCTAACACATATTCATTCAAAAACACAGTAGGCCATTGTCCTAAAAGGGCATAACAACTCCACCTAGCCTCTTCAGATACTCTTTTTTCACTTATAGACATCAAGGCTGTTTGAGTACACACACTTATTTGCGTGTACGTATTTTTTGTTTTGCATTTGTAGAAATTTAAGTTTGTGGTTAAAACGAGTCTTAATATCTTCTATTAATGTTGTTTATCCATAATAAAAGTTTGGTCTATAATTTGACAAATATGTACATAACTTTTAAAAAACCTTTTGTAAAATATAGAAAAGGAACAAAAAAAAGTAATTATCTTCAGTTTTTTGCAAGACACAATAATTGTAACAATGTCTATTCTGGTCTACATCCCCATCTTTTGTGAAAGCTCTAGGTTTTTCAAGTTTCTCTCAGCTTAATCTGAGTTCTCAGAGGACATCTCACATGCATTTATAAAATAATTCTCTATCTACCAATTATCATTACCTACATTCTTCCTTTCTTTTGTGCCTGCCAACTGCCAATGCTCAACCATAAACACTGCAGTACAATGGCCTATCCCACTTCTCTGGTCCAACTCTCCGTTCAGGCTAATGGGCCTACACCATGCCTCCAAGTAGTCATCTCAAGAGAGTACCCTACCCTTTGTTCTCACTTGGTCTTACCTCAGTGTTGTACTGTAGATTGCATGCTCACTTCCTACAAAGATGTTAGTAAATCAAGTCCTTTAGAATTTACTCCCTTTTTACATCAGGCCTTCTTTTTGAGAACGGGACATGAATTCGTGAGAATCGGGCTATAGGACAGTTTGAGTGCAGATACCATACTTTGCTCAAAATCTCCCCCTCTAACAATAGCCAATTCTCCTTGAACACATGGTAAAGTTCTCAAAGCTATGTTTTTTGAAGGGATTAGTTCTTTCATAAGAAGTACTCTTCCCCATACTTTATGCAAATAAGTCGATAGTGAGCACCACATTGGGTTTGAAAGGCCCAGACAAGTCTTTATCTTGGATTGAATACTACTTGGTCTATAAATATGGGATTGTCACTATAGTATTATCTACACTTAATAGGCCTAACTTTCATTCCTTTAATCTCTCTTTCATTGATTTTTGAGTGGAACATTTATATGTAAAACAAATCCAAAACAAGGTGTGGAGATTTACAATGCAAACAAAATAGAATTTTGCAGATGCAACTGAGCATTTATCTTTTAGAAAATTATATTTAGAAAATTATATTTAAGAAAATTTGTATATTAGTGAACTTGCCAAAGCGGTGACTTTTAATATGAAAATCAAGACTTGTTTGCTGGAACAAAGTAGAAATTATTCAAAACGTTACTGTATATTTGGTATAAAATTAAGGAATTACTAAAAGATATTTTTTAAAAGAAAATATTTTTTTAGACTTGGAAATACAAAATAAACTATATCTTGTCATTCCAATAAAGGGGTATACTAAGTATGAAAAGGACAAGAATAAGATATATATTAAGCCCTGCTTTAAAATGATATGTCCTCTAGCTACTCAATGAACATTAGTTAATTAAATTATGTTCACCAAATACTGTGCTTGAAATGTTGATCTTGTTGAGGTATGAAACGTTCAAACCTGTAAAGAATTTTTATAAAAGTTTATTTGAGCCAAACTGACATATGCCGGGGAGCAAGATCTCAAATACTCCAGAGAATAAGTTTTGCAGCTTCTTTTATGCATTTGAAATTGAGGGACTGTAAGAAAGGCTACATGGAGGTAGGAAAAAGCAAGGTGGGGATTGCATTACAGGATAGCTAACAAGATTATGTGCTCTCTTGAGGGTGGTTATTGTTTATTTCAAAAAGATGTGTTAATCTAGATGCACAGAAACAATAGGCAAGGTTTGCTTAAGGCAAAGATAAACCTCTTACTGAAAAGTTATGCGTCTGGGGCGTGACTACTCCATGGCCAGCCCAGTTAGGAATTTATGATCATATCACCCTGTGAGGTTACTTTTCATCGAACCTCTTTTTTTTTTACCCACAATCTCAAAATGTATAATGAGTATCTTTTTTTTTTTTGATACTCACTGTTTTCCATCTGAAAAAGCGCTTCTCCTTGTGTGAAGGAAACTATCTGTCCCCTATTCTTTGTTATTCTGATGGGTATGCAAATAATTAGCCCATCTTCCTAATCTGAAGTTTGAGTACCTTACAATAGGGTAGTAACGATGGGACAGACATGTGAATCTGGAGCTGAGGAGAAAAAGCTAGACAGAAGAGATTCACCAATGCACAGATGGTAGATGAAACCACGGACGTGGTGGTGATTTCCCAGGCAGAAAGTGTAAGATGAGAGAAAAAGACCAAGTACAGAATGTTGATGATAGAGAAAATAAAATAGAATAAGCATTGCTAAGAGTCACTTGAAATGGCGTGGGGAGGCTATTAAGAAAATGAGGCCTTTTCTTGGAACAGTTGTTAAATTGCTGACCTGTTACTAAATTCAGCTCAAGGATGAACAACGAACATCCTGGATCAATGATTGCTACATGAACAATGCACAGACTTTACTTTCTCCTCATCATGGTGACCAGACCATCTGCATTCTTCACCTTGAAAGGAATCAATCCATTTCGACAACCAGCTTCCTTTATTTACATAATAGGACTAATCTATCCCAACTGACCAGGCCAACATCTTTCATTTACACGGAGAACATGTTAATCTTAAAGAGAACAGTTTATGCTTTTGCGCTTTATAAACCCTGCCTTTGTTCTCTTCAGAGCACAAATTTAGGTTGCTACCTGAATCTGTGCTCCTGATTGCAATGCCTCCTTTGTTCAAATAAATGCTTTTTTTCTTTATTACAGTCTAAACTTTTTTGCGTTAATTAATTCAGTATTAGAAATGTACAAATGAGAGTCCTGCTGAGCTTATTAAAACTTGCGCACACTTTCATGTAGCAGTGAATTAGAATATTAAAAGCAGGTCAGTCAAGTACTTTTTAACATATAAAAATAAGTTCACTTAACTGGATGGGATGCTCTTTAATTTAAGAACATTATAACACAGTGCTAAAGAACACAGACTCTGAAGCCAGATTGCCTGAGTCCACACCTTAGTTCTGCTATTTAGTAGCTGTGTAAGCTTGAGAAATTAATTACTCCACTTCTTTGTGCATCATTTTCCTCATCTGTAAATTGGGCTGATGACATTGCCTATCTCATTAAGGTTGCTGTGCAAATTAAATAATGAATATTTGTAGAGTCCTCAGAACAGTGCCTGGCAAATATAATAAATATGTTAGCACAGCACTAAGTACAAAATACAGAGTACTAATTTAACAAAGTACTTAATAAAAAAGTAAATGGAAATAAATAAAAGGGAATCTTTGGGAACCAAATTCCCAAAGGGATTATTTTATTTATCTATTTTATATTTTTCTATAGAATAATTATTACAATAAACTTTTGTGAAAGAAGGCTTGGGTTGTCAGTACTCTTTATATTAACCAAAAATATGATTAATTTACTTATTCACTTTATGATTTCCAGTAGATTTCAAATGATAGCAATATATATTACTTAAAATAAGTAGTTTCTGCCATAGCAGAATATTCCCCAATACCAAAATTTTCAAAAAAGCTGAATTTTGTGGCTGCTTCTAAATTGGAATATGTTTATGTTTTAAAAACATCCTTTCAATAAATATAATTGATTGTTTCTACTTATGGATTATTAATTTTTATTCATGCAGTAAATGTTGCAAATAAAAGAATATGCTATAATAAGTTGCTGCAAAATAAACATAAAGGTTATTCAGAGAAGGAAAAAGTTAAAACCATGTATAAAAAAAGACATCCACTTTACTGTAATAATGTTCTTTTCTGAAAATGCATATTTCTAGCCAAATTTTCACCAATATTTTTCCCATTCAAAGCTAGAGGTCTCACGTGACATTTCATTTACATGAAAGTCCAAAAAAATGTTAGAAATCATGTATTGGTTGAACTCATATTGTCAAGAGCAAATATTACAAAGGAAGACATTTTGGAAGTTTTGTAAGTAGTCTGGGAAACATTATGGGTAAACATGTAATGGGTACCAAGAAAGTTATTAAAACAACTATTTAAATAAGAAGAAAGCATAAGATACCTGAGAAGGAAGATTAGTGAAATTCCGTCATTGGGGTTCTGATGGGGCCAATTAATTCAAAATAAATTAATTTGAATGAAAATATTATTTTAAATTCTATGTTGATTTTCTTTTGTCATTAAAATACTTCTTTGCTACATATTCTTCATGTAAATTTTCTAACATTTCTTTTGTATGAAGAGCATAACATTTAGAGTGTCAAGAGTATGCTCTGATTTTTTGCCATGCTAAAATATTATGTAATTCATGTAATTTATTGAAAGACATATGAACATTTTATTTATTTATTTTAATTAATTGATTAATTTATTTTTTATGGTGACATTGGTTAATGAAATCTAGTAAGTTTCAGCTGTATACTTTAACAGTAAGGCATATATGCCTATATATATATATATATATATATATATATATATATATATACACATATATATATATATGTCGGAAACCAGCCGACCAAGTCAAACCGGGTACCTGAATGGGGGAGCGGGGACTGAGAAAAAAGAGAAGACAGACAGGGTGCAGGAGGGAGAACAGATCTCACAACTGTCTCTCCGAGTTTATTTCTTATCCTTCTTTTTATACATAATCTGTTCCTTTTGGTATCCCAAGATAACATAATTAAAGTAACATCCTGAAGATCAAGGTACAATCGACACTTCCTTTGACACTCCCTTTATCTATACTTAATCTTCTTCTTCCTGGAATTCCACAGAACCAGCCTTTTCCTTTTTATGCAAGCAGGCCTCCCGAGATAAACCATGCACTCTTTTGAATTTGGGGAGCTTTAGCTCCCTACACCTCCCATAGTTAGATTTCTTTCTGTCAACAACTATTTGACCCCCTTTAAGCATCGACCTCCTCCCCCTCCCACCCCTTATCCTATGGTAACCACTAGTCTATAGTCCATGTCCATGAGTCTCTGTTTGTCTGTCCTGTTCATTTGTTGCTTTTAAGTTTATATTTCACATATAAGTGATATGTGATTTTCAACTTTTTCTGTCTGGCTCGTTTTGCTTAGAATGATTATCTCGAAGTCCATCCCTGCTGTTCCAAATGGCTGTATTTCATCTTTTCTTAAGGCTGAGTAATATTCCATTGTATATATGTACCACTACTTCTTTATCCAATCATCTATTGTAGGACACTTCGGTTGCTTCCATGTCTGGGTCACTGTGAATAATGCTGCTATGAATATCGGTGTTCAAATGTCTTTTTGGATATGGGTTTTCAACTCTTTGGAGTAAATGCCCAGTAGAGGGATTGCTGGATCATATGGTAGATTGATTTTTAGTTTTTTGAGGAATCTCCATACTGTTTTCCATAGTGGCTGTACCAATTTGGAGTCCCACCAGTGGTATATGAGGGTTCCTTTTTCTCCATATCCTCTCTAACATTTGTTATTATTTGTCCTGTTGATTATAGCTGTTCTAACAGGTGTGAGATGGTATCTCATTGTGGTTTTGATTTGCATTTCCATAATAGCTATCAATGTTGAGCATCTTTTCAAATATATGTTGGCCATTTATATGTCCTCTAGGGAGAAGTGTCTGTTCACATCCTCTTCACATTGTTTGATTGGATCGTTAGTTTTTCTGTTGTTATTGAGTCACATGAGTTTTTTTTTTATATATATTTTGAGTATTAAGCCCTTATCGAGGGCATTGCTCACAAATATATTTTCTCATTGGGATGCTTGTCTCTTTATCCTGTTGATGGTTTCTTTCACAGAGCAGAAGCTTTTTAGTTTGATATAGTCCCATTCATTTATTTTGGCTTTTAGTTCTCTTGTCTTCGAGTTCAAATTCATAAAATTCTCCTTAGTCCAAGGTACTTGAGATTAGTACCTATGTTTTCTTCTATGCATTTTATTCTTTCAGATCATGAATTCAGGTCTTTAACCCATTCGGAGGCAATTCTGGTGTGTGGTGATAGACAACAGTCTAGTTTCATTCTTTTGCACATGGCTTTCCAGTTTTCCCAGCACCATTGATTGAAAAGGCGTTCCTTTCTCCACTGTATATTTTTGGCTATTTTGTTGAAAATTATTTGCCCATATAAATATGGGTTTACTTCTGGACTCAATTCTGTTCCACTGCTCCATGTGTCTGTTTTGCTGCCAATACCATGCCATTCGGATTATAGTCACTTTGTAGTATAATTTGAATTGGGCAGAGTTATGCCCCCAGTTGTGTTCTTTTTTCTCAGAATGACTTTGGCAATTCGGGGTCTTTTGTGCTTCCATACAAATCTGATGATTTTTTGTTCTATTTCCTTAAAAAAATACTGATGGGATTTTGACAGGGATTGCATTAAATCTGCATAAAGCTTTAGGTAATATGGTCATTTTAGCTATGTTGATTTTTCCAATCCAAGAACACGAAATAGCTTTCCTTTTTGTGTGTGTGTGTCTTCTTCTATTTCTTTTAACAGAGTCTTGTAGTTTTTATTATATAGATCCTTTACATTTTTCATTAGATTTATTCCTAGGTATTTTATTCTTTCTGTTGCAATTGCAAAGGGAATTATTTATTCCACTTCTTTTTCTGACGCTTCATTATTAGAGTACAAGAATACTATGGATATTTGAATGTTGATTTTGTATCCAGAAACTTTATTGTATTTGCTTATCATTTCCAGTGGTGTTCTTGTGGAGTCTTTAGGGTTTTCTATCTAGAGAATTATATTATCCGCAAATAGTGACGGTTATGACTTTTTCATTTACTACTTGGATGCATTTTATATCTTTCTCTTGCCTTATTGCACTCGCTATATAACACCTCTAATGTTATATTGAATAACAGTGGTGATAGTGGACAGCTTTGCCTTGTTCCTTATCTTACAGAGAATGTTTTTTTTGTTTTTCACAATTAAGTATAATGTTGGCTGAGGGTTTGTCATATATGGCCTCTACAATATTAAGGTACTTTCATTCTACACTGATTTTGTTAAGTGTTTTGATCATAAATAGATGCTGTATCTTGTCAAAGGCTTTCTCTGCACCTATTGATATGATCATATGATTCTTATTTTTTAATTTAGTTATGTAGTGTATCACATTAATCAAGTCATGTATGTTGAACCATCACTGTACCTCTGGGATGAAACCCACTTGATCGTGGCGTATAATCTTTTTAATATGTTGTTGTATTCGGTTTGCGAGTATCTTATTTAGGATTTTTGCATATGTGTTCATGAGAAATATTGGTCTGTAGTTTTCTTTTTCGTGTGTGTTATCTTTACCAGTTTTGATATCAGGGTAATATTGGACTCCTAAAATGAATTGGAAAGTATTGCCTCCTCTGATTTTTTGGAAAAGTTTGAGGGGAATAAGTATTAAATCTTCTTTGAATGGTTGGTAAAATTCACTGGAGAAGCCATCTTGTCCTGGACTTTTACTTTTTGGTAGGTTTTTGATGATTGTTTCAATTTCCATACTGCTGATCAGTCTATTTAAATTTTCCAGTTCTTCTTGATTCAGTCTAGGAAGGTTGTATTTTTCTAAGCACTGATCCATGTCTTCTAAGTTATTAAATATGTTATTATAAACTAGTAAAAAATTAAATTACAACTAATTTTATTCCATGTTTTAACCTTTCCCCATAACCATGATGTTTACCAATTGCAAAACGAACTTCTCTGAGTTGCACCTGTTTTGCTTTGATCACTCAGAATATGCATATATGTTGTATTTACTCCACTTCTAAATATACAAACACAAAATTTAATAAGTCAGTGTTCCTCTACATATTCTGTTCTCTGTTCATCCTGCTTTTCTTTGAAAGAGATGCCCTGTTCCACTTGTCTAATTCCTCCACTTTTCTTCCTTAGATTCACTTCCAAAAATAAACTATCTATCAAAAGTCCATGGCGTATAGGCTTTGGTTTTGGAGGCAGTGTAGGCAAAGGCAGCTCTCAAGTCACCGCAACAGACTTTTGAAGAGAGTGAAAGAGTAAGCTAAAGCTAAACTTTGAAGTTATGTGGTCCTGCTTCTCAAATTAACATACCTGAAGCCTCTAGAGAAAGGAATTCTTTAGAAAGATTAGATAGATGATATAGATAGATAGATAGATAGATAGATAGATAGATAGATAGATAGATAGGATAGGTAGATAGATGAAAGATAAATATACGAACATTCCACACATATCTGCATTCTAGCATTTAATAAAAACTTCTTTTTATAGTTATTTTTTTTTCAGAAATGCATACAGTTTCCAGAGACTTATATATTTGGTCTTGAGACTCAGTTTTCAGAAACATGAGGAATTTATTCAATACATTATTAAGTGCTTATTATATGTCAGGCATCAATCATGCAAATGTTTACAAAACAGCAATGAACAAAAACACAAGGTGCTCCTTCTTATGGATCTTCTAAATAGGAGGCCAAGTTAGTGAACTCAAATCCTAATAACCTTTGTCCTTGTTGACCAGCAAGTGGTGATGAAAATTTCCAAGGTAAATCAAATTTTTCAGAGAGTGGCTATACACCATCTGCTCACATGATAGGATCAATTCTGTCATACCTATGTATGGTGTCAGACGGTGCTAGATTTATCAGGATGATCACTTTGTAAGTTATATAAATGTCTAATCACTGTGTTGTACACCTGAAACTAATATAATATTGTACGTCAACTATAATTAAAAATTTAAAATTATTTTAAAAAATAGAAAAATAGGAGCTATTTCTAAAAGAAAAGGGGCATGTGTCTCTTCCTTATTCCCATCAGTGCCTCTCTCTTCAAGTCCAGGCAGAGACACCATATCCTATAGTCTATTGTTGACCTACAAATAGCATGTCCTTACAAAAAATGATGTTCCTACTGGTCATCTGTCCTCTACTTTCTCTTCAGAGAAGGAAGCTGATCAGAAACAATACAGTTTTCAAAAAAATTGTCCATAGAAGAAAAGGGGAAGTTACTGGGGAAAGATGCCAGAGGCAAAATGCCCAGAAGGAACAAGAAATATCATTATATAGGAAGTGCAGGATGACACCTGTCAGAAAGACACCGGCTATTGTGCGCCAATGGGAGAATGCAGATGGGTTTCATTTGCACTTGATTTTGAAGTGTCAGCACTCAAACAGTGATAGGGAGAATTTAAGATATTGACAGCAGACATTAAATGTCACTTTGAATTCAAGAAAAACATGTTTCTGTACTGTCTTGCTAAACAACTAATACTCCTATATAACACATTTTAATTTCATACAAGTTATGGTTCCTAGAAAAAAAATGTATTTTCTATATGTTTGAAATAGTATCACTTGGGAAACCATCTTTCTGGTCAAGGGAGAAAAAAATACAGACAATGTGTTGCATAAGGAAACTGCCTAGAGGCAATTTGTGTGGGCCGAGAGAGGTCATAGACCAGTTTAAACTCAAAGGAGTCAAGGTGATGGAGAAAAAACTCACTTGGTACAATCACCCTGAGAAGAGGGCAAACAGCCAGCAGCATCTAATCCTGATTTTTTCCTTAACTTTTCAAATTCATATTTGCTGCACATCAAATGCAGAAGCTGTTTTTCACACACATTAGTTTCACAGGAAAAACTGCAAGTGTTTTTTGTTTGTTTGTTTGTTTTTTGTTTTTTAATGTCTTTCTGTCTCAGAGATTTGGATGTGGCTCACAGGTGAGAAAACCCAGAAAAGCCATTTTATTGTCACAACAACCTCTTTCTCAGTAGGATTCAGAAGCTAGAATTGAGTTTTGTAAATAGTGGCAAACAAAATTCTCAAATTTCAGCACTTTAGTACCTGCAAGATTTGAATTCCAAAATCATTCAAAGTTAGATTTACTGCATCGACATACAAAATCATCTTATTATTTTTCTTTCTTATTACTTGTTTTTCTCAACATTATGCACTTATTAATAATACTTCAAATATTATCTTTCATTCTCAAAATATTTTCATAAATATTTCATATAATCTTAAGTAGGGAAACGTTCATTGTTTTCTCTTTTTTAAAAGAAGAAACAATCCCAGAGATGTTATATAACTTGTAAAAGATTGCATGACTAATAAATAACAGAACTTGGGCCAGCACCATGGTTTCTGACTCATAGTTCAAAACTATTTTAAAACAGTTAAAGTATGTTTCTTATTTAACAGCTATATAGCATCTATGAAGATGGGGAATAACACTATCATTAGATTATATGAAAGAGGGGAGATGGGAAAATGGCATAGATGATAGAGGCTTTGCAATCAAATCAAAGTTGTGAAAGAAACATGGAGCAAACAGCAAACAAAATTGCCTGGGATCTAGATGAACAGAAGCACTACAACTAGAGAGGAAGAGAAATAAGAAGTCAGCCTGCAATGGTAGAAAGTAGAAGGAAGAAAAGACACGAGGCTACCTGGACCCAGTGGCTGAGTGGAAAAGAGGCTACAGCAGCAGCAGCCGGCAGCTGCAGACGTGTCTTAAAGGGGCCGAGTGCGCTAGTGGACTTTAGAGGTAACGGACCTGCTCACTCTGAGCACCAGCGCTAGGGCAGCTGCATGAGGGCACCAGGGACTTACAGGGGGATACTGAGTTGTCGGTGTGAGGAAAAGAGGCAATGCTCTCTACCAGGCAGAAGTGCCAGTGGTATCCATTATTCCTCTGCTGAGTACACACACACTCCCAGGGTGCAGACACAGCATCACCATAGTTGAGACGTCATCAAACTGGATATCAGAGGTCACTCCACCCAAAGGATTCCATGAAATTCTGCCTCCCTTACTCACAGCCCCAACCAAGCCATATCAAGGCATGTCCTAGGTAAGTTAGGTGATCCTTGCTGAGCAGTCAAGATTCACACTTGTGGCAGCTGACCTGGGTTTCTGGTGTGGTTTCTTGAGGCAACTGTAAGCACAGAATCTGTGGATTGCTTGCTGTATCTTAATGTGTGGCCACAGAGGGGCACAGCCTGGGGTTAAACTTGGCCTGCAGCTGAACTCCGCTCAGGACTGTGCCACTGACACCTACTACACAAAGCCATATTAATAAGACCAGGAGAAACAAACAAACACAGAAAAGCGGCCAAAATGTGAAGACAAAGAAGTAGAAACCATATAAGAGAACAGAACAGAGATCCAGGAATAGTGGAGTCAAGTAATCTAACAGATAAAGAGTTCAAAACAATAGTTACAAAGATGCTCAATGAACTTAGGGGAAGTGTAAATGAAGTCAGTGAGAAATTTAATAAACAGATAAAAAAGCATAAAACTGGAAATAAAAATTATAAAAGGGAACCAGCTAGAAATGAAGAATACATTATCTGAGATGAACAGCATATTAGAAGTAATCAACAAAGTGGATAAAGAAGAGGATCGAACCACTGATATAGAGGATGGGGAAGCCAAGGGCACTCAATCAGAATGGCAAGAAAAAAGAAACCAAGACTATAATAATAATTTAAGGAGCCTTGGAGACACAAGTAAACATAAAAAAACATCCATGTCCTAATGTTACCTGAAGGAAAACAAGATGTTGAAGAGCTATTTGAAGAAATAATGATGGAAAATTTACCTAACCTGGTGAAGGAAATAGACACACACTTCAGGAAGCTCAGAAAGTCCCAAAAAAGATAAACTCAAAGAAGCCCACACCAAGACACATCATAATTAAAATGTCGAAGTTAAATACAAAGAGAGAATCTTAAAAACAGCAAGAGAAAAGCAGTTAGTTAGGGGGCACCCATAAGACTGGCAGTTGATTTCTCAAAAGAAACTGTGCAGGACAGAAGGGTTTGGCACAAAATAATCTACATGATGAAAACCCAGGATCTACAACCAAGAATCCTTTATCCATTAAAGTTATCATTTAGATTCAAAGGTTGGTTAAAGAGCTTCACAGACAAAAATAAGCTAAAGAAATTCATCAACACCAAACCAGTATTATAGGAAATGTTGGAAAGATTTAAGAAAAAAAAAATCATGTATCGAAAACAGGAATAAAGAATGTTGATAATTACATTGCTATCAACAAGTACCTCAAATGGAAAATAATTAAGTGCTCCAACCAAAGGATAGAGTGGCTGAATAGATAAGAAAACAAGACCCCTACCTATGCCGCCTACAAGAGACTCACTTCAGATTAAAAGACACACACAGACTAAAAGGAAGGGGATGGAAAAAGATATTGTCTTGATAGAACTAGAGGCTGCTGCGCTGAATGAAATGGGTCTGATAGAGAACGACAAGTATCGCATGATTTCACGTACAAGTGGAATCTAAAGAACTATATATATGTATGTATGTATATATATACACACCCTAGTTGAGACGTCATCAAACTGGATATCAGAGGTCACTCCACCCAATATGTATGTATATATATGTATATATTACACACATATATATAACAACTACAAAAGCGGAAATAAACTCATAGATACAGAGAATATTTTGAGGGATACTAGATTGGAGTGGCGATTGGAGAGATGGCGAAAATAGGCAAAGGGATTAAGAAGCACAAATGGATACCTTCAGAATAGGCATGGAGATGTAGAGTGTAGCATGGGAAAGATGGTTAGTAATGTAATAAATGTGTAAAGGGCAAGGGGGTACTATATTTAATGGAATGATCGCTTGTGAGTTATGTGGAGTTCTGATTGCTATGCTGTACAACTGAAACTGGAATATTATCTTCTGGGAACTATAAATGAAAAAAAAAACCTCACTGAATTGTGCAATGTAAATAAGAGCAATTAATTGTCTATTATATTTCATAAAGCCGGAAAAGAAAGAAACATTAGGCACATTTTATATATAACTAATTTACCAAACTTGAGTAGTTAGGTGGTGGTAGAAAATTCACTGAAACTCAAGTATTTTGACTCCATATTCCATGCTTCTAACCACTACCTTACAATATTTCATGGAATTGTGCATTTTATTGAGTTTTTTACTCAAATTTCTGTTTACTGAATTTACACATGCACTCCAAACTTCACACACACTGGTGTGTTCTTTTCTGGTTTTTTGTTGTTGTTGTTGTTGTTCCTTGCACATTTTCAGTAAGTACAATTTCTGATGATATAGTGCCCTGTTATCTTGAGACATCTATTAAATTAAGTTATATCTCTCAGTATCATGAATATAATTGACTACTGTCCTGAAGGTAATAGAATTAAATATAACATGAAGAAGATTAAACTGTTCAGTTGTGTTATATGCTGTAACCCTTTTGAGGAAGTAAAAGAGTAAGGACTCAATTCAAAACAATTACTTCCTCCATTTCATAATTACTGTGTTCTATTTGCAATTAAGCAAAACAGCATTATATATAATGGCATAACTGGAAAAAAAAATCAACTCTCTGTTATAAACTAAAAAAACAAAGCTGGCTCAGGGATCAGGACTATTCTGTAGTAAGGTAAATGTGAAATTCCAGCTTCTCTGTTAAAAATCTACAGTATGCAATTGTAGTACTTGAAACACTTGCCTTCCTTTCTTGCTTTTGTGATTAGTTGTAACTGAATGTTCTATGGGTAGAAAAAAGGCTTATCATCTGGAAAGTAGCACAGGATGAAAAATACAAAGTTATTACAAAATGCATGAGATACTAATGAATACCATCTAATATAATCATGCCCATATAGGCTTAGAATGAGAAAAAAAAAGTAGATGAAAGCACTGGTCATGAAATTACCACTGCACCAACACCAAAAATAAAATTCTATATGCTTTAGATCATATTTTAGTCATAATACTGTCTCATATAAATATAACAAATTATATATGTAATTTTACATTTTCTACTAGATACTTTAAAGATGTAAAAAGAAACTGGTGAAATTAATTTTAAGAATATATTTTATTTAACCCAGTATATCTAAAATATTATTATTTCAGCTGTGGTATTAGCTACATTTCAAGCGCTCAATACCCAAATGTTCCTACTGGCCACAATATTGGATAGCACAGTTTTAGTGCCTTAAAAGAAAGCAAATATTTGGGAAATGTTTTACTCAGTCAAATTGTTTGAATTTATACAAACAGGTACAAACACTGTTTATACTTTTTTTGTTCTTTCCCACAGGATTCATTATTGGGCTGTGAATAGAGTACCCAATACATTGTTTTGTCTCTGTGATAAAACCTGCTTCCACCCTCAAAGATATCAGACACATGAACTTATTGAAACTCTTTTGTGTAAAACTACCCCACTGGGGACAATCAACGGATATTAAAAAATGCTCTGACTTGTCTTTTTATTTCAACTTTAATGTTATCCTATGTTGGTGGAGGAGTTGGGAGTAGTTGTCTCTTTTGATTATAACAGACATGATTTGAAAAAGTTGGCTATGGTTGTTAAACTTTCTTCTTGGGTTGCCTTGATTCACAGGTCATATGGTTAAGAGCTCATATTACATGTTCAACCTGACAATCAAAATGTGTCATCCTGGACATGCTGTTAGAGCTCTCTGTGCTTCAGTTTCTTTATCTGTAAAATAACATAAATAATTGGACCGATCTCATTGAGTTTTTTCGTATTAAATGACAATGTGTGTGTCTTAGTCAGTTTGGGCTGCTGTAACAGAATCACCATATTCTGAGTGGCTTAAACAACAAACATTCATTTCTCATAGTTTTGGAAGATGGAAAATTCAAGATCAAGGCATCAAAAGATCCTGCATCTGGTAAAAGCTGTCTTCCTGGTTGATGGTCTCTTTTTTTATCCTCACATGGTGGAGAGTAGAGAGAGAGGAAACAAGCTACTTCTGTCTTCTCTTATAAAGATCCTAATCCCATCATGAAGGCTCCACTCACATGACCTAATTACTCCCCAACGGTCCCATCTCCAAATACCATCATATTGGCAACTAGGATTTCAATATATGAATTTTGGGGAAACACAAACATTCAGTATATAACAGTATGTAAAGGGTTTACCATTATGCTTGACAGAATAAACACTTAATAAATGGTAGTGCTTTTTTTTTTCTACTCCAATTCAAAACACTCTTTCTAGATATATTTAGGAAAATTATATAAATGCAGTGTTTGAGTGTAAATAACATGGTAATGTTACTTACACGTCTGCTTACTGCTGTGTATAGATGTATAAAAATAGGTGAAACTTGATCATCTACTATGTTTCAGACACTACAGTCAACTATATATTTGTTTACATTTTAATGAGCAAAAGGGGCAATGTAATAAAGAGAGTTGAAATAAATATTGGGTAATACCTATATGAGACATAAATTGATACTGGCTTATGTGCCAAGATAGGAGAGTTAGTGAAACTAAAATTTCAATTTTTTGTTCTGATCTGAATCTTTCAAAGTCTCTCTTTAAGAATATATGAATATTTAAGTACTAACCCAAGTTACATATTGGAGAAATCACAGATAACTAAATGGAAACCATTAAATAAATGAAATTTCAAGATTTTTTCCACTTTAGTTTATATTTTTTGATAAAGCAACACATATCCAATATGACAAAGCAGCAAATATTGAATAAGTACCAACTAATTTTTTAATAAATATAATATACAGAAACTGTATCAAAATCAGACTGTTCAGGCAATAGTATTAGTCCTTTGTTCTGTCTTTTTTAAAAGGTCCTAATGAGAGGGTAACTGGTAATTGACCAATTGTTATTGAAGTAAGTTGTCAGGCAGTGCCATTTAAGAGTTACAGATTTGTTTCCTAAAATGAAGACTATTTCATAAAATTTTGGCCCTTAGCCTTAAACCTATCTCTGAGCTAACACTAATGATTACAGAAATGATTTGGTTCAGTGAAGACTTGTGCCAGAAAAGTCAAAAGTTGATCATTCAAATGGCCTTAACAAACTTACTAATATCTCTAGAAGGTCTCTCTGACACAATGGATGACACCAATGGCATTCTGTCTAGCCAAAGTATGAACTACTTGCTGCTAACATAATTGTTCCAAGATAGAAACATCGAATTGCATAAAGTCACAGTCTCCAAAGAATGTATTGTCGAAGTACTTTTATTTCAGTTTGAAACTGCCTTAGATATTCATTGGCTCAGAAAAGTATGATAAAAACTAGCTTAGGTCATATGCCCAACACCAATTATATTAGCTAATGAAGTGTACATGTTTTCTTCTAACATATTCTTAATCATTAGCTTTAGTGTATGTACACAGAGGCAGATTCTATAAAAGTATCTATTAGTACTAGTATTTATGTCCTGTTGAATATTCTCTATTGACAAAAAAAAGTCTAGCTACAAAGCGCCCTATATATGAATATAAATAATGTCATAAATCTTTATGATCAATGTCTCTTTATTAATATGAATGAATTAAGAGATTTGTGATGATGCATACTAAATAACCTTCTGACAATACCATAGCTATAATTTTGTCTATGTCTCTGCTGATGATAAGTTTATTTTGGGTTGAGTTTATGATAGTACTTTTTCTTTTTCATACTCTTTATTTCGTAAGACTCAAAATGGTTTACAAAAGAACCCATGAAAATTCTTCTTAGTGATTGTTTCTTATGGTATTTGTGGTCGAAAAGTCATCCTTAAAAGTCTGAATTGTTCTTTCAGATGGACATATGGTTAAGTGGTAAGAACTGTCACTTCAACCATTTTTCAGTGACTCTTTGAGTAACAGAGTGATTAACATCTAAGAACATTTTTCTATCCTGGACCTAGAAAATTTTAGTCTAGTAATTATTGTACTGAGATAACTCAATAACTTATCAATAATGACCATCCTGAGGCATTTGGTGTTGGATTATCTGATGTGTAAGAAAAAGAAAATTGCATATACACCTGGAACCTGGTAGAAGTAAGTCATTTACACCACAGACATTTCTTTGCCTCTCTGATATTTTTATTATGATTACAGATTTCAGTCAATAACAGATTACTTTTTCCCCTTAGTGAAAACAACTTTGTAATATTTTCAAGTCCACAGAGACCAATATAACAGAAAGAGATGATACAGGGACTATTTCCAGAAATATAAGGCAGCCCAGAGGGATTTTTCAGGTTGTATCAACCTTTCTAATGTGATGAACTTCGACAAGCCCATATAAGAGAGATATAGAAAAAATTATAGAAGCAGTAGCAAATTTTAGAATAAAATGGAAGACCGAGTTCAAAAGTTGAGGACAGTTTCTAACTACAATATGATATAGAGACTGGAGCTGCATTATTCATTCATTGGGATTTAATGAATAAGTTACAGTGTATATCTCCTCGTAAGAAATAACCAAGGAGTTAATCAGATCAAGGATGATACATTAATGTTTGACTATAATATCGCAACAGTTAATTAAGCCTGAGCTTACTGAACACAGACTGCCTTTCTGTTATACTCATTGGTAAATACTTAATCTTCTAATATTTTACTTTTCTGTGAATATAGTGATAGGCAGAATAATGTCCCCTCCAAAGATGTCTATGCTCTAATCTCCTGAACCTATGAATATGTGATCTTACATGGCAAAGGGAGATTAAGGATCATCTATGTGGGCCCAATGCAATCATAAATGGAAAAGGAAGGAAGAAGTGATCAGAGTGATGATATGTGAAAAGGACTTGACTTGCCTTTGCTGGTTTAGGAGATGGAGGAAGAGGGCTATGAGCCAAGGGATGTAGGCAAGGATAGACTTTTCTCTAGAGCTTTCAGAAAGGAATACAACTCTGCCAAAACCTTGATTTTAACACAGTGAAATCTGTGTTGGACTTCTGACCTATGGAACTGTAAGAAATCAATGTATGTCATTTTAAGCCACAAGGATTGTGGTAAATGAATACAGATAAGTTATGAAAACAACCCAAATGAGTTAATTTTCTTTTCATTTTAGTTCTTCATCTATTTAACATGGCTTTCAACTTTTGCCATGGAGTTAAATATTTTTATCTAACAGTTTTAGTAGTAGGAACTTTTATTTGCCCTTTTAATCTATAGAATATTTGTCAGCTAAATTATTAAAGCTCAATTGAGAATAAGCTTTGCATTTGGTACTTACAGCTGAGAGAATGTATTTAAACTCTAATTCAGGGTTTCTCAACATAGGGACTCTTCGTATTTTGGGCCAGATAATTCTTTGTTGTGGGGCCTTTTTTTGTGCATTGTAGAATGTTTATCAGCATCCTTGCCTCTATCTACTAGATGTTAGTAACACTCCCTCCTCAGCTATGACAATCAAAACACATGTCCAGATACTGACACATGTCTCTATAGAGCACAATCCCTCTCTGCACTGAGGATCATTGCTTAAGGTGAAAAGGTTAACTTAAGAATAAAAATTGCTGAGCTTCCATAAATTGGTAATGATTCTTAATCATTCAGAACTATTTTAAAATATTCATTAAAATGTTAGTAATTTATATATCAATTATACTAAAATTGTGAATTTTTAAATTTAGAAGTTTTACACTGTTGCTTATAATTTTATTATTCTTTCTAAAGAGCAACAATTGAGTCTGAGTATGAAATATGACTTTTTCCATGGACATATAAAAGGTTTGTGTTATAGTTAGAAGAGAATGACACTAAGGCGTTCCAACCAAAGATTAGTGGTGAAGACTGCTGAAATCCATTTTCCAGCTTATCTCTGGTAGTTGGAGGAATACAAACAAGTCGTTAGTTTCACTTTCTCTTTTACTCTACCATCTAAGACTATGTAATATACCTTCTTATGTAAAGTATCATTTCTTGGACGTGGTTCCATAGTGTAGCGGTTAGCACGTCTGCTTTACGTGAAGAATGTTCTGGGTTCTCACCCCAATGGAGCCATGGTCCATGGTCTATGGCCATGCTACCCTGAACAAGTCCTATGTCTGATCTCGAAAGCTAAGCATGGTCGGGCCTCGTTAGTACTTGGATGGGAGACCACCTAGGAAGACCAGCTGCTGTAGGAATAAATAATAATAAATAACAAAATAAATATAAATGAAGTATCATTTCTTACAGATACGTTTTAGTAATAGTACCCTGGTTCTTGAGAAATCAATAATACATGATCATTACTGGAAATCTAGAGTATATTCTCTGAATAACTGTAAATTAAGGGGGCCTGAGGCTTGATGGGAAATTACATATAGAAATACATATAACACAATCCTTTATTAAGATTTTTAAAAATCCATAATTATAATACTTAAATTTTACCTGAGACTATTTTATTTATTTTTATTGAATTTATTGAGATAACATTAGTTAATAAAACTATATAGGCGTCAAGTGTACAATTCTATGCTACATCATCTGTATATTGCATTGTGTGTTCACCACTCAAAGTCAAATTTCCTTCTGTCACCATATATTTGACCTCCTTTACTCTTATCTACCTCTCCCCTCCCCACTTTCCTTCTGGTAATCACTAAACTATTGTCTATGTCTATGAATTTTTCTTTGTTTGTCTTGTTCGTTGGTTGCTTTCAATTTTATATTCTACATATGAGTAAAATCATATGATTTTCAACTTTTTCTGTCTAACTTATTTCACTTAGAATGATAATCTCAAGACCCACCCATGTTGTCACAAATGGCAGTATTTCTTCTTTTCTTATGGCTGAGTAGAATTCCATTTTATATGTGTACCACATATTCTTTATCCAATCATCTATGGAAAAACACTTCAGTTGTTTACATGTCTTGACCACCATGAATAATGCTGCAATGAACATCAGGGTGCATATATCTTTATAGATAAATGTTTTCAAAGCTTTTGGGTAAATACCCAGAAGAGGGACTATTGGGTCATGTGGTAATTTTATTCTTAATTTTATGATAAACCTCTAGACTGTTTTCCATAGTGGCTGTACCAATTTACATTCCCATCAACAGTGTATGAGAGTTCCGTTTTCCCCACAACCTCTCCAACACCTGTTAGTTGTTTTGTTGATAACTATTTTAACAGCACTCATAGAACTGCCTTATTAATGGAGTACTGAATTTTGAATTAGCTTATGGACTTTAACTCATACCACAGTGTAACACTGAACTCATCTTCTCTCCTCCTAGTCATGAAAAAAAGATTTATGGTCATTTGTTTTAAGATGTGGACACTGATTTATATCACTTTTAAAAGAAGTACCTTATCTCAAGGCATGTGTTATTTACTGAATACATAACAAATGACTCTTAAATTTAACAGCTTAAAATAATGAAAATATTTATTGTTGTACACAGTTTCTAGGGGTCAACAATTTGGGAGTGATTTACTTGGATATTTCTGGCTCAGGATTTCTCACGAAGCTGCAGTCAAGATGTTGTTTTAGAATGCAGTCATCTTAAGGCTTGATTAGGACTGAAAGATGTTCTTTCAAAATTGCTTATTCACATGGCTGGCAAATCAATGCTAGTGGTAGAAGAGAGGCTTTAGTTTTTCCCCACACAGACCTCTTTTAAGGCTGCTAGGTTATCCTCATGATGTGGAAACTGGATTCTTTAGAATAAATGATCCAAGAGAGTGCACGGTGGAAGCCCAGTACCTATTTTGACCTAGTTTGAGATGTTACACACCATTATTTCTTCAATACCTTATTGATTGCACAATGTGTTACTACTGGTCCTCCAAGAAATCAACAACAAGATGGAATCAGTCATCCAAAAATTTATCAGGGGAAATAACTCTAAGCATAAAGTGAAAGGACCTGGTAGAGGTTGAGAGAACTGGCAGTTTATAGGAGTGCTGACAGACTAGGCAGATCTGAGTGAAGGAAAAAGGGGAAGGAATGGAGAGAGGTCAGGTTGAATTATCTTAAACTGCAGTGCAGTTCTAAGAAAAAATTGGCAATATTTAAGAAATCCTGATGCCGAAGCAGCCCATTAGAAGAGGTCCACACATTCCAGGAACAGGCCTGCTTTAGTATTTCAGCTGCACTCAGTCCCTGGCCGATTTGGCATAAACACTGTGATAAATTTCAGTGCACAGTAGATGGAGTTCTCAATCAATAATGCACCCTGTAGTAAGAGGTTTACAAGATGTATTCTTATGGTTACTGCAGCCAACCTCATGCCCCCTACAGCTTTACACAATACTGAGAAGTAGCTCATCTATGGTTACTAAGGCCCTTTCTTTCTTTTTAAGGGAAGCAGAATAAGAAAGTGAGATGAACTACAGTGCCTAACTGCAGTTAATCTTGGGGCCACAAATAAAACTCATTGTTTCCCTTTTTCACTATCTATTTTAATTTCCATTTACCCTCAGCTATCACTTTGCCAGGTCTTAGTGGTGAAATTCAAATCTTCATTCTTAAATGGTCTGAATCCTTGATAATCATGCTTTCCTCAGCCTTCAGTTTCTGTACTTGTCTGTTCACACTTCAGATGGATCAAGGATGTAAAAAGAGGCATGAGTGGGTCACCCACAGTCTGTTTTGTATAATCCATGAGCTAAAAATAATTTTTAGAATTTTAAATGTTTGAAGAAAAAAATGTATTTAGCGGCATGTGTGAAATTATATAAAATTTCAATTTCAGGGCCCATGAATAAAGTTTTATTGGAACATTGTTGCTCTCATTCATTTTCATATTGTCCATGGCTGCTTTCACACTATAGTGGCAGAATGAAGTAGTGACACAGACTGTATGGCCTCAAGCCTAAAATATTTATTATCTGGCCCTTTACAGAAAAAAAATAATGCTGATTACTGGACTAGATATTTTTTTTTTTTTTTACTGAGTAACTTGGCTCCAGCAAAATTGGCTGTTCCTCTAATACTCTTGCCTTGGGCTCCTGGGCATGGCCATCCCTTCTGCTTAGAATACTCTTCCTTCAGGTATCAGCATGGCTCCTCCCTCACCTCCTATATGCTTTGGCTGAAATATCACCATGTCATTAAAACTTACCCTGACAATTTATTTTAAATGAAAATGTACCCACTCTGCATTCACTGACAATCCCAACTTACTCTGCTCTATTGTTTTTTTTTTTTTTTTTCCATAACACTGGTCATCTTTTAAAATATTGGTAATTAACGTATTTACTATGTTTGCTTTCATTGCCCATCTGTCATGTAACCACAATGAGGTAAGAATCTGCGTTTCATTTACTGATATACCCCCGGCTCCTAGAAGAATATCTGGCATAAAGTATGTGCTCAATAAATATTTGATGACCGAAGGGAGAATAAGAACAAGTCTGGCAAAAAGAGTCAGACTCAACAATAGGGCCTGAGATTTAGAGAGACGTGATGGTACTAGTACAGCAGGCATACCCCATTTTAAAGATGAAACAACCAAGGAAGAGGAAGTTCTTAGAACTCAATCAGGACCCCATCAACCTTAGTCTGAAAAGACTAATTTAATACTAATTTTTATTTTAAATTTACTTTAAACTGTTTAGGCAAGTCATATTTGAGGGGATTACCCCAAACCAAGTTGCATTCTTTACTCTTTCAGTGCAGCCAGTTAATTTGAGTAGAGGAATTCCAGAAAGCTTTTAATAAACAAGGCATATATTCCAGGCACAACTCTGTGATTCCAACATTCAAAATGTATTCCTTTGGTTGAAGACATACTGAGTGTTTCTTTCAAAGTATAACCATTCTAGGGAATAATAACATTAAATATTTACTAGTCTTACACAATTTATTATGAATTAGTTTTTCTTTCTAGTATTACTCTCAGAACTGGGTACTGAGAAAAAGAAATTTGGATGGCTAGGATGGGGTGAGGGGAGGTGAGAGATAGTGCAGGCAAATAAATTTATAAAATCCGAACCACTTATTATAGAGAGAAGCTTGAGAGATTTACTTTGCTTTTCTCTGGACAATAAGGACACCTGAATAATGAAGGATAATGGGTACTTAGAAGTGAAAATACCAGGAAAGGAAAGTGACTGGAAAAGGAACAAGAAATGACACTGAAATAAACTTCAGTTTTGGCCACTGGCCTACTATGTCTTTTGGGCTTTCTATTTTTGACCAATTTCTGTGATTGATAATTTTTCAATAACCTATTTTAATGAAGAAAACGATAAACTATTTCCAGTAATCTCTATCCATATTGAGTAAAGATTTTCTCAGGTATGAATAGAAGTATGGTAAAGCCAGACAGAGGTACAATCAAATTTCTCTTTTGCTACTATCTATATGGCCTTGAAGTAAGTGATACTTTTGAGTGTTTCTAAATCTCAGTTTTCTTATCTATAAAATTAGAGTATAAATATCTAACTTGCAGGGTTATTGTGAGTATTAGATGAGATCATAAATGTTTATAAACACTAGGCACAGAGCACATTCATTTTAGTGGTTGAGTGTTGAAAGGCTGCTTGGATTCAAATTTTGCGTCTTCTACTCAGAAGCTATATGAACTTGGGGAGATTTCTTAACCTCTCAGCTCTAGTTTTCTTGTCTGTAGAATGAGATAGAAATACTAACTATGTTTATTATTTGTTTTAAGGATTAACTTAGATAATGCATTAGATTCATTAGTGTAATGTCTGACACATAAGACATACTTGAGTAATGTTAGCAGTTATTTGGTGCTTAAAAAAAAGAGCTATTAGTTTCTGCAACACCGTTATAAGATCCTTCCAGGCTATACCTTGTAGCCGATAATTGTCAAGATGATTGAACAATAATAAATTTAATTCCAATGAGAAAAGCCTTAGAAAACTTTTCTTTGGGAAATAACTTCCAAAATTTATATTGAAGCAATCAGCTTCCATATAATCTTTTTTTTATGGATTAAATTAATTCCCTCCAGCTTTATTGAAATGTAATAGATGATTAGTTGTTCTTATTTACATTGTAAAATTCAGTGAGTTTTTTTTCAATTATAGTTGGCATACAATAATATACCAGTTTCAGTTGTACAGCATAGTGATCAGAGAGCCACATAACTAACAAGTGATCACCCCATTAAATCTAGTACATCTCTTGCCCTTTACATATACATTACATTCTTAACCATTTTTCCCATGTTCCACTCTACATCTCCATGCCTATTCTGAAGCTATCCATTTGTACTTCTTAATCCCTTTGCCTTTTTTTGTCATCTCCCCAATCCACCTCCCATCTAGTATCCCTCAAAATATTCTCTGTATCTATGAGTTTATTTCCGCTTTTGTAGTTGTTATATATATGTGTGTGTATATATATATATGTGTGTGTGTGTGTGTGTGTGTGTATGTATATATATATATATACATATATATATAGTTCTTTAGATTCCACTTGTACGTGAAATCATGCGATACTTGTCATTCTCTATCAGACCCATTTCATTCAGCGCAGCAGCCTCTAGTTCTATCAAGACAATATCTTTTTCCATCCCCTTCCTTTTAGTCTGTGTGTGTCTTTTAATCTGAAGTGAGTCTCTTGTAGGCGACATGGGTAGGGGTCTTGTTTTCTTATCTATTCAGCCACTCTATCCTTTGGTTGGAGCACTTAATTCTTTTCCATTTGAGGTACTTGTTGATAGGAATGTATTTATCAACATTCTTTATTGCTGTTTTCGATACATGATTTTTTTTTTTCTTAAAGAAATCTTTCCAACATTTCCTATAATACACCAATGGTTTGGTGTTGATGAATTTCTTTAGCTTATTTTTGTCTGTGAAGCTCTTAAACTGACCTTTGACTCTAAATGATAGCTTTGATGGAAAAAAGATTCTTGGTTGTAGATCCTGGGTTTTCATCATGTAGATTATTTTGTGCCAAACCCTTCTGTCCTGCACAGTTTCTTTTGAGAAATCAGCTGCCAGTGTTATGGGTGCCCCCTTGTGGGTAACTAACTGCTTTTCTCTTGCTGTTTTTAAGATTCTCTCTTCGTATTTAACTTTGGCATTTTAATTATGATGTGTCTTGGTGTGGGCTTCTTTGAGTTTATCTTTTTTGGAACTTTCTGAGATTCCTGGGTGTGTGTCTATTTCCTTCACCAGGTTAGGTAAATTTTCCATCATTATTTCTTCAAATAGCTCTTTAACATCTTCTTTTCCTTCAGGTAACATTAGGACATGGATGTTTTTATGTTTACTTGTATCTCCTAGGCTCCTTAAATTATTATTATAGTCTTGGCTTCTTTTTTTCTTGCCATTCTGATTGAGTGCCCTTGGCTTCCTCATCTTTTATATCAGTGGTTCGATCTTCTTTTTTATCCACTCTGTTGATTACTTCTAATATACTGTTCATCTCAGATAATGTATTCTTCATTTCTGGTTGGTTCCCTTTTATAATTTTTATTTCCAGTTTTATGCCTTTTATCTCTTTATTAAATTTCTCACTGACTTCATTTACACTTCCCCTAAGTTCATTGAGCATTTTTGTAACTATTGTTTTGAACTTTTTATCTGTTAGATTGCTTGACTCCACTATTCCTGGATCTCTGTTCTGTTATCTCATATGGTTTCTGCTTCTTTGTCTTCACATGTTGGCTGCCTTTCTGTGTCTGTTTCCATGTAGTAAGCAAAGCTTCTAATTCTCCTGGTCTTATTAGCACAGCTTTGTGTAGTAGGCATCAAGTGGCACAGTGTTGACAGGCGTTCAGCTTCAGGCCAAGTTTAACCCCAGCCTGTGCCTCTCTGGGGCCACGTGTTAACATTCAGCAAGCAATCCACAGATGCTGTGTTTATATTTGCCTCAAGGGGCCACGCCTGAAACCAAGGCTGGCTGTCACCAATGTGAGTCTTGATTCTGCTGAGCAATGAACACTGGATTCTCTGAGGACACAATTGGATGTGGCTTGGTTGGGGCTACAAGTTGGGAGAGGTGGAGTTTCAGCGAATCTTCTGGGTGGAGTGACCTCAATTATCTAGTTTGATGATGTCTCACGTATGGCAGAGCTGTGTCCACACCCTGAGACGAAGGAGGGTTCAACAGAGGAAAAATAGATAACACTGACACATCTATCTGCCCAGGATAGATATTCACCTCCAGCCTTCACTCCGATAACTCAGTGTCCCCCTGTAAGCCCTTGGTGCCCTCCGTGGAGCTGACCTGGCACTGGTGCTCAGAGCAAGTAAGTCTGTTACCATAAAAGTCCGCTCCCGGACACAGGCTCTGTAAGAGGCATCTGCAGCTGACAGCTGCTGCTGCCATGGCCTCTATGCCACTCAGCCATTCAGGACCAGGTAGGTTCGCATCTTTATCCCCTCCTACCTTTTATCATTGCTGGTTGATTAATTATTTTTCTCCCTAGTTGTAGTGTTTCTGTTTGTCTATATCCAAGATAACTTTGTTTACTGTTTGCTCCATGTTTCTCTCACAACTTTGATTTGTTTGTAAGAGGGATGAACAAAGCCTCTATTGTCTGCCATTTTTCCCCAGAGAAAATGTGCCTAATGTTTTTTTATATGTCAATCATATAAGTAATAGGACCTACCTCCGAAGTTTATTGTAAAGATTAAATGAGACTATGCATTTTGTAAGGCATACAAAGCATAGCTCCTGCAGTGATGTCAGAAGCATGGCAGCATTAGGGATCTTTCCTGATCTCTCCCCTTGAAATTACAACAAATGAATACCTACAATCCAACAGATAACACCTAATCAGCACACAAGCATGTCTGAAATATTTGTGCAACAGAGCATCTGAAGGTGGGTGAATCATGTAAGCAGAATGAAGAAAAGGAGATAAGTTCTGTGGAACACATCCCAGAGCTCCCTGAAGAATGAGGGGAAGTAGGGAAATATGTGTGTTTCTTTTTTAACTTTTTGAAGCCCTGAGCAGTTCTCCCTGAGTGACCAGCAGAACCCAGAGAACAAGGAAAAGAACAGGGCAGAGACCAGATATACAGGGATAACAGTTGTGTTTTAGCACCCGCCGTTGCCAGGCAGAAAGCTGAGTCATGCAGGCTACCCACCTCACCGCTTCCTCCCAGAGCTAGCAGCAGAGCTAGCAGCAGACCCTAGCATTGCACCCTGGCTAATGGGGCAGTACCAAGAATCCAGGAGCTTTTGAGAAGTTTGGATCAGCTTTGCCTTTCACATATCCCCATGGGAAAGAAGCCCTGAGAATGAGGTGACCCGATCACAGAGGAGACACACACTTCCCAGAGAATAAAGGGCAATTTTAGCCCCAAAGCAGAGATCCAAGAGGCCTGGGTGGCGCAGGAGTCTTGGGTCCCACCCACTGGAAAACAAAAGAAAACTTCCTCTTAACAATCTGCTATCAGAAATCACTGTTAATAATAATAATAATAATAATAATAAACATTTTAAAGAGCAGAGTCCATTTCTATTAATGCCTAGCCAAAAAAAAAAAAAAACAAAAAAAAAAAACAAAAAAACAGATAAAAAAAAACCTAAAATAAAATGAACAAACTAAGGTGACAATGCAGCTCAGAAAAAATGAAAACTCTCCAGAAAATAAGCTAAAAGATATAAAATATGTGATTTAAATGACAGAGGATTCAGGATTACACTTCTGAAAAACTCAACAAGATGCAAGAAAATTCTGACCAACAGTTTAATAAATACAGAAAAAACATCAATGAACAACAGGAATATTTTATCAGGAAGATTGAAATCTGAAAAGGACCAAATAGAATTTCTAGATCTGAAGAACTCAACAAAAGAGATGAAGAATGAAATAGCAAGTTTATTAAATAGAGTTGAACAGATGGAGGAAAGAATTAGTGATATTGAAGATAGAAATCTGGAAATGATGCAGAGGGAAAAAAAACAGAAAATTAAGAGTAAAGAAAATTGAAAGAACTCTACAAGAACTATCTGACACCATTAGAAAGAGCAATGTAAAAATAACAGGTATACCAGAAGGAGAAGAGAGGGAGAAAAATACAGGGAATATATTCAAACAAATAGTTGAGGAGAATTTCCCAAACCTATGGAAATAAGTCGATCTTCAAATCCAAAAAGCAAATAGAACACTCAATTCTCTCAACCAAAAAAGGTCTCCAAGACACATTACATTAAAACTGTCAAAATTTAATGACAAAGAAAGAATTTTCAAGGCAACCAGGCAAAAGAAGACAATAACTTATAAAGGAAAATCCATTAGATTATCATTGGACTTTTCAGCATAAACTTTTTGAAATAGGAAAGAATGGAAACAAATATTAAAACTATTAAAAGATAGAAATTACTAGCCAAGAGTAAATTGTCCAGCAAGTCCCTTCAAAAAACAATTCAATAAATTTTTATTAAGCTTATTGGATTCACATTGGTTAATAAAATTTTATAGGTTTCAAGTCTCCTTTTGATATGAAGGGAAAATAAAGACCTTTCAGACAAGCAAATGCAGAGGGAATTTGCCACCACAAGGCCTACATTACAGACAACAGTGAAGGAGGTCATTCTACCTGAAACAAAAGTACAAAAAAATACAAATATGAGTAAAAAAATAATAATAATAATAACAGACAGACAGAAACAAAAAAAAAGTGCAAGGCTTATTACGAAAAACATATTATAAACTTAAATATTACATAATGTTTAAAGGTGAAAAAACTTCAAAAAGAAGAATACAGCTACTGCAACCTAGAAATGGATATACAGCATAAATAAGGATAATTTGAGAGAAGAAAAACAGAAAAGGGGAGGGAGTAAAGATTTGAATCAGCAAAGGAAAATGGAGATGAAGTGCACGCAGAAGACAACTTATCAAAACTTGTGGGACATAGCAAGAGCAGTCATAAGAGGAAAGTTCATATCATTACAGGCCTATCTCAAAAAAACGAGAATGAGCCCAAATAAACAATCTAAAACTTCATTTTGAAAAACTAAAGGAAGAATAAATGAAGCCTAAAATCAGAAGAAAGAATGAAATAATCAAAATTAGAGCTGAATTAAATGAAATTAAAAACGAACAAAAAAATAATAGGAAAAATAAATGCAACAAAGAGCTGATTCTTTGAGAAGATTAATAAAATTGATAAATCCCTGGCTAGACTCACTACAGAAAAAAAAAAAAAAAAAAAAGAAAGAAAGAAAGGACACAAATAAGCAAAATCAGGGATGAAAGAAGAGAAATAATGACAGACACCACAGAAATACAAAGGATCATACAAGAATACTATGAAAAAGTACATAACGCCAAATTTAATAACCTAGAAAAAAATGGACAAGTACTTAGAAAGATACGATCTTCCTAGACTGAACCATGAAGAACTGGAAAATCTAAATAGACTGTTCCACATCATGGAAATTGAAAAAATCATCAAAAACTTCCCCCAAAATAAAAGTCCAGAACCAGATGGCTTCACAAAGGAATTCTACTGAACATTCAAAAATTTAGTACGTGTTCCTCTCAAAGTATTTTAAAAAACTGAAGAAGAGGCAATATCCTGATACCAAAACCTGGTAAAAGATAACACACAAAAAACGAAAACTAAAGACCAATGCCTCTGATGAATACAGATGCAAATATCCTAAATAAAATACTAGCAAATTGAATACAACAATACATTAAAAAGTTTATACATCATGATCAATTGGGCTTCATTCCAGGGACACATGGATGGTTTAATATATGCAACTTTATTATTAATGTGATACACCACATAAACAAAATAAAGCATAAAAATCACATGATCATATCAATAGATGTATTAAAAGCATCTGACAAAATACAACATTCATTTATGATTAAAACACTTAACAAAATGGCTATACAAAAAAAGAATCTCAACATAATAAAGACCATATATGACAAACCTTCAGCTAATTTTGTACTTAAAGGTGAAAAATTGAAAACCTTTTCTTTAAGATCAGGAACAGATTAGGCTGTCTGCTATCACCACTATGATTTAATATGGTATTTGAAGTCATAGCTAGAACAATCATACAAGAGAGAAAAAAAAATAAAAGGCATCAAAATACGGAATGAAGAATTCAAATTGTAACTTTTTGCAGATGACATGTTCTCTATATAGAAAACTCTAGACTCCATCGAAAAACTATTAGAAATAATAAAAGAATACAGCAAAGTTTCAAGATACAAAATCAACATATAAAAATCTATAGAACTTCTATACAGTAAAAATAAATTTTCCAAAACAAAAAAAAAAAAA
>NW_024342257.1:5326355-5379311 GCF_902729225.1 Pteropus medius
TGATTCAAAACACAAAATAGCTCAGTCAGAGACACATGTGAGCAAAAAAAGGTGCTGAGCGACTGAGTGCAAAGCACACACACCAAAGAGCCAACAGTTGGTGAGCTGGGGTTATTGCCTTTCCTAGATTTCTCAGAATATTGAGGCTAGTATCAGACCAGACTACCCTACATATGTCTTTAAGTAAAGCCACAACAAATGTAAGCGTTTCTCTACATGTGGTTGGCAGCACATTCTTCCCATGAGATAAATTTCAGTAAGAACTTCTCCAAGCATTAATTCATTGAAATTTATAAACAACATATTAAGAAAGAGAGATAGCTAATTAACTTTTGTAAACATAGTATACTCTAGTTTCTCTCTCAAGGGAAAGTTAAAAAAAAACAAAGTAGAAAGACAAAAATATTGATTAAATCTTTGCTATTCGCAGAAATAAACAACGAATGGTGATTATACTGTATTTGTGCAAACATTTCATCATTTGGGCTGCTATTTGAAAATCTCTCAGTGTTTTGTTTATAAACACACTAGGATATTTACTAATGTCTTTCTTCGGTAAAATAAATGTTTAATAAATTTTGACTTCATGGAATTCAAAATGAGAGAAAGTATTTCTGAAAATGAAAGTGTAAGAAGGAAAGATGGCAAGCATAGTATCAAAGCCATCTAACTGAATTATGATGACGAAATACAGCATTAGTTAAATACTGTTGGCATATTAATCTCTTGGTAATTTATGGGGTTTTGATGGGGATTGCATTAATTCTGCATAATGCTTTAGGTTATAAGGTCATTTTGACTATGTTGATTTTTCCAATCCAAGATCACAAAATATCTTTTCATTATTTGTGTCTTCAATTTCCTTTAATAATATCTTATAGTTTTCAGTGTATAGGTCCTTCTCATGCTTCACATGTCCTTCATATGTTAGGTTTATTCCTAGGTATTTTTTTCTTTTTCATTCATTTAAAAAGGAATTGTTCTTTTCATTTCTTTTTCTGAAAATTCATTGTTAATGCATAGGAATGCTATGGCCTTTTTTAACATTGATTTTGTATCCTGAAATTTTACTGTATTTATATTTTATTTCTAATAGATTTTTAGTGGAGTGTTTAAGGGTATTTTTATAGAGAGAATCATGTCATCTGCAACAAGTGACAATTTGACTTCTTCATTCGTATTTGGATACCTTTTATTTTTTCTCTTGCCTGATTGTTCTAGCTAGGACTTCCAATACTATATTGAATGATAGTGGAGATATGAGACAGCCTTACCTCATTATTAATTTTAGAGGGAAGGTTTTTAGTTTTTCACTGTTAAGTATGATATTAGCTGAAGGTTTGTCACATACGGCCTTTATTATATTGAGATTCTTTCTTTGTATACCCATTTTATTAAATGTTTTAATAATAAATGGATGTTGTATCTTGTCAAATGCTTTTACGGCATCTATTGACATGATCATGTGACTTTTATGCTTTATTTTATCTATATGGTGTATCACATTAATTGATTTGCATATGTTAAACCATCCCTCTTCCCCTCAGATGAAGCCCATTTGATCATGATGTATAATCTTTATAATGTGTTGTTGTATTCGATTTGCTAGTATGTTATTTAGGATTTTTGCATCTGTGTCTATGAGACATATTGACCTATAGTCGTGTGTGTGTGTGTGTGTGTGTGTGTGTGTGTGTGTGTGTGAACTTTACAGGTTTTGTATCAGGATAATGTTTGCCTTATAAAATGAGTTATGATATATTGTCTCTTCTTCAATTTTTTTTGGAAAAGTTTGAGTAGAACATGAATTTAATCTTTTTTGAAAGTTTGAGAGGTTTTGATGATTGCTTCAATTTCCATAATGTTGATCGGTCTATTTAGATTTCCCAATTCTTTCTTATTCAGTCTGGGAAGGTTGTATATTTCTAAGAACTTGTCCATTTCTTCTAGGTAATTGAATTTGATGGCATATAATTTTTTTATAGTATTCTTATATGATCCTTTGTATTTCGGTAGTATCTGCCGTAACTTCTTTCTTCATTTCTGATTTTGTTTATTTGTGTCCTTTCTCTTTTTTCTTTAGTAAGTCTAGCCAAGTTTTTGTGAATTTTATTAGTATTGCCAATGAACCAGCTCTTTATTGTATTAAGTTTTTCTATTGTCTTTTTGTTCTCAATATCATTTAATTCTGTTTTTTTTTTTAATTTTAGACATTTATTTGCTTTATGGCGACATTGCTTAACAAAATCCAATAAGTTTCAGCTGTACACTTTAACAGTAAGGCATATATACATTTACACTATGTGTTCATCTTCCATAGTTAGATTTCTTTCTGCCACCACATATTTGATCCCCTTTACCTCATCTACCTCCTCCCTCCTCCCTGTCACTCACCTTCTGTAACCACTAGTCTATTGTCCATGTTCATGAATCTCTGTTTGTTTATCCTGTTCATTTGTTGCTTTTAAGTTTATATTCCACATATATGTGATATCATGTGATTTTCATTTAATTCTGTTCTAATTTCAATTATTTCCTTCCTTCTGCTGACTTTGGACTTTATTTGTTCTTCTTTTTCTAGGTTTGTTTTTTTTTTTAACTATGTAATGTTAGATTGTTTATTTGGAATTATTCTTGTTCTTGAGATAGGCCTGTAATATATGAACTTTTCTCTTATGATTGCTGTTGCTGTGTCTCAAAAGCTTTGATGCATTGTGCTTTCATTCTCGTTTGTTTCAATGTATATCTTGATCTCTCCTTTTATTTCTTCTATGACCCAGTAGTTCTTCAGTATCAGATTGTTTAATCTGTATGTATTTGTTTTATTTTTTCAATTTTTTTTTTTGCAGTTGATCTCCAGTTTCAAAGCACTCTGGTTGGAGAATATACTTGGTATTATTTCACCCTTCTTAAATTTGTTTAGGCTAGTTTTGTGTCCCAACATATAGTCTATCCTTGAGAAAGACCCATGCATACTAGAGAAGAATGTATAAACAGCTGTTTTGGGATGAAAGCCTTTATAAATGTTGCTTATGTCCAAATGCTCCAACGTGTCATTTAAGGATGACATTTCCTTATTGACTTTCTGTTTGGATGATCTATCCATAGCTGACAGTGGGGTATTTAGGTTCCCTACTCTGATTGTGTTTTTGTCAATTTCTCCCTTTAATTTTTTTAATAGTTGTTTTATATATTTGGTGCTTCCTGATTGAGAGAATGTTTTGATAAGTGTTACATCTTCCCAGATGTAGGGTCTTCTTTGTCATTATGAAATATCCGTTACTGTCTCTTGTTAACTTTTTTATCTTGAAGAGTATTTCATCAGATATAAGTATGGCTACACCTGCTTTTTTTGGGGATGCCATTTTCTTGGAGTATTGTTTCCCATCCTTTCACTATGAGTATATATTTGTCCATGCATCTGAGATGTATCTCTAGAAAGGAAGCATATGATTTTTTTTTTATCCAAATTGCTACTCCGTGCCTTTTTATTGGTGAGTTTAGTCCATTTACATTAAGGATGATTATTGAAATATGAGATTTTCCTATAGCCATTTCATCTTATGTTTCCTAGTAACTCAATGTCTCCATTTTTTCTATGTCCTTGTATTTCTGTCTGTTATTTTAATTTGGTGATGTTTTATGGCATTCCCCCGTTTCTTCTTTTTGTATGTTATGTGTCTCAGTTCTGGATTTTTAATTGTGGTTACATATACACATACACATATACATACACACACACACACACACATATATATATATATATATACACATATATGTATATACTTGTATATATATGTATATATATACATATATACATATATACATATATATATATATATATATATATATACACATATATATATATATATATATAGTAGTCCATTTTCTTCTGCATATGCCTTATCTTCATTACCTTTTGCAGATTTGGATCTTTATTCCCTCTCTTTTCCTGTTTTTGTTTTCTCACATTATTTCTGTTTATGCTGTACATTCATTTTTAAGTTGCAGTAGATGTTATATTCTTCTCTTTTTAGATTTTTTTTTGGGGGGCCTTTAACCATTACATAATATTTAAATTTATAATACTCTGTTCTTAATAAGGGTTGCACTTTCCTGCTTCTCTCTGCCTTTTAGTCATCTTATTTATAGTTTTGTGGGTTTTTTTTTTTGTACTTTTGTTTCAGGTAGAATGACTCCCTTCAATAGTTCCTATAATGCAGACTTTGTGTTGGAAAATTTCCTCAGCTTTAGTATGTCTGGAAAGGTCTTTATATCTCCTTCATACCTAAAAGGAAGTTTTGCTGGATATATTATTCATGACTGATAATTTATTTCTTTCAATAGTTTGAATGTTTGGTTTCACTCCTTCCTTGACTTCCACTTGGCAATGGTAGTTGCTAAGCCACAGTTGTTGCCCCTCTGCCCTCAGTCTTCACCTACCTCTCTTCTCTGATCCCTGTGGTCCACTGTGTGGAATATGCTGATCACTCAGGCAACTATTGTTCAGGGCTTCAAAGAGCCAAGAACTGGTCGCAAATTCTCCTTTCCCCCTCCTCCTGCAGATAGCATTGACTGTGTATTGCAACTTTTTTGCTTCTCTCTCCTAATCTGCCTCCCAGACTCCAAACAGTTTGCCTACCTTCCGATGTCTAAATCTTCCAGACATGTTTGTTTGCAGATTGGGTGTTATTTGTTGCGTTGTAGATATTCATCGCTTAGTTATTTCAAGGGGAGAGATCTGGGAGATCCCTCACGGTACCATGCTTCTAATTTTCTTCTGGGGTCACTTTTGAATTCTGCCTAAAGCTTTAGAACTTACTATTTCAAGAGCATTTTTATGTTAATCAATATCATTATATTCCTCAAAAAACATAATGTTCAATGATTACATATAATTCTGTCACTTAAGCTTCAGATAAAAGGCATAGGACTCACATGTATAATGTTTCATTCACAAAAAAAAAAATAGTACAAGTTGGGTATTCCTAGACAGTGGTTAGGTCTTCTTTTTTTATGATTTCAGGGACCCAGGCTCCTACCATCTTGTGGCTCTTCCACATTCAATACTCAACTTCTAAGTTTACCCTGGGTGCTGCTATTATAATCGACCAAAATGGGAAAAGACTATGGAAGAAAAATTGTTTACAGCAAAGCAACCTTTAAGCAAAACAAAACATGAAAATAAACTAAATGTTGACACTGATATAAAACTGCTACTTATCCTCCGTAGGTTTGGATTTAAAGAGTCAAACATCATTTCTGCCCACATTCCATAAAGATATTAGTCATATGACCATACCCAATTTCAGAGAATGCTTTAAATATAATTTATCTTTGCACTCAAGAAAAAAAAAATGAAAACAAGCTTTGATAAGCAACTAACAATACCTTCTATAACTAATAAAATAAAGAATTTTTCTGTTTGTTCTTATTTAGATGTCTTATTTTGCTCAGGATCTTTGTTTCATGTTTTCTAATGATATAGTCATCTTTTAGTTACAGATTGGGATATCAACAATATATCTGTCTTGTAAGTAAATAGTGTTTGCACTTTAATACCATTTAATTTTCCTTTAGTGATCCTCACAAATAATAGCTTCGAATGTTTACATTACAATTTTAACAATATTTTGCTTTGGCTTTACCCTCAGAAATCCCAACTCTATCTCAAGATAAGGTAATATGTGCCTATATATTCTTATTGCTATTTTATGGTTTCACTTTTTCAGATTTAAACTTTTAATCTATGTGTAATATATTTTGATACATACAGTATGAAATATAATTATAACTGTATTGTTTCCACTCTATTCAACCATTTAAATGTTGCCATTTCTTTCTACCACTGATTTAAATTGCTATGTAAACTTATTTTCAGCACCAATTGCCGATTGATTGTTCTGTTGTTCATCATTATACATCTCAATTATTGTATATTCTAAATTTGAAAAATAATGCCATGTATAGAGAGATATCTACATATAGATATCTCTATAAAGATATAGATATCTATATCTATATTTCTCATTTTGCACAAGTGCTCTAATATTTTGTTTTTGGTGAATGAAAGCAAATGTCTGAAAATGAAAAGTATATTTTCTCAAATTTCCTAAGCTGAGACACATCCAAGGAAGCGGATCAATGGATTGTTATAGGTATGAAAGAGCAGCTTCAAGAAGGTTAACATATACCTGCCATTCAGAAAGTCATTAGACCAGTTTTCATCTGAGGACATAACCACAATGAGCTCTGTAATTCCAAGAATTTAAACAAGTGGTTGATACAGTGAACAGCAAATTGGATGTTTCATAAAACTAAACATTGAAATAGAGATGTACCTGGAGATCTTTCCTAAGAATTCAGACAAAAAGTATAAATAGATGTATATAATGAGCAAGATGGTGAGGCATGAAGAATTGCTTCAGGAGATCCAATGTGTAATATAATAAAAAGTTCAAAAGGCAATTATTAAACAGATGAAGTCAACAAGATTGTTGAATTTTAAGAAAAGATAATTCTCTTGATCTGAAGAAAGGATATTGAAAACTTGCCAATTTTAACCAAGTAATTTGTTAAAATTAATTCTAATCCAAATCTCAACAACAATTTGTGGTGGTGGTGGGAGGAGTAGTAGAAAGAACTTTGTAAAATAATACTAATATTCAACTTAGAGAATAAAAGTTGGCAATAACAAGAATATTTAAAAAATAAATTAAAAAACTTTTATATATTTTGTAGGTCTGCATGAATATGGCACTGGAAATGAGGAGGGAAAGTAAAGATCAGATTCATGTGACATTTCAGGTAAAAGATATAGGAATTGGTGATAAGAGGTAGGATGAAATAAAGCAAAGTGGAGGCTAGCCTGAGGTTTATAGCTTGTGACATTGAATAGATAGATGACACTATTAAACAAGTTTTATAACATAGGAACAGTTTATATTTAGAATAGAAGATAATTTCTTCTATTTTAGGTATATTAAGTCAAAATATCTTTCGAAATAGTTGGGGATGCAAAGTAAACACTTGGATATATGAGTGTAGAACTTAGTATAAGGTGTGAGCTATTGTTTGGAGAGCCATCTATTTGTTGATCATAACTGAAGCCATGAGAACAATTTGGATAACCTGAGTTGAGTATATGTGTGGTCAGAGAACCCAGTTATGAATACTGGAAACTCCAAAATTTGAGGAATTAGCAATGAGAAGTAACATACAAAATTAATTGAAATGTATGGTCGGAGTGATTAAAGGAAAACCAAAAATAGTACCCTATATGAAAAACAAGGGGGGAATTTCTTGAAGGGAAAAGAAATCGAACAGTATTAAATGTTGCAGAGAGGTCAAGTTGAATGAGAACTAAACATAAGCCACTGGCTTTGACATTTAGCAGGTACCAATGACCTTCTTAAGAATAGTTTACATACAGTTGTTGAAGAAGCCATATTCTAATCATCTTGTAGATGCTAATACTGTTAAATCTTACATATCATCTGCCTGATGTATGTCCCCTCCCCAAATATATACTCATTAAAGATCAATCAGTTATATTACTAACAGCACTTCACAGATACTGAAAATCAGTCTCAGAGAGGTTAAAAAAATGCACGAGAGGTCATTCATTTAGGGAGCCCTGAGGCCAAACCAATTTCTTTATTGAGAAAGCTTTGCCGGTATTCACAAACATCAGTCTATTTCTATCCTTCTGCTAGAAGTATAAAGAATAAACTCACACTTTTTCTTTCCCAGTCTCTCTTTCTGGCTTCAAAAATAATGTTCTTCCCATTTTACCACATTGTATTTCTGATAGATTTCTTTTTCAAGATCTTTTGTACTGGTGCTGAGATAGGAAGGGTTATAGTTAAAGAAATGTAGGCTCATGGGAGTTTAAGATGAAGGAGATTTAAGCACATTGGTAAATTAGAGAGAAAAGAAGCAGTAGATCAAACTGATACAAAGGAATAAGGAGAATATTGACGGAGAATGCAAGAAGCTTTGGGATGTAGACTATAAGCTAACTTAGTTTCAGACAAAAAGATACATTCTTTTTCCTCGGAGGCAGGAGAAAAATTACTATAGTATAATTAAATAATATGACTATATTTTAATTAAATTTAGAAGTAAATGTAAGTTGATGGGGTTTTCAACTAAGTATCTTTGTTTTCTCTGTGATATAAAGAGTTTGCTGCAGTATATTGTGAGTGAGAGACATAGAAAAAAGTGAAGTAAGAATGGTAAAGGTTTGAACATGCAGCCTTGGGAAGTGTGATCAGAAGCTGTCTAGAAATAAGCAAAAGTGTTGCTAAGCAGCAGGGGAAAACAAGTCGAATTTAGAGATCACTTATTTGTAGTAGTTCCAATTTTCAGTGCAGTGTCAAACTGTAAAAATGGCCTCAAACCTCCACTCCTATCTATACCCATGTCCCTTCAAACATGACATTGCAGCTCTTTCCATCAAAAGGTGAAGTCTATTTCTCCACTTGAAGAGACTTTGTAGAGTTTCACTTTCCCTCCTGGAACCCTGCTGCAATCGAGTGAACAGGTACAGGCTATTCTGAAAGATGATAAGAGACATAAGGTCTAGTTGCCCTTCACCCTCCATTACTCCAGTTGAGAGCCAGCCAATACCTAGAAGCAGGGTTATCTCCCAGATGTGAAGCTGATCTCAAATGCATGAGGGAGCCTAGTAAAGGACAGAAGAAGCTCTCAGCTGAGCTTGGACAAAATTGCCAACACTCAGAATCAGAAACTAAATAATAGGTCATTTTTATAAGCTATTGAGTTTTGGAATGATTTACCAAAACAAACAAACTAACTAACTAAATTAAAAACCTTAAAAAAGAGTTGGTGAAAAAGTAGTTGAATTTATTCAATCGGCATCTTGGACTCTTTCTGGAGGTGGGCAATAGGACAAAGGGATGAGAGAATTAAAGGAGTTCCACAGAGTGTTTGTAAAGCATTTAAACATGAGGTCCAAATAAGCAGGGGATGGAAATAAAGCCATGAACTAGCTGATAGAGTAGACTAAAATTGGGAGAGGAGAGGAATTAAAGGGCTAGAGTCACAAACATATGCCTTGACTTTTCAGACATGCCATGAATGCAAGTGTTGAGAAACAAACAAACAAACAAACCTTTCTTCAAAATCTAAACTGTTCATTATTTATTAACTATCACTTTGAATGAAAACAAGTGGTTAATTTAATATGTGTGTCTGAACAGCATAATAAGAGTTCCTAAAAGAAATAAATATTCTTTAAAGATGCATTGCACTTGAAGAATTAATGACATACTAAATGTATTCAAGTTATCATATTATGATGAAAATGTCATTCATTTGAGTACATTTTTCAGGGAACATATTAATTAGTCCTAGCTTTCCTTGAAAAGAACACATTATTTATGCTTTATGAAAATAGGGAAAAATAACATTGTGTGCCATTTGATGAAATGCTCTGGTCTGAACATGAGAAAAAGAAAAAAAAAATATTTGTAATTTGCTCTCCATAAGCTTCTGAAAAACCTACAACTTCAGAAATAAACTGAATTCAACAGTCCTTATTCAACAGTCCTTACTTATTGACAGTTGGTTGTCAATAATCATATTCGCATGTTCGTTTGCTGCTTTGGAAGCAGACTTTCTCCAGAATGACTGAAAACCATGTACTATACTTCCACAATGTACTTCTGAAAATGAAAGAACATATAACTTCCAATTAATACCTCACGTAAATATCTCTGCTACCAGCCGTGTCATCTCTCTGAGCAGCTTGGCATGCCTGAGATATTGCAATAAGGATAACCATATTAACATCCAATATACAAATCTCCATCCTGTATGCACAGTAGAAAATTAGTTTGGCAGCCACAAAATTCATCTCCTAAGAACTTGCTGGTTTTCATACTATGAATGAGCCAGATTCATTTCTTTATTGAGAAAGTCCTCTTTATACCCATAAATGCCTATCTAATTCTATTTCTTCTAAAAAAAATAGACTAGGGACTCTCTTGTGTCTCTCTCTATGTCTCTATGTCTCTCTAACACAATTGTCTCAAACTCTATCTTCATCTATTTCTCCTTATCTCCAGCTCAATTTTTGCTGCCTCGTTCTCTCTTTCCCTAATTAGTTCCTTCCCTAATTAGCTTTTGTGGCCTTCCTGAACATTCTTAAATTTTTTGGTCTCATATTTCTCATCTATTAAATAAGAATTTAATATGATATGATTTTTATGTCTCTTGTTACCTTAAAATGTCTTCCTCTATTCCTCTTAATCCTTGCAAACCCAGTATAAACTTTATTGCATGCACTAATTCGCATTTTTAGAACATGTCCTTCCCAAACACAGAATAACTCTGAGATAGTAAATGTTTATCTCCCCTTACTTATTAGAATTTTTTTGTCTTACATCCTGTTGTCTTCATACATGATTTAATACTAGTCAATAATGGTAAAACCCACAACCCTTAAAATATCTGTTTACTCATTAGTTTCAAGATGAAGTCCAGTTCTGATGTCTATTGCTTACTTTGTGCTTGTAATACATTTGGGGGTAAGTTATTGTAGAATTTCTGCTTACCGAACCACTCTTTAGAGAAAGATTTTTGTTTTTTTACAAGCCTGCTTATGCTTCAGAGTAGGGCATTAGGAGAAATCTCCTCCACATGAAAAAGTATATTCTAAACAAGAGTTTGAGCACCTGGAAAGGACATACCATTATGAACACACAAGTGAAACACACAGAAATGTTTGATCAGAAACTACTGAAATAAGAAACAAGGGACCTGAACTCAAATACAGCTACTACCTACATGTTTAATCCTGGATAAAACATTTGACCTTCCAAGCTTTAATTTCACCTCTGTAAAATGATTCTCCAAAGTCAATGAAATATTTGAACATAAAATAGGTACACTTGAAAAGCTCTGCAATATTCTAGGTTTCCCAAGACTATTAATTATCTCTTTCTCCTCTCTACTCAAATTTTTAACACTTCTTTTTTTTTTTTTACTTCTCATTTTACTAAGAAAACAACCATTACAAGAAAACATCTGCAAGCTTCCAACATCATATTTCCTCATCTGTCTACATCTGTGCTTATATACTGTGACTTCTTTTTTTGTTACAATGAAAGATATTAAGTCCAAAATAAGATCACCCACTCCATTTGTGATCTGGATCCTGAGCCCCTGGTATTTTTTTCAAGGACTCTAGCCCTACAGTTTGCCTTCTCTTTCTTTATAATTTTTTTTCTCTGTTAATTATTCCACCTCTTTTCATATATTTCTCCCTCCTACCGGATCATCCCCATCCATTAACAAACTTGTTCTCACGTTCTAGGATATCTCTTCTTAAATAAAAAAAAAATAAAAACACTAAAAATAAAAACACTTTTGATCCCCAGTCTCTCTCTAGATACATCTAAATTACCTTTACATCAAAGCTTCTCCAAAAAATGGTCTATAGTTTCCTTTAATCTTTTATCAACTGACTCAATGATCATTTTTTTCTCCTTTATTTATTCCACTTCTTATCAGCACTTGACAGAGTGGGCCACTCCATTCTTCTCTGGCTTTCCGACATCACACCATGCTGATTTCCCTCCTATTTCAATAGTTGCTCCAATGCAGAACTCAATAGTCTCTCTATATATAACTCTATTCCCATGATGCTAAATATCATATGTCCTAACAACTTCCAAATTTATATCTCCAATTGAAATGAATTCTATGGACACCAGACTCATATATCTACTTGCCTATTTAATATCTTGGAAGGAATTATAATGTAGTGCTGCAGGATATGGGCTTCCTATACAGTTCTCAGCCAATGACTTAACATGATAGTGGTATAGGAACTCATCATTTCTGACTAGCTGACCAATGCAAGACCCCTCTGCCAACAACCTTTGGCCAAGAACTTTCTCAAAGCTGTATCCCAGTCTGAGATGACCTTCTACTGAAGGCTCTAAGATAAAGTCAAATGTGTTCTGCCAAATGTATTCCATAGCAAATACTCTCTTGAGGGGGAGATTTGATTGGCCCACTTACACAACACCTACAAAGACTATAACTTTAAGCTCAGAGACACTGACATTGGCAGAGAAGTACCTCTTCCTCAGAAGTTTGAGTTTCATTCCGTTGGGGTAAATCTTCCTCTAAGCTTTGAAGTTTTAATCAGTCAGCCTCTTTCCCTCTGTTCCACCAGCCTTAGGGGTGAAAGTTACTTCCTTTATTTGCTATTTCCATGATACCTTAGAATTAACCTTTGACTCTTTCAGTCAGTTAACTGGTTAACAACTTTATACCTAGTTTAACAAATTATTTTAAATTCTGTCTATTCAAATAAATAGTGTTTCTCTCTCCTGATTGGACCCTTCCTATTGACAGCATTATCTAATGACTCTCTTTTGGATGATGAAGATTCAACTTTATTTCACCAACCCTATACCACATTCTCTACATATAAACACATTTATCCTCATTCCCCAATATTAGTTGCATTCTATCACTATTGTATCATAAATCAGTTCAGTGTTTATTATTTTGACTATGTTAAAGCTGGTCTCGACCCAAGTTTATAGCCTAGTCTTTGATTATGCTTTCCTCCCTGATCAAGGGGTTTTGGTTTTGTTTGAGTTATTGTCTTGATTTGTGTATGTTATACTTTTCTTCACCTCAACCAGCACCCTTCCTTGATTATATAAATATTCTCTCAATACATTCAGACACATTTTATATTTTATTATTATCAATGTCCCAAATACTTCTCTCTTAAAGTCTTTTGATCTCCTCCAGGAATTCTGATTGTTCCTTAAACCCACTATATAATAGCTATCTGGAGAATCCCTGTTACTAGCTCCCATCGCTGCAGATTCTCATAGTCATCTTTTTGTATGTTGGATCTATTGTTTACACCTGCTTTTGAGAAGACCCATTTCTAATGAAGAATACAGCAGCTGATTAACAGCAGCTGATTATCCATCAATATCATAGATTTTAAGGCTAAAAAAATGAAGTGTGTAAAGATTTCAACTGAAGTAATGGAAAAGTCAAGGCAGACAAAATATACTAAGAAAATGACATATTTTGATGTGACTTTCGGAACCCTATGCATAATCTATCTTTTTCAAAGTCTGGTCCACTGGAGCTTAAATAATAGGAGAAAATTGCCAGATGTTCACCCATTAGAAAAATTATTTTATAGAAACTGAAATGCCCACTTAGATTATATGCTCAGATTATGTTAATAAGAATGTTTCAAATTGTGCTTCATTAAATTGAATCTGCAGAAAATGTAATAGACCAGAACCCTGCACTTGCATGTATCTGTTTATGTTTGGAAGTTGAGATATTGTCCAGAACTATGTGACAAAACTTAACTAGAACAAGAAATGTCTGCAACTTTAAAAAATGAACTAACTTGGCCCAATTTAGTTTGAAATACATTTTTAAATAGTCATAAAGAAGTACATTCCAGAGCCAAAATAATAAAAAAAATAACAATTTAAAAATAGTGGGAAAAGAATAAACAAAATGCCAAGGAGAAAGATAGTATCAAGTTCAAATCATGAAAAAAATGACATCATGTCATACAAGACAAAGACATAGGTGAACTAATTGCTTAAGAATGATTACGACAAAAGTTTGATTGGTTTGCCTCTCGATGAGGAAAGAGGAGGGAACCATCAGCTGTTTTGACAAGAAGAGAGGAATTACATACTTTAAACAATTGACCTCTGAGTTTGTGACAGCAGCTTGCTGAAATTAAAATGAAGCTTAAATAATAATGCCAACTGGAAAATCCTATTAGGACTTAAAAGTTAGTCTTTTAAAACTAAGTGTTTTTTGAATAAATTGTAACCACTAAATCTGTTAAAAAATAATAATAAAAAAAAAAAAACCTAAACATTTAACTCCCAAAATAGACTATTTGCACCACTTTCTGTTGTAATTTTAAAATCAACCACAAGGGGACGATATCTCCAGATCTTGCGGTGTTTTCTCTCCTATTCAAACCCTCAGACAGTCAAGGTTTTTTCAGGCAACAGTTCAGATTTTTCCGGATTGCAAGTGAGTCTGCGCGTTCTTACAGCCTAGAATCAGGCAGCATCCACTGACATCCAAAACTTACATAACGCTGTATGTACGTTATTGCAGCGGTACTCACCCCTGACTCTGCATTAACGTCATCTGGAGTGTTTTAAAAAACAAATAAGGATGCCCTTCCTCAGTGAGGCTGTCATAGATGAGAACAGCATGCAACCCAGACTCAGGGCATTAGAAAACAATATTGAGGAGTTTGAGGATTTCACATTTGTGTGAGTGCCTTTTCCCTGTTTTATCATCTATATAATGAAATCATTTCAGGGCTTCTTATAATAAGAGAGATGTGTGAATCATCTTTCTATTACTATTCGTTTTATTCAGCCCAATATTTAAAGTTGATCTGCCTATATCAGTCTACTTTTAATTATTTTTTATTCTCATCTGGAAATTTGAATACTTTTTAAAGGAGGCAATGCCGTTTTATTATTTCTAATGAATTATTGCCTGGCAACCTGTGGCAGAGTATACATTGCAAATTGTCATTTCAGCTCAATGCCACAGACTTATCTTTAATGTAAAAAGCAGAGATGCAGATCCTTCAATGAACAGTGATTGAGTTAATAAGGTGAAGGCGGGGCTGCTCTGATTAACTCAGATCACATCGCTTCAATTTTAACTTCATGGGCACCACAAAAATAAAACACCGAAACTCAGAGTAAGTCAAAAGTCTTTGTGAAAAATTAAAAATTTGTCTTCCAAGCCACTAAAAACAAAATTCAAAAATCAGATTTTGACAGCTAGGAAATGGAGAGGCATAATAAGATTCTAGTCCTGTAATTTGGACTAAGATGACAGTCTGGTTTGCCTAGGTTATCTATTGTACTACTAGTACTACTACATGGCAAAAAGAGGCTTTATAGTCAGGCAAATGTCCTTTAAAATCCTAATTTTATAAGTCGCTTACTAGATAGCGGGGTCAAAATACTTCTGAGCTGCTGTTTCTCATGTCTAATAATGGGGATAATCACTAGGTCACAGAATTACGTGAACGAAATAGGGCAACGAATGTAGAGAAAAAGCCATGATGGGTTGCTCAGTACAAGGTGGCTGGTATTAGAGACTGTTCTGGTAACTGACATTTCAAAGTCTAGGGTAGTCTACACAGCTGTGGCAACTGCCATTGTCACTGTTTATTGCTTGCTCCTTAGGCAAGTCCAGGGTAGTTAATGCCTGATCACAAACCTTACCCTCATCTGTTGTTTTCCACTTGGCTTCTACTCACAGTCTCCCCCACAAAACACCCTTCACCAGGACTTAATCAGGATGCATCAGGAAAACTACAACCAGGAGACTTAAAAAATCAGACAGTGAAAAAAATGTTGAAATGTTAATGGGGTCATGTTTAGCATTTGCACATCTCTTGGAATTCTTTAACAAATGGATTTTCAATTAACATTTCATTGTCAGATTGGGGTGGGTCTGTCTTATAGTATCTTTGTAACATTTTGTCATCCAGAAGCAAGGAGAGCGGCAGTATAAAATAGAAAGTATAAATTATGTTATATTGAAATTATATGATTATCTTAACATTTACTAAGTTGTACCCAAGTTATCTGGGTTAGCTCCTCGCAGACAGACATCATGTCTAATTCATCTTTACATTCTGATCAAGCTGAAGGACTAATATCAAAGGAATGCAAATTAAAACTAGATTTTCCATTAAGCTAGAAAAGCCTGAAAGGTATGAAAATACCCGATGTTGGCTACAATCCAAAACTTTTTGGACTCTACACTGTGTTCATGAAGACTTAAAAATGTTCATGCCCTTTGACATGGAAATTTCATTCATAATAATTTGACCTAAAGGAAGATTTAAGGAATGTTCAAAGTGATAGCTTTGATGTTCATACAGTATTGCTTTTAATAAAGAGAAATAAAATAGGACTACGATGAGAGATTAGTTAAATAAGATAGTGCATCCGTATGATAAAATGCTACATATTCATCAAAAAGAAAGTTAAGGGAACTATTTCTTGGTTTTGAAAAGATATGTTCATAATATATTAAGTGATAAAAGCAGAACATAAATAGTATGATCTCACTTTTGTAAAAAATAAGATAATATATATCTGAAACTATTCTGGAAGACTTAGAACACATACTTTAAAATATTGACAATCATATCTTTAAGTGATGAAAGCTCAAGAGATTGTTTTTTTTTCATTTATACATTTCTGCATTGTTTAATTTTTATTATAAGCACGATTACTTTTTATTCAATTAAAATTTAAATATTGACATGTTCAGATATATAGAAAACTATAAAAAGTAATGAAACAGTCACCCTTGTAAGCTATATCCAGAATAGATATTAACATTTTGCTAAATCTGTTTCATCTCTCTCAATTAAAAAAATGCAATACAGCTAAAATCCTACTCTTTATTCTTTCCTGCTTTCTGCTTTCCCAGAGGTGAGTGCTACTCTCAATGTTGATGTGTATCATTCTTGTGAATGATATAATTTTCTACATATAGATTAGTTATTATCATTTTATTTTAGTTTTTTACACAGATTGTGTTATCATCATCATTATTATAATATTTTTCATCACTTTAGCTAGGCATTATCAAGTCAGTTCACTGGTATTAACTCATTTCATTATACTGTACTACCCCACTATATATATTGTTTTACATGTTTTTTTTTTCGATCTCTATATCTTTTATACCCAGGAAAACAAACTATTACTATTTTTTTCTAACTAAATATTATCGTTCTAAGCCTCCTTATAAAATTATCTTGATTTTTTACTTCTTTGAGATTATTCTCAGAGTGGATCTGCCAGGTCAAGAGAATAACTAATTATATAGCTTGTTAAATGTTTCAGGACACTCACCAACTGTCCTTGTTCCAAGCAAAGTATTAGTGAAATCGGTTCTTTACAGCTTGGTCAAAATTGACTTGAATAAGTTTTATATACTTTGGTGATTTAATAGGCATATAATGTTACTTTAGAGTGATTCTAATTTGTACTTACTTAATTGCTCTTGACGCTAAGATTTTCTTTTTTGGTTAATTATTTTGCTATGTATTCATAAAATTTCTGTTCATGTTTTTGATTACAGCGTCAGTGGTATTTGATATATGATCATAGTTATATATATATATATATATATGTATATATATATATATATATAGTCTTATGCCAATATATATATATATAAAATCTTATGCCAACAAAACATCTAGATAATTAACATCAACACCTTTTTCTTTTTTCATTAGAATATGTGGCATTATGTAGATAGAGACATAATGTCCCTCAGGTGCTGTGGGGTAATATTTTAACTCTAGGGAAAAAAAAATTATTGACGTTTGAAAGTGAAATATTCATACAGAAGAATGCTCTTAGGTTACAGTAAAAATTATGTATATATATATATTATACATCCCCAGACAAATCTTAGGTCAAGACACATCTCATTGTTTCAACTTGAGAAACTAGGTTTGATCTATGGTGGATTTCCACCTCTAAATGGTGGGACTCTGTTTAATAACCTAACAACAAAAGCAAAATGAGAACTGCCTTTATCTCTCATTTGGAATTTTATCCTAATCTCATCCCCATTCTTAGTAAAGTTTCAAGGCCCAGTGTCACATTCAATTCTTGTTTAGAATTTTTTCTCATATATGGCATCATCTCTCACACCATACCTATATCTATCTGGGCTCTCAGATCAAGTCACCCTGTGCCACTTAAAGCCTTAAAAGAGGAGGACAGGTAGCAGTGAGTTGAGAGGGTAATGAAAGGTAATGGAGGAAGTATTGATCAGGTCGATCATTCACAGAGGTAGCCTGAGTATTGCTGGGTCTATGTGAAATAATAACTCTCAAAAAGCTGACATAATATGTTAAGATTTTTAAAGAAGAAAATATTAATTCCTTATTGACATAAATTAAATAAACCATACTTTAGATTCACAAAAATAGGACAAAAAAAAATGTTTTCACCCTAAACTCATGCCCTCAATATTTAACAGCCTTTCCTTTCTTATAGTTTTTTTTAAAAAGACAGACAAATAATCTAATATGTGAATTTACTTTTAGATTTTATCAACTGCGATGTTATGTTTATTCAATTAGGATAACCTTGTAAAGGAATAAAGTTCGGGTGTCTGCTGCTAGCTTAAAGTAACAAAATGTTAAATACTATTTAGTCATCAACTATCACATTAGATAATTTGTATTAATGAGTTATCTATCACTCGGCTCTTATGCAGCAAGTTTAGCACATATAGGTGAGGCTTAAAAAACTTGTATGTTAAATTAATTCATTTTGTGAAAAGTCTGGTTAAAAACTCTTATCTCACAGATTTTTACTGTTCCAAGGAACATTATAAGCTATATTCTCAATACAAACTTTTCATGTTTTTTTTAATTTAGAAAAATACTTATTTATAATAGTATAAGTCTGAACTGTGTTTTTTACTGTTTATTAAATCTCAAATTATAAAACCTATGTTTTTTCAGTTGACTAAAGAGTCATCAACTTATAAAGGTTAAGAGAAATGGACATTGAAGCTCGCTTGCCTGGGACTGAATCATAGGTCCGCCGCTCAGCCGTGTGACCCTGAATAAATTATTTATCTCAGATGGCCTCAGTATACTCATCTGCAAAATGAAGTTAATAATCATACCTACTTGTTGGGTTTTTAAATGAAGATTAAATGAGTTAAGAAACATAAAGCTTTTTGAACAGAATGTGGCACAGAATAAGGGCTACGTTAAGTATTAGCACTAGGCGCACTCACTAAACTACAATCTTGGTTTCTAAAATTTCTTTAAAGAAATCCTTAATTCTCAAGTCTGGGAATATCTAGAATAGAATCATTTTAGATGTAAGTTATTTATAATTTTGGTACTTTTTCTTTTTTTTCTTTTTTTCTGTTTTGTTTAGTTCTGTTTTGTTTTGTTTTATTTGATTTACTTATAGGTCAGAATGATCAACAAAGCCTAGAAGTTCTTTAATCCATTTTTATTTGAGGAGTAAAATTTGCATAAATTTTCTGCGTGAAAATAATGTTATCAGTTGAATTTGTTAGCAAGAATGCTAGTCACTAAATTACCATTTGCATTGTTTATTTTCTCTTACAAGCTTCCAGATTGTTTGTATTGCTATTTCTGTTTTCTTAGGCTTGAATTAGCCTTTTTTCCAACATGCATGATTTTGTCTTGACATTTAATTCTTCTGGAATTTACTCATTAACAGCTGTCAGAATTTAATCTCACTGTCGAAAACACAAAGAAAATATAACCTGCACAGCAAAAGGTTGAGAAGTATAAAATGTTCAGAATAAAACAGAGATGTTCTTAACAATGTGTCTTCTTAACATGTCTAAGCTTGATTTTCTTCTACTTGGATTATGAAAGCCCATTTAGGATGTAGGGCAGAGTCAAAACAAGCTTCCTACTAATATTAGAGGAACGCTTACAGAATTTGATTATTCATTTGCTTCTTTCTCACTGATGACTGTTTTCCTACTACTTATCAAATCTGGTAATACTGATAAAAAGTTGGGGAAATAAGAAAGATCCCTTTAACTTGACCCCTTTTGGTCCCTGAAAATCTCCTGTTATTGAGATTCAACTAATATCATAATAATATTTATTTATTTATGTACTTACGGGCTATTTATTTATGTATATACAAGAAGGGAAAGACTGTGCTACATATTTTGCATATTTAAATTTTTTATTCCCAATCTAGAGAGGTCAAAACTAAGGCCCTAGAGGTTAAATAACTTGTCAGTCCTGTACCCTTGTAAGTAGCAGTACCATAATTCAATCACTAACTATGCTCTTTCCATTTCAGTGAGTAATGGTGACAGAGAAATTTTGAAAACATGGCTGAGATCTCAAAGCACATTGCATACCTGCTGATATTTTAGTCAGTTTTTCTCACATTCAGCCACAGGCACAAATACACATGCTTCAAATGAGTTTACTGTTAGTATTTTCCACTGAAATAGCTCTCTTTGTTTAATCAAAATTTAAATTTTAAGATTCAATCTATTATTTATGTTTTTTTTTTCAAAATATAGTGATAAGACAATAAGATAGACTACGTAGAGACTATGGGAGACAACGTTTCCCACCTCTTCCCTACCCCAGGTCCCATTAGAAGACATAGAAAAAAATAAGGTCATAATACCTTTCAAAGGCTAAATAGTCAAACTGAATCTAAGAATCTTAATGCTGATTACAAGCCCAGTAGCAAACCTTTATAGCCAAACTTCCATCATCCACTTTTCCTACTATGAGTATATAATGAATTTTTTTCTTATTTTCTTAATAAAGAGATATATCTACAGTATAGCTAGAATGCAATAAAAATGGTAATAATTTATAGGTTTGAACAAATATATAGTGGCGTATATCCATTATTATAATAGCACACAGAATATTTTTACAGCCATAAAAGTTTTCTGATCTCTGCCTATCATCTCTCCTCCCTCCTCACCCTTGTCAGTCACTGATTTTTTTACTGTCCCTCACATTTTTGTTTTTTCCAGATGTCATATTGTTGGAACAGTAAAGTATACAACCCTTTTCAGATTTACTTCTTTCACTTAGTAATATACATTTAAGTTTCCTCCATTTCTTTTCATGATTTGATAGCTCATTTTATGTATGTATGTATGTATGTATGTATGTATGTATGTATGTATTTATATTTTTATTATTAAAATTATTGGTGTGACATTGGTTAATAACTTCATATAGATTTCAAGTGTACAATTCAATAATGTCATATGTATATTGCATTGTGTGTTCACCACCCAAAATTAAATTTCCTTCTGTCAACATATATTTGACCCCTTTTCCCCCTATCTACCTCCCCCTTCTCCTCTCTTTCCTCTGGTAAACACTAGTCTACTATCCATGTCCATGAGTCTCTGTTTGTCACATTTGTTGCTTTCAGTTTTATATCCTACGTATAAGTGAAATCATATGGTTCTCAACTGTTTCTGTCTGACTTATTTTGCTTAGCATGATAATCTCAAAATCTATCCATGTTGTTGCAAATGGCAGATAGCTCATTTTTTTTTTTAAGTGATAAATAATATTCCATTGTGTGGATATACCACGGTTTATTTGTCTATTCACCTAGTGGAGGATATATTGGATGCTTCCAAGAATGTAAAACCCAAGAGTGAACACTAAGGTAAACTATGGATTTTCAGTGATTGTGATGTGTCAATGTAGGTTCATCCTTGGTAAAAAAAAAAAAAAAGTACCATTCTTGTGAGTGATGTTGATAATGAGGGCGGCTATGTACATGTGGGGGCAGGAGGTATATGAGAAATATCTGTATGCAACTCTCAATTGTGTTGCAAAGCTGAAACTGCTTTAAAAATAAAATGTTTAAAAATAACATTTTGAGGAAAGCAATACACAATTGAGTTAATACTGAATGATAAAATATTTTAAATATAAGTAGCTACATAAAATAACATATTTAAAATATAAATAACAAGTTAGTGTCATAGAAGCAAAAGTAATATGTCAAAATGTGAATGATAGACAAGGAAAATATAAATTTAAACAAAAAAATTAAATCTCTGAAAAAAAAATGAGATCTATTCAATAGCTAGTCAAGTGTAGAACACAAATTATTGCAACTAACAATGGGGGTAATTGATGCTCCTGACATTAATTTCGATTAAGGTATATCTAAGTATAAATGGTATATTATAAGAGAGAGACAGAGACAGATATAAAGAACGATTGTGTCTGTTTTGTCTGCTACAGGGGTAGGGAAGCAGCAGAGAAGAGTTTAGGTGGTTGATATTGTTCCAAAAGCCTAAAAATAGTGAACCATTTCAGACTACTCACTTGCATATCCGGTAAGATAAAAGGATCCAGCAACAATCTTATTAGTAATTTTAAAGGGGATTAGATATTAATCATCACCTCTATCTACTTCCCACAGAACACAGACTGCATGACTCATGAGGGTATTTGAGTCTTAGGTAAAATATGAAAGAACATATAGTTATGTATGGAAGTTAAGCTCTTATATACAGAGAGCATTCTGTTTATAATTCTCATTATTAGTATTTCTATAGGGAGTTACTGCAAACACATTCATCTGTTGATTGTAGAATGACATAATAGTATATTATGTATTTTGATTTAAGAAAACTATGGGGTATAAAGTTATTACATAGAAGTTGAATCCTAAAGAATAAATTTTGTAAATGGATAGATTCTAGGAAAATGGAAGCCAAATTTTCTGAAAAATTGATGTTTTCAATGACAGGGTACAAGTAGTTTGTAATTTTGGTCTAGTCTTCAAATTTGGGGAAATATTTATTTTACTGCAAGAAATCTGGGACTATAAATAAAGTAATCCCCTCTCTTTAATGGGCTGTCAAAGCTGCACAGATTTCTCACCATGCAGGGTTTATTTTCAGCACAGGAAAGAGAGAACCAACAACTGAGGCTGTCAGAAAAACAGCAGGGAAAGAACCATGATGGAGACATGTTTAAAATCGTAAACACTCCCTACTCACTATACATTTGACAATAAACTGTCTCCTGCAGGGAACAAGATTATTTGAAGCATGGTCCTCCAAAAAAATGGGTAGAGATCATTCCAAGTTGTACTGCTTATATTCTAAAATTGATTGCAACTGCCTACTTATTAGATAAAGATTGAATTTGGCAGTTGCAAAACATCTTATAAAATATTAAATAGAACAATGCAAGTCGTGAATTTTAAAATGAAGAAAGAATGGAAGGTATAGAAAGAAAATGACAGAAGGGAGGAAGGAAGGAAGGAAGGAAGGTGAAGGAAGGAAGAGAAGGAGCTGAAGGAAGGAATAAAGGAAGGAAGGAAGGAAGGAAGGAAGGAAAGAAGGAAGGAAGGAAGGAAGGAAAGAAAATAACCAGGGATATATGAGCTGAATTTTGCTTACATGATAAAAATAAGCTATTTGAATACTATAAAAATAAGAGAAATTACGAAAATAAAACCGTAAAGTGGTAAATACACAACCACTTTTATTTGGTCTATCAGCCAAATAAATTGTGCATTACCTGCACACTAAGAAACAAATCAGTAAAGATTCAGGGGATTTAATAAAGAGGAATTGTTGGAATTAAAGACATAGTAGAGGACTTTCTTGGAGATGACTTTTCACAGTAAACACTCCCTTTTATTTATATGCTCAATGTTGAATGCTGCCATGTAACGCAGGAGCCCCAGGCCTGGAACTTGCACCTGAGTTTGGATATTTGGATAAACCACCAGGAGGACGAGAGAGGTGAGAAATGCTTTTTGTTACTCAGGAGACAGGAAAGCTTCAGCAGTAGCCAGCTGGAGCTGCAGGAAAAGGCTGCAGCTGACCAAGAGCAAGCAGTTGTTCATGCCCACAAGCAGAGAGAGGGATCATTTCATTGGGGGAGCAGCTGTTTTTTCAGATGGGTGGGAGCAAGATGTGCTGCTTGGTTACAGAAGCAGATAATGTCTATGGGAGCAGCAGAAAACATCGTTGGGAGTAAACACTAGAGAAAGCTCTTTGTGTACTGCCTTCTTTGGCTGCTGCCTAGGTAGCTATCAGTCTTCCGAGTATGTGGAAGGGCTACGTCTGAGTTAACTCTACATGCCGCTTAATTGTATATTAAAAATCAATAGAAATAACAAAAATGTCTAAAGTTACTTTTACTGACACCAAATATATGTTTGAAAAGAATGTCTATACTTATTTTCAAAGGCAAGTACAAAGGATAGCTTGTAAAGAGGGTGTTAGCTAAAGTCTCTTCTACCCTAATTTACCTTTGATAAAAGAACAGGGATAAGACAAAAACTAACAGTCAATTGTCAATTTTTCTATTGCTATAATTTTTCTATTCTTTTTATCCCAGTTTGCTTTGCTGACTTAACAACCTGGATATTTCTTAAACTAATATAATCATTACATATAAATATTATATATAATATATTCTGTATATATAATCGGTTCTGCTACAATATTATTACATGGTATATGTGTTCTAAAAATCAGGACACTACATAAATTGTGCAATAAAAACTACAGAAAAAATTGGTTAAGATGAAGTTTTTAAATGTTGTGTGATATCTTTATTTTTCCATTGAGCCCTGTAGTTTTAGTGCATGATATGTATAGTGCAGTGACTTTTAGAAATACATATGTATTGAAAGAAATTAATGTTTTTAGAACAAGCATTATTTCAAAAACTCCTGGATATGTATATAATATATCCAACCTAAGAAAAAAGCCCTCCTTTTCCCACCCAAGGCTTCCAGACCTAACATGCTCATTCATCCATTAATTTATTTTATTGAAATAATCGGCATAGATCTTAGTAAACACTAAGGTCACCATTTTCTTATAACTAGAGTACCCAGGTGGCTAGTGATAGTATCATTAAAGTAGAATGGTAACTCAAATGTTTCTCTTCTGATTTAATATAAAGTAAGTGATGTACTATTGACACAGAATGTTATATGTGTTAATGCAAATTGTTCCATAAGGACTCTGAAAAATAAGAAAATAGAAAAGAAAGTCTCAGAAAAATATGGATTGTCAATGGTCAGTTCTTAATTTATATATAACTTTTTCTTAATATATACTCTTACTCCATCAGCTGAACTTAAAATTGTACATGGACCTTGTATTATACTAAGCATATTTAAAATGAAAATAGCTTAAATGTAATACTCCTGATTTTATAGTCTCACAGGAGGAAGGGAAGATAAAAGAACTGAGAGAAGTGTTAATGCTCAATATGTGAGCAAATGATAACATTAACTTGAAAGTCTTACATTACGCAGAATGAGAGAAAAAAAATATCCATATCAACTTTCATAGTTTAAATGACAGGAATTAATATAACTTGTTTAGTTATACCTTTGCATCTGTTTTCCCTTAAAGGAAGGATGTTTTCCTAGAAGATATAAAACAACAGGAGCCATCAGATATTCCTGGTTAGTGTATAAAATGATAACAACCACTTTGCAAAACTGACTGACAGCTTGTAATAAAATAAACATATACCTCCACTATGATCCAGTAATTCTACTCTTAGGTTTATATCCCCAACAACAACAACAAAAAATGTAAAAAAAAAAAAAAATGATTAGTACAAGAATGTTCATAGCATCTTTATTCAAAATAACCAAAAACGAAAAAATAACCCAAATATAATTATCTAGGAAAAAAAAAAAACAACTATGTTTTCTTCATGTCATGGATTATTCATCAGCAATAACAAGAATTGAACAATACAAAGCAACATGAATGAATATTACGGATATTACCTTGATAAAAATAACCAGGCACTAGAAGGTATTTACCATATGATTATGTTTATATAAAGTTGAAAAACAAGTAAAACTAACCTATGGTGGCAGAAATTTGAAAAAATAGGTGCCTCTGCTACATGAGAATAAATTACTATGATACAACAATCTATTAGACAATGCAAGTATGTGATGCGAGGTAGAGAAAGAAGTCTATAAATTCTTGAGAAGTTGAAGTTCTCAAAAATGGTCAGAAGTGATCTCTCCAACAAAAACTTAAGCCATGTAGTATGGCAGAGATCACATCTGGAAGAGAGAAAAAAAAAAAAAGATGGAAACCTTGAGAGAAAGTAGTTAAGGCATCCTATTTCTCTTCAGAAAAAAAGTCTCTGGATGCTTTGTATTTGATCTCTAGATTTCAGGAAGGGATACCTTTGAATAACTTATATATCTCAGCAGTCTCAGAAGAACAAAAAGTAGATAACCCATAAGGTTGAAAAAATAAATGGTTGAATGTAAATAGTCTCCACACTCCAGAGTTAATACAGTGCCAGTGGAATGATACTTCTTGTCTTTAGCCATTGTACATGAGATGTAAAGCATATAAAAAGACAGGGAATCTGGAAGGCTAGTAAAGATGTCTTGTCAACTTCAAATATTAGCTACAGACATGATATAGTATTACTTTAAATTTCTTAATAAAATTTCATGCAAAATCATCACAAGGTAGAGTGAGTGGCAAAAGAAGACTAACTGGTTCACTCTGATAGATATTTTCAGGGATACTATTTGCAAGACAAAGTGAATTATTACTAAATTACTTCCATAATAAAATTATAGCAATGAACCTACTGGAAAAATACAACATATATTACAGACAATATGTTAATATCCCTACTCTACAAAGAACTATTAAAATTCAGTACAAAAAGTATGAATACCTAGATAGAACAATGGGTTATACATAATGATTCATATTTTTAAGATTGGAGATTAAAAGCAGGTGTCTTCCAGATCCATCATTGAGAGGAGAAATCAGAAGCCTCCTGAGAAGAACATTAATAAGCAATTCACAGAAATAGAAATATAAAGAGCCAATAAATATATGAAAGGTATCCAAATTAACTATTGATTAAATAAATGATGAATGAAAATTAAAAGACCAATGATATTCTGTTTTTACTTCTTGAGATGAGATTTATAAAATTATTAAGCACCTATTCAATATAATTCTATGCAAATATTAAATATTTTTGTTTTAGCAAAATATTTGATATCATGGGAAAATGTTTGTGATTTATCGTGAAATAGACAGGAGACTTTCAAGACATTAAGTACAATATAATTCTAATTTTTTATTTTAAAAAGTGAAAGTATTCATTGGAAAGAGTGGAAGGGATGTAGAGATATAACAAATAATATTTTTAAATAATGTCAAATCTTTATACTTTGCATCAATTTCCAATGATCTCTTTTGCTATTATTATGAAAATTATACTATTTTTAACTATTATTAAAGCATGCAGATTAGTGTGCTTGTTTTGGTAGTACATATACTAAAAACATGTAGATTAGTAATCTGGAATCTTTGAGGTAACAATAGGCAGCACAGATTTTCACATGTGAAATCATGTAATCATCTCTACTTACTTTACCAGAATGTTTTTAAGAAAAATGAAGTACTATATGCCTGCCTCGCAGCCTTTGGTAGTGTTGTGAGATTAATTGTGTTCCCTCAAAATTCATTATGCTGAAACCCTGAAACCCAGTACCTTAGAATGTGACTGTTTTTAAAAATAAAGTCTTTAAAGAGGTAATTAAGTTAAAATGAGACCATTAGAGGGAGGCCTTAATCCCCTATGGCCGTTGTTTTTATAAAACAATGAGATACATGGGGAGTGTGTGCACAGAGGAATTACCATGTGAAGAGGCATCAAGAGGAGTGCCATCTGTAAGCCAAGGAGAGAGTCCTCAGAGGAAATTAATCTTGCCTTAACCTTGATCTTGGACTTCCAGCCTCCATTAAGTGTGAAAAATTAAATTTGTTTTGTTTAAGCCAACAAGCCTGTAGCATTTCGTTATGGCAGCCTTAGGAAATTAATAAGGTAAATACATACATACATAGAAGATATACACAATGATTTTTTTTTTTTTTAATTTACAATCCATGAAGTGACTCCTCTCAATTACTCTAGCACCCATCTGGCACTATACACATTAAGATATACATAATGATTGAGTATGGTTTATCTTTTGAAATTGGAGATTAAAAACAAGTATTTTCCAGATCTTTCAGTTGGGAGGGTAAGTCAGAGGCCTCTGAGAAACAGAACATTGTTTCTTCTGAAAGTAAACAGCATTGTACAGAGTACAGAGTACAATTTTCAGAGTACAATTGTACAGAGTACAATTTTCCAAGTACAGAGATCTCATTTCTTTCATATTTCTTACTCAGATGCCATCCCTTATAGATTGATAAATAGCAAGTTTAAAAAGTAAAAAAAAAAAAAATCCTATAAATGATTAAATTGGAAACAAATAACAATTCCAACAAAAGTGTTGAGCCCCTTAACAAGATAAACAAATAAGAGAAGCTAGTTTGGAAGAAATGGCTAATAAGCCTTTAAAGTCGATGCAAAGTTGCTATGTCTAATTCTGCAATAATCTTTTTAAAATAAAAAATACTAAATTGGGAAGAGAGAGAAGATGAGAAATAATTTATAACTTTCTCAGAAGTCCTGTGTCCAGAAAACATGTATGCTGATTTGGTATTAGAAGTCCCAGAGAGAATTCTAAATCGTGTTTTCCCTGAAGATTCAGACACATATTGGGTATATCCAGCTGGAGAGTCAATTTGCCACAGGTTCATTCTTTGCAGGAGGGACCAAAGATGAGCCTCATGGGAGGGAGAATGCCTGCACACAGTGAAGCAGAAAGTCAGTCCCACAAAACTCTGATCCTTAAATTCCTAGGAAAAAAAAAAATCTCTCTTGACCCGATCTTGTCTCCTTCACAGGATATCTGATGGAACAAGAAACTAGACCTGAGGGGAGAGAATATTAGGGTGCACAAACTTTATCCAAGGACAATAGTTTCTGGACAGTAAGGAAGCATGACTTGAGAGCATATAAGAACTTGTGTTCTCCAGTTCATAGGGATTGTCAGAAACTAAGGAAAATGAAAGGGGTTTTAAAGAAGAACAATAGAAAAAAATGATCGTTCGTGGATGCATACTACTTTTTTTAAAAAACTTCAAATTAAGAGTATGCATTTGTTGAGCACCTACTATACACCACACATCTTGCAAGGTGCTGTGTATACCAAGACCAAGAAAGCATAATTCTTGAATTTATCCCTTGAAACAGATCTAACATAATTTTCCCTGAGATAAAAAGGAAAAAGATAGCCATGAGTTATTGAGTCCCTAAATCTTTTATCTATTATCCTAAATACTAGGCACTTCAAAGAAAATATGATTATATCAGTAAATAGTAAAGAAAGTAAGAAGCCTATGAAGTTTCAGAGATCTTTAAAAATATACATCCAAACTACATCGACACTATATTCTTTACTTTGTACCCTGTTAATCCAAGCCGCCTTTAGCATTCATTTATTTACTCAATAATAATCTATTGCGCTTCATCTGTGTGGTCAGGCACTATGCTAGGCACTGAGGATACGCTAGAGAATTTAATGGAGCTTTTAGTCAAAGTTAAAAGAAAGAGAAGTCAATGACAACGTGCCAAATTCAAGGCATCATCCATATGTATATAAAAATTATTATCCCTACGCCTTTAAAATTTTTAATTTCAATTCTAAAACTTGACTATATTATCTAAATAGATTTTGTTTCAGCTATATTTTATGGAAATGGATGATTTCTTAAAAAAAAGCACACATCATAGCTGAAATTAAAACTGTTAATTGAACCAGCTGTTAGATAATCAAATTGTTCAGAGCTATTCATTCCCCTTCCTGCCCATAGAGTCATACATTCCCATGTTCACCATGTAACTTGCAAGGCCTACTTGTAGATGAAATCCATTTTCCCAACCCAGTTATCAGAGTTGACCCTATGACTTGCTTTGGTCAATGGGATGTGAGTAAATATGATATACGCCATGTCACAGAAGAGGCTTTAAATGTGAATATATTATTGACTACCTCTTGCAAATGTCCTTGCCATGAGAATAGTGTGTATAAGAAGGGCTGCTCTTTTAGCTAAAGTCTGATAATTAAAAACATATGCAAAAGAGGAAAGCAGAGTCACAGCTGACCTACAAACAATATATAACATGAACAAGGAATAAATGTTTACTATTGTAAGACCTTGTATATCGAGCTGTTTATTCCTACAGTAAAGCTGACCAATACCTGACTTTTACTTAGATTTCACTTTACGTAAACCATAGTAGTTTCACAAGTTACTATGTTAAGGTAGAGATAGAGAGAAGAGAAAACCTCATTTTTCTTCCAAAAAGATTAGTAGACCAAAAAGTTAAAATTTAAAATGGCTACATGATCCATGATAATCTAGGTCTTTGAGAAAGATTATTATTAATGACTTTTTAACTTTACAAATTAAACCAACTCATCTGTTTTCTTTAAGAATTTAATATTCCAATATTCTATAATATATGATGTAAGTCCAGTTTCAAATGTTTAATTTTGCTAATTTAAGATTTAATAGTTTCTTTTTTTTTTTTTTAGTAAATTTATATCCAATATAGAAAGCATATAAGTACATTGATTACAGCAGTGTTTCTCAGTATATGGTTGAATGACCACCTACATACGAATCGCTGGAGATATTTTTTTAAAAATGCAACTTCATAGCCACCCCTTCCCTCAGGCTTGTCAGAATTTGACAGTGAGTGGGCAGAAAGCTACATTTTTAAGCTCTCCAGCATTTCCGATGCAAATGAGTTTGAAAATCACCGTTTTAATTTCTCCAATATTGTCCAAATCAGTGTTAGTGAATTCAGCTATATCTTGACTTCACCTTAAGTGCAGCAGTTTTAATTGTTTTAACTAGAAAACATCTTAACAGTTGAAATGGCATACATGATATTATAAAACGTAAAATTTTGTTTACAGATAGAAATTGTGAGGCTTGTAATTCTTATTAATAATCTCTCAAGGGGTTATAAAGGAACAGTTCAAGGAAGCTTATGACAGAGGGAGAGACCTGCAATTCTTTGAATGGTTTGTGGAAAACTGGAACCATTAAATTACTAAGATGTGCACATAAGATCTTATCCATTTTAATGACCTAGGACAAGGGCGCTATGAGCTCTGGAAAATGAAGTCTTCATTTCCTGAAAGTGCCTTCTTGTTGATTTGAGAGATATTTCATTATTTCTTTAATGATTGAATATAAATCATTCTTCAAATGCACTACCTTCATAAATTATAGTCAGGGGCCCAGGCTTGCAGAAATTTGAAATTAGAAGAGACCTTAGAGATCATCTAGCTCAATGATCTCATTTAATACATGGACAAACTGAGATTTGGAGGGAGTATATAATAGCTTAGTTATAGACTAGCTATCAAATTTTTCACCGCAATCTGAATAATATCTTTGTAACAGGGCACTAGAACTAAAAGTTCGAGATATCTAGACCACAAAATTCTAAAAGGCTTTATTCCTCTGGATAAAGTTGGGACTCTGAATTCATTCAATAAACAAGTATTGGGCTTCTACTCTGTGCCAGGTACTTTATTAAGACTTTAGCACATAAAGATAAAAAAAAGATATTTCCTGCCCTCTGGCCCTCTGAGAATTCACAGTTGGTTGGCTTCTGCTGCAGCACCCCAATTCTGCCTTCATTTTCACGTAGCATTTTTCCTGTGTGCATGTCTATGTCCCAAATTTCCTTTTTTTATAAAGACATCAGCCATGTTGAATTAAGGGCTATTGGTTAACTGCTTTGAGAGTTCCCTGAGCCCCCATACACAGAAGGAAAGGAAAGACCAAAGAAAAAAAGTACACCACACCAGATTGGCAGGCGGCAGTTTTAATAAACAAGAGAACTTATACATGAGACTTTTCTTGGGCAGCCACAAAACGAGATCTCTGCATCCATTTACCAAACTGTTAAGAGGCCTTAATGGAGTTCAGTCACATATCCAGGACAGAGTCTCAACAAAACATTGGTTTCGCAAGACTGTGTCCCTGAAGCAGCTCTTAGCATGGTGATAGCCAGCAGGACCTACACTCCAAGGACAGGGGAGAGAATAAAGAACCTTTGATTGTCTGGGTCCAGCTCACAGGTCAACCAGCAGTCATGTCCTCTTGATGACCTCTTCCAAGAGGGGCTCACCCTATCTCAATAAGACCTCACCTTAACTAACTACATCTCCAATGACTCTATTATCAAATAAGGTCACATTCTTAGGTACTGAGAGTCAGGACTTCAGCATATAAATTTCAGGGGCACAATTTAACTCATAGCAATCTACCTTCTAGCCCTCAAACACTCATGTCCTTTTTACATGCAAAATACATTCACCACATCCCTGCATCCTCCAAAGTCTTAACTCATTCTGGATCCACTGGAAGTTGAAAAACTCATCCAAATATTATCTAAATAGGTATGAGTGAGACTTGGGGTATGATCCATCCTGAGGTAGAACTCCTCCCCATCTATGAACCTGTAAAAACAGATAACGAGTTATCTATTCCCAAAATACAGTGGTGGGGCAAGGCCAAGATAATTCTTCCCATTCCCAAAGGGAGAAAACAGAGGGTAAAAGGGGTCACAAATCCCCAGCAAGTCCAAAAAGTACCAGAGTAAATTTAATTAGATTTTCTTCAGCTTTCATTTTTATTTAATTAATTAATTTATTTATTTTAGGCTCAAGAATAATCTTTTTTGGCTTAATGTTCTATCTTCTGGACTCACGAGAGTTGCAGCCTTTCACCCTTGGTGCTGAACACAGACTTTGTTTTCGCAGTCCAGGGTAGTAGCTTTATCCCCTGGGACTAAGAAGGAACTAGCTTCTGAACCACTTTTGGGGTCTTTCTTCCTTTTGTTGAAGGATAATACAATTTTTAGCTAAATAGCTCTACAGAACCATTTCCTTCTTATAGAATCCTAGAAGTCTCACAAACTTTCTTTATTTTCTCCCATCTCTGTTCCCTTCTGTCAAACCTTGGCATCATTTCTCCTTAGATAGTGATTAGATACACAAGTCACATGTCTAATCTCTTTAGCTGCATACTTTGTGTTCTTTCTACAGTATACTTCCGCACGCTATCTCTCTTTTTTAATATGGATAGGCTGGCATTTTTCAAATCTTCAAGTTCTGGCTCGTTGTAGCTTAATATTTCCCTTTTTGATCTCTTTCCTCTTGCAGTTTACTGTAAGTGGTAAAGAGAAATCAGGCAATACCTTCAATGCCTTGCTTAGAAATCTTATCAGCTAAATATCTAAGTTCATCACTTATAAGTTCTACTTTTCATCCAACAAAATAAAATTTATCCAAGTTTTTTGTTATATTGTAATAAGATTTGTCTTTCCTCCAGTTTCCAATAACATGTTCCTCATTTCTGTCTGAGATTTCTCCAGAAGCATCTTTAACATTCATTTTTCTAGAGACATGCTGTTCATGATGATATGTGTATTCTCTAATAGGAGCTTTCTCTACAAATTTCTTTTCTTTCTGAGCTCTTACTAAATCTCTTTTAATATCCATATTTCTACCAACACTCTCTTCAAGGCAATATAGGCTTTTCTATCAAGTACCTCAAAATTCTTCTATCCTCTACCCATTACCCAGTTCCAAAGCCACTTCTACATTTTTAGATATTTATTACAGAAACACACCACTCTATTACCAAAATTTATTAATTCTCTAATGCTGCAGTAATAAAGTATCACAAAGTAGTCATTTAGAATAACAGAAATTTATTGTCTACAGTCTGAAGGCTAGAAATCTGAGATTGAAGTATTGGTGGGGTTCGTGAAGGAGAAATCTGTTCCATGCTGGTATCCTAACTTTTGGTGGTTTGCTGGAAATTTTTGGCATTTCTCACTTTATAGAAGCAGCACCTCAATCTCTGCCTTCATCTTTATATGGTATTCTCTTTGTGAGCATGTCTTTGTCCAAATTTTCTTTTTATAATAAGGAAACTAGTTATATTGGGGACCCATCCTACTGTAGTATGACTTTATCTTAAGTATTGATTTCTGCAATGACACTATTATCAAACAACATCGCAATCTGAGGTACTGGGGCTTGGTATTTCAACATAGAAATTTTGAGGTGACATAATTCAACTCATAGTAGGAGTAAAGGCAGGATTTTATTTCAAACACTCTAGCTCCAGAGTTTGTACATGTAATCACTCTGCTAAGCATGTGTTATAATGTCATAAAAAACAACTATGTGAACCCAGATAAAGAAGCAATTTTGTCTGGAAGACAGTTGTTGGGGTTAGAGGAGGTATTCCAAAGAGTTCATGGTTAAGTTGAATTTTAATTTTGAATTGGAGTTCACCAGACAGAAAGAACTGCATGAGCAATGACATAAAAGTAAGAAGGTACCTGGTATACCACCATCTCTCACCCATGTTACTGTAAAGGCCTACTAATTGGTCTCCTTGCTTCCATCCTTGCTCCCCTATGGTAAATTATTCATCAGCAGCCAGAGTGATCTTTTTCAGAAAGGCAAGCCAGATCATGTAATCTCTCTGCTCTCATCTCTTCAATAGTTTCTCATCATACTTAGAACCATCCAAAGTATTTACAGATCCTCAGGATCCACTTGGTCTTATCTTTACCTACATTTCCAACATAATTTTCTGTCACTCTTGCCCTGGCTTTTTATGCTGTAAGATATACTGGCTTGTCTCTTGCCTGTTCCCCATTTTAGAATATTTTTCTCCCAGATTTTCACAAGACTAGTTCCTTCTCATCATTCAGGGTTCAACTCAGATGCCATCTTCTCAAAGGGGCCTTATTTGATCTTTCAATCTATGAAGCCCTCTCCCAGTCATTCTCTATCACATCTTATGTTATTTTTTCCCTCATTGCACTTGGCTGTGGCACACAAATAAATCATTACACATTTATTTGTTTACTTGTTTGTTTGTCTCCCTCTGAAAGAATGTAAACTCAATGAAAACAGAGACTTACTCTTAGTCATGGCTCTATCACCAGTATCTAAATAGTGCTTGACACATTATAAGTAATTATTAAATAAATGCCTCTATAAAAGAGCATTTTTGTTGGAGTGATAATGGTAGAAACCACAGTACAATAAGATGAGGAGCAAAGGGGGTAGAGTAGTACATTCCAAAGAATATATGTTAAAGAAGAGAAATGGGCTACCGGCTAAAAGAGAAAGTCGGGATTAGGGAAGATTTTGTTTTCAGACTACAATTATAATTGTCATCATAGATAAGCACATACACAGGCTTATTAGGAAGAAATGAGGCGGGTGTAGAGAGGGAGAGAGAGAAGACAAGATAGGAGAGAAAAGAGAGAAAGCGAGAAGTTATATATATTGGAAAAAGAGGACAAATAATTAACATCCCAGTGGAAATGGAGGATATGAGTTCAAGAGCATCATGGATAGGCTATCTTTGGAAGAGAGCAAAGGAATATCTTTCTTTAAGATTAAATTAAATGAGGATAAGTGAACATACAGGCATATTTGAAGGATGAGGGAAGGGATATTGAAGAATATCACTGAGGTAGGCTGCTCAACTCTCTGCTGAAAGGCAGATCCAAAGGTAGGATACTTAATGAGATTGGTAAGGTTTAGAACAGCTACTGCTAATTACAGGAAAGGGAACCAATTAAGGATAAGTAAAATAATTGTTGAGCCGTGTTGACATCTGAGGTTGGAAATCATGAATTTGTAATGCATCCAACCTAAAAGAATATGTGTTGTTGTTGTTGTTGTTGTTGTTGTTGTTGTTGTTGTTGTTTCTCCAAACTCCACAGCCTTGGAGCAGAAGTGAGAAAATAGTGAATGATGCAGAGTTGGTGATTGGCAGGGCAAGTTCAGCAGAAGGTTAAGACAGCTGGAAATAATATAATTGAAGTGTTAGTGAAAGAAGTTGAGTTAGGAGAAAGCTAACAATCAGGAGACCTGTAAGCGATTATGCTGGAAGTAGGGGACTGGGGAAGACCACATGTTATGGGAAGAGAATTGGAATTCAGAATTTTAAAAAGGAAACAAATCTGAGCTGCAGAAAGAATGGACTTCAATGAGGTAGCAATAATTTTTAAGAGGCTTTTAGAAATGTTCTCTATCTTGATTGTGGTTGTTTTATGGCTAAAAGAATGTGGTTTATTGTACATCATTATTCTTCAACAAAAAAATTTTGTTTCGTTTTTAATTTGAAAGAATTTTAGATAATGGCAAAGTTCAGTTGCAGCTATGTTGCTAAATTGTAATGTGAAGATTACTACAAAAGAAACATAGAAATTGTAGAGCAGTTACCAAAGATGAGTGAGGGCACTGGGTAAACCAGATCTGGAGTCTTAAATGCTCAGTTAGCAAACTGGAGGCAGGGTTGTTGAAGGAAGCATTTTATTATTCACTTTTTATGTTTTTTTGTTTTGTTTTGTTTTGTTTTGGGTTTGATATCGGTTTAGTTCAAAGTGGCAAGTAACTATTTTCAAGTCCATATTAAATAGGTGCAATACTGTCAAGTTTACTTATAGGTATTCTAAGCATAGCTGATAAAAGCTCGAGTTAAAGGTGAAGTATTAAAATAAGAATTATTATGCAAAATCATTCTATGAATTGATATAACTATCATTTATAATACTATATTTCTTGAAAAAAGTTCTCTTTCTTTGGGACATTGATGTTTCTAATAATGATGCTATTTTAAGTCTTACCATTTAATTCTCATATTCCTAACAAAATAAAAATGAAAATTCCGCTCTTTCTCAGGACAGTAGCCTTCCTTAATTCAATCTCATAATAAATTGAAAAGAAATGTGTGAAATTTGGAGTACAGAGAAGGAAATTCATTGCTGCAAATATAATTTCTTTGTCTTTTAGAAAAAATCATAAGCATGTGTGGTTTTTTTTTGCCAGAAAATACCAGATTTTTAATGCATTCCATTAAGATACATGTCCTATAATTTGCAATACCTTTTAAAATAATGATATGCCCTCCCCCAAAGAATAAAAACCTAAAAGCTACATTCCAGGTATAAAAGTAAAATGCTGCTATTTTGATTACCATTTACATACACAAATACACATATACACTTCGCAATGAAGAAATTTCAGCTATAGTATCAAAGGGAAAGTGAAGTGGTCATTTAATAATGATTAGTTAAAATTTGAAGAACCGCACTCCATTATCAATTTAATTGTATATTACAAGATTTGAATAATTACCTAAAGGATTTTCACTCTTCCTATTCTACACACACACACACACACACACACACACATCTTTTTCAGCAAACCACTCAAAAAGCAATCCTTTTGAAAGGAATCATCTAGACAGAAACACTTAAGCATAAAAACTGCACTAACCAGAATATATCCTTATGCCGTACGAACTGGCTTTACATTATCTATATGAACATAAAGAGAAAACACAATGACAACATAAAAAAACAAGAATCATCTAAATTCTCTTGCAGCAATTGTTAAGTTAGCCATTCTTAACCTAAAAAAAATAAGATTTTGGAAACCACAAATTAATTGGAGCTAAAATGGTAGGTCAAAATATTGTGAAACAATCGAGAAAAAATTAAGTAAACATCACTGAAACCAGATACAATTTCCTATACCAGGCCTACATTATATTTTTAAAGAGAATAAAGTTGTTATAATATAGAAATTCATTGTAATCTAATATAAAAATAAGAATCAGCAGTAAAATTGGCCTTAAAATTCATGCATTCATTTATTCATTTACTAATCTATAGATACATTCATCAGACCTTTATTAAGCATCACAATGTTTACTGTGATAGACACTACACCTACAGAGATGAAGAAACAAAGTTCAAAATCCAGTAAGAGGACAAGTCAAGAAAAAAAAAAACAATTACAATAAGATGCAATGTGCACAATAAATTGTGAAGGTTTGTACACACTTTGAAAATTCTGATTCTTTCTAAGGAAAAAAAAAGGAACAACATGGGCTTTCAGGCATTTTGAATACTATATTCTGATTACAATATTAACTTTTTAAGTGAAGACAATGAAGAAACATCATCTATAATAACACAATCCAGTGACAATCTATGTTGACATTTTGTGTATACATGCTTCCTATCATTCAATGTGTGTATATATATGTATATATATATGTGTATACATATATGTATTATGTAAGATCTGTTATATATATACATATGCAAAATATGTACATGTGTTATACAAAATTGGAATCATACTGCATATACTTTTTAGTATATAGTAACATTTTTCCTTAAAACATTGAAATGCCTGCATAGGATTTTACAATATAGATGTATTATAAGCTAATTTAGCCATTCTCTGTGCTAGACATGTAGGTTTTTTCAAATTTCTGCTACCATACATAAGACAGATAAATATTCATCTACATTTTTGTGCACAACTCTTATTATTTACTTAGGACAATTTCCTAGAAGTACAACTTAGGGGACAAAAAATAAGAAGGTTTTCAGATACATATTGCCAAATTACTTTCCAGTAAGGTTAAACCAGTCTACACTTTTACAAGCAGTACATGAGCATTCTTATTTGCTACATCTCATCAATGCTAGTTAAAATTTATTAATATTTTAATTATATGCAATCCTTACTAAGAACAGGGTATTATAAGCTTAAATAATAAGAAAAGGATTGTTATAACAAGATAGTAATGAACGTTCAGCATACATAGGGACAACTTGAGATAGCGATGACTGAAAAAGAGAGGATTCAAGATTCAAATTCTCAAAAGAGAATGGCACGCACAGAAGAAAATGGACATCTGTAGATATATAATTATCCTTTACTTATTCAAAATGGTAACCAAACACAGAAGATTTAGAATTGAATTATATAACATAAAACAAGAAGAACCATAGGGAAAACTCACATAACCCAACCAAAATAAAGAAAACAGAAGGACAAGGAAGAAATGGAAACATCAAGCTACCAGAAAGCAAAAGATAAAATGGCTTTAAGAAGGCCTTATATTTCAATAATCACCTTAAATGCAAATGGACTTAACTCACCAATAAAAGGGCACAGAGTTGCAGTTTGGATCAAAAAACAAAACTTAACCATAGGCTGCCTCCAAGAGACACATCTTAGCACCAAAGACAAATATAGGCTCAAAGTGAGAGCGTGGAAAATGATATTTCAAGCAAATGGCATTCAGAGAAAAGGGGAGTAGCAGTACTAATATCAGATGAATTAGACTTTAAAATAAAAAAGCTAAAGAAATATTTTGAGGGACACTTTAGAATGATAAAGAGAATCATGAACCAAGAAGACATAACACTCATTAATATCTACGTTCCTAGTCAGAGAGTCACAAAATATGAGAGCAATTACTAACAAAACTTAAAGGAGAAACAGACCAAAACACTATCACAGTAGGGGACCTAAATACCCCATTGTCCGATATGGACAGATCATCTAAACAAAAAATCAATAAGGAAATAGCATCCTTAAATGACCCATTAGACCAAAGGACATAATTGACATTTACAGAGCCTTCCATTCTGAAACAGCTGCTTATACATTCTTCTCTAGTGAACAAGGAACATTCTTAAGAATCGACCCCATACTAGGACACAGAGATAGCCTCAACAAATATAGGAGGTTTGGAATCATACCAACCATATTCTCTGATAATAATGCTCTGAAACTAGAGATCAACTGCAAAAATAAATCAGGAAGAATCACAAATACATGGAGATTAAACAACATGCTACTGAAAAATAATTGGGTCAGAGAAGAAATAAAAAGAGAGATCAAGAGATACATAGAAACTAATGATAATAATAGGACAACATATCAAAACTTTTGGGACACGGCAAAGGCAGTCATAAGAGGAAAGTTCATATTATTACAGGCCTACCTCCAAAACCAAGAATGAGCCCAACTAAACAACCTAATGCTTCATCTTTAAAAATAGAAAAGGAAGAACAAATGAAGACTAAAGTTAGCAGAAGGAAAGAAAAAATTAGAGCAGAAATAAACAAAATAATAAAAAAAAAGCAATAGAAAAAAATAAATGTGACAAAAGAGCTGGGTCTTTGAGAAAGTTAATAAAATGGACAAACCCCTGGCTAGACTCACTAAAGAAAAAAGAGAAAGGACACAAACAAAATCAGGGATGAAATTTGAGGAAATTACCACTGATATCGCATAAATACAATGGATCATTCAAGAATACTATGAAAAAGTATATAACACCAAATTTAATAACCTAGATTGAATCAAGAAGAACTAGAAAATCTAAATAAAACAATTAGCAGTATGGAAATTGAAACAATAATCAAAAACCTACCAAAAAGTAAATGTCCAGGACAATATGGCTTCACCAGTGAATTTTACCAAACATTCAAAGAAGATTTAATACCTATTCTCTTCAAACTCTTCTAAAAAATAAAAGAGGAGGCAATACTTCCCAACTCATTTTATGAGACCCATATTACTCTGATACCAAAACCTGCAAAGATAACACAAAAAAAGAAATCTACAGACCAATATCTCTCATGAACACAGATGCAAAAATCCTAAATAAGTTACTAGCGAATCAAATACAGCAACATATTCAAAAGATTATACACCACAATCAAGTGGGCTTCATCCCAGAGGCACAGGGATGATTCAGCAAATCGATTAATGTGATACACCACAGAAACAAATTAAAAAATAAGTATCATATGATCATATCAATAGATGCAGAAAAAGCCTTTGATAAGATACAGCATCTATTTATGATCAAAACACTTAACAAAATTGGTATAGAAGGAAAGTACCTTAACATAATAAAGGTCATCTATGACAAACCATCAGCCAACGTTATACTTAATGGTGAAAAACTAAAACTTTCCCTCTAAGATCAGGAACAAGGCAAGGCTGTCCATTATCGCCACTGTTATTCAATATAACATTGGAAGTTCTAGCGAGTGCATTCAGGCAAGAGAAAGATATAAAAGGCATCCAAGTAGTAAATGAAGAAGTCAAACTTTCACTATTTGCGGATGATATGATTCTCAATATAAAAAACCCTAAAAACTCCACATGAACACTACTAGAAAGAATAATCAAATACAGTAAAGTCTCTGAAAACAAAATCCATACTTCAAAAATCCATAGCGTTCCTATACTTTAATAATGAAATGTTAGAAAAAGAAGTGGGAAAATTAATTCTTTTTGCAATTGCAACAAAAGTTATAAAATACTTAGGAATAAATTTAACAAAACATGTGTAATCTGCAGCCCGTGTTGTTGAGTCTGACTTACCTCTGAAAGTTGAGATGAAATTGAGAAACTTTACAGTCCACCCTACCACAATCCTAAATGGAGTTTAATGTTACTTGAGAGTAGCTTACTAGGATAAGGCAGGGGTGCCTAATTCCTTGTTTTGTTTTAAATCAAATGTCAGTCAGATAAAATACATTTGAATGTTACATTGCCTCCAAAGAAACAGAAAACAATTCTCTGACTGAGGTGATTTGAAACAGCATCTGATATGATTTGTTAACAATTCTACTAAGAAATAGATGTTTCAAATCAGTGTTCAAACCATTCCAGAAAGTTGTCGTTGCCTTGTCTAAGTCAGTCAAGATATGAATAATAACTGAGAGGCACAGAGTAACTAAAAATATATCTACCACAAGAAGGATACACAATAAAGGTTTAACAGTTTTTTTTGTTTGTTTGTTTGTTTTTTTAAAAAAAGCCTGTTACTGTCCAGGAAAACTTAAAAAAAAAAATTCTCTCTTTTGACTCCAAGCAGAATGGAAAGAAGTTTTCAAGTTTGCCCTGTCTTTGGCTGCATGCCACCCAAAAGCATTCATCCATTACTAAACTAAAAGTGACTTCACAGTGCTCAATTCAGCAGCATATATAATTGAAATGATTCAGAGAATATTACCATGGCCTCTGCAAAGGGTGACACGCCAATTCATGAAACATTTCATAATTTTGAAACAGACATTTTCATATATTATGCTATAAGTGAAAATGGTAAAACTCTATAATGGTGAGTCTAGTATTATGTTCCAAAATTGCAGATGTATTTACCCCTTGATCCAGCAATCCCAAGTCTACAAATTTATCATTTAGGAATACTTTCACACATATGAAATGATGTATTTACAAGATTTTTCACCAGGCATTGTTTTTGATTGCAAAGGATTAGAAAAATACAAAAGTCTATCAAGTGAGAACCAATTAAATAAACTTTGTTACATCTATACAATGGACTATAATGCAGACAGAAAAAAATGAGGATGTTCTTTACATATTGATATAGAAAGATATCCAAATATACAATAAAAATACTGCTTCATGGTATAGAACAATGGTATATCTTAGGTTAACTTTTATATAAAAAAGAGGACATGATAATATATATTTATATTTGCTTGTATTTGCATAAAGAAACAAAACAAACTAATAAAATGATTACCTATAGCAGACATAGAAAATTATAGTCAGCAGGTCTGCTGCCTATTTTTATAATAAAGTTTTATTGAAACACAACCATACCATTTGTTTCTGTGTTGTCTATGGCTTCTTTTGCACTACAATGGCAGAATTGAGTAACAACAACAGAGACCACATGGCATGCAAGCCTAAAATATTTATTACTTGGCCTTTTACAGGAAAAGTTTGCCAATTCCTGACGTACAGAGTAGGAGGAATGGATAGGGATAGAGACAGAAGTAAGATTTCTCAATGTACACACTCTTTTATATCGCTTGGTTTTTCTACTTACGAATGGATATATTGCCTTTTTATAAAAATAAAAACAAAATCAATGAAATCTTATTTGCATCTTCTGGGTAAGAAACAGTAATAAACCTAGAGGAGGAATTTGTGTTTCTGCTTGGAGTCGCTGTAGTTATTTCTTAATAAATATTTGTGAAATTAAAAATATTCAATTTACATAATTAATTTTTAAATGAAAAAATTACATTATGGTTATTTCCTATGTTGCACTTTCAAAAATTACCTACATACACAGTAGCCTGAAGTGCTCCTCTTTGACTACTTCATACACATATATGGAGTGTACTAAGCACAAAGCACTTTGCTATGTCGGTGGTAAAAATTATAATTGTTGATATTATGATTAACACTTAATCTAATATATATTGAGTTCTCATTATGTCACATACTGTTTTTGAGCTTTATATATTGTGTCACTTAATCGTCACAACGTCCCAAATTTATAACTTCAACCCAGTCTTCTTTACTGAATTTTAGACTCATAAAGCCAACTGCCTACTCAACTTCTCCACTTGGATGTTGAAACTGAGGGTCCTTATGACTTTAAGTTTAACTTTAAATCCTAGCTCTAGAAATTGCCTCTCTCCCCACTCCCTCCCTCTCTCTCTCTGTCTCCCTCTGTCTCTCTCTCCCTCTCTCTCCTTCTCCTTCTCAATAGATAGTTAGATATAGATATATAGAAATAGATAGATATACAGATAGATAGATATCCTTCAGAGGCCTAGCCTTTCCCCCAAATAATCAACAACCCCTCCAAAACAGAAAAAGACAGTAGTTCAGACCTAATGATCACAAGGTCCAGACCTCTGGCAGGCTAAAGATAACATCTTGACCTAAGTTATGTTTCAACTCCTGAGCCTAAGGTGGAACAACCTCCTGGCTACTTTCCCATGAAACCAGACAAAAGGACACAAACAGACCTCAGAAATGTCCTCAAGATCTAAAGAAATTATTTATTTCCCTTACCTCACCTCTGACCAATCATCTCCCAGCAAGACTGGAAACTCCTAACCCACAGTGTCTTGTGATTTTTTTCCTATATAATCTGTAACCTACATGCCATCAGAGAGTTTGGGCTTTTCAACATTAGCTTCCCTGTTCTCCTGGGTGGCGCAATTCATAATAAAATAGCCAATCTTTTTCTACTGCAATTCTCAGCGTTTAGTATTTGGCTCTAGTTGTGCTGGATGGATGAACTCTTTTTGTTTGATAATGGTATCTAATAGACATCTCAAACTCTATTCCCCCAAAACTAAACTGTGGATCTTTCTCCTCGCACATATACCTGCTCCATCCATAGGCTTCTTCAGCTGGTTAGGTAGCAATTATATCCTACTAGATTCTTAGTGGAAACACTCAGAGTCTTCCTTAACCTATCTTTTCCTCTCACATGGCATGTCTCAACTATAAAACGACCTATAAAATTACCCATAAAAATTGTCTAGAATCTCACTATTTCTCACCATATCCACTACTACCACCCTGTTCTGATATTCTGGGCCACCATCATCTCTCGGTTTACTATGACAGCATCCTTACTGATTAACTTGTTTCTCCTCTTGTCCCTTTACAATCTATTTCCAACATAGTAGTCATAATTATCTCTTTAAATGTAAGGTTGACTGTGTTACTTCTCTTCTAAGTACCCCACAGTGGCTCTCATTTTCATTCTGAGTAAAAGCCATTGTCCAAGTCTTTATTCATCTGAGGCCTACCCTGATCATCTATCTGAAAGAAAAATTCTATGCTCCTAATTCCCACACCAGCCCTACCCATTGACTTACCCTGTTCTATAATTTATGTTTTCATATAATTTTCATCTTTTAACAGTATATCATTTTCCCTATTTATATGTTTTGTTTATCTGTCCATGTAGCAAAAATAAAACTCTCAAATATTTGTTGAATTAATGAACAATTTCTTGGGATGTAGGTATTATTTCTTCCCCCATTGTACAGAAGAGGAAACAAAGGCTCAGAAAGGTTAACTGTTTTGCCTCATGGTCAGAAAATTAATCAGAGAAAGGGCAGATAATTAAACCCAAGTACTTCAGACTCTAAAACTTAACCACCCAACATCTTCATGCAATTTATAGTATAGTGCCGGTCATACTAACCTGTGTGTATATTGTTCAGGCACAATGGTAGTTGTGAAGCAGGGTCATCTGTTGTCATAGACTTTGAATATAGCTCTCCAGAGAACACAGCAAAAGCAAGTGATGAAATGGTGTCATCTAGGTTGGCAGTTTCTGATATACTCTAACCTGGATGATGGGAAAAAGGAATACTTGAAGAGTTTTACCATCAACCTACATTTTCTTCTTCACTTATTCTGCACAATTGTGTTAATGATTCTTAGGCCAAGTCAAATAAAACATTTCCAACTGCCTGAATTGCAGAGTCATTCCATGAGTAAATTCCATTAAAATTTCATGCCAAGGCATGGTGTGAGTATTTAGGCAATGTCCTTTGGGCAAAAGAGCCCCAGGAAGTAGAAACCTTTGCTAAATGTGAATTAAGACTAAGACTTCAGCATCTCCCTTCAGGTAGGCTCCAACTTCTAATGCAGCCTAAGGGGCAGAGAGTGCACTGAAGGAATTCACAAAGTTTTCACAAAATTACCATGACCTAGTAATTCTGCTCTCTTATAAATGCCTACTGAATGTTTTACGTAGTGAAAGCATTTATAGGATGGTGACACTCAGAATATGCTTATAGTGCAGCTCCTCCTGGGATAGGGGACTGGTGGGCTCTACGGAATTTGCCCTTTATACTTCCATGTAATTTGCCATTGATTGCTCAATGCCCAGTGGAAGTAACTAGGCCAGAGCCTTTTAAACTAGGTCCTTAGGACTCCTAAGGTGCTTACTAAATTTTGCATGATATTTTATGGGTGAACTTAAGACTACAGATGCTTTTATAAAGTGCTAATATTTTTAAAAATAACTTTTTGTGATTCTTAATTCTGTATCCTGTCTTTACCTCATCTCTCTCTCTATCTAGATAGATAGGTAGATAGATAGATAGATAGATAGATAGATAGATAGATAGATAGATAGATAGATAGATAGATACAGATGATAGATAGATAGATGGATAGATATATATATAGAGAGAGAGAGAGAGAGTGAGAGATATATAGATTTTTTTTTTTTTGCCTGTAGAGCAAGCGATAGAATATAGTGGCTTAGAAAACTGATCCTAGAACCAGAATACTCGAATTCAAATCCTGACTCAGCCATTTACTATGAATTCTTGGGCTCATTAGTTAACCTCATCAATCTGTTCACTCATTGGTAAAATGGGCTATTTTGAGAATTCAATGGATGTATCTAAAATGTTTAGTACAATACTGACATATAGTACTTCTATTTTTTATATGCTCTCAAGTATGAGACAGTACAATGAGAGGAAACATAGTCTTGGAATCGGCAGGCATGGTTCTAGAATCCCAGCTTTATCATAGACCACCGTGCAACTTTAAGTTAGGCAACTTAATTTCTGCCCCTGCCCCCCACACCCACCAATTTATTTTACCATTGCATGAGAAGATTGAACTAAACAATCTCTAAAGTTTTTTCCAGTTCTAACAATTAATAATGTTCTATGATACTCTTTAATAAGGATCAATCCAGAAAAATGTTATAATACAATAGTTTTTACTTCTAGGCCTAAAATACATTTTACTTCACAAGGAATGCTGTAGAAAGAAAAATAAATAAATTTTATTATAACACACATAAGATCTATTCTTCGTTTTACTGCCTCGATGTTTACCTTCTTATTTCGGATTACACTACCACTGTTGAAATGGCTCATTGGTTACAAACCAGCATGGATTTTGCTTCTTGACAATTCGTTTTATAAAAAAGAGATGTATTATCAAACTACACCACTCATAATTCAACATGTTTTTCTCTTCAATATGAAGGTTATTTCACTTTTTAAAAAAATACAAATCTTTGAATTAGAAAACAAATGAGTGATGCCCTGTATCGTCTCATAATGAATTTACCATCTACTAGTTCTTGGAAAGAAACTAAAATTGAGTTGAGATGCTTCTCATTTCATTTTGTGAAAGTGACCTGATCCAACTAGAGACAGAAATGGGAGAAGGGTGTTCTTCTGTGTAGATCTAAATTCCCTAACCATTTGTAACTGGTCAGCTTTAAGAATGCAAAGCTCTGTATTAGTTAGCTTTATTGTGGTAACAGATAACCCAAGAATATCAGTGGTCTACAATGACAAATTTTTTCCTCAATTACATTACATGTTAGCTGAAAATTTGCAGTAGCTCTGGTGTTGTTCCACATGACTTATGCCGTCCTGGATCCAGGCTGAGAAGCGGACTCCAATCTGGACCTACTATGCTCCTGGCAGAGTGGGAGCGGAGCAAGAGAGCTAATAAAACCACATTATGACTTTCAGAGCTTTTCCTTAGAACTTGTACTGTCAATTGTGTTCATATTTGTTTAGGCAAAGCAAAACAGCAAATCACATGGCCTAACCTGATATCAACAAGTCAAGGAAGTATACTTCTTCCACACAAAAAGTATAGCAAATCACATGAGAATGACCAGGTATATAAACTCCTCTCACAAAGAAGGGCCAGGGAGTAATTAAGAACAATGATCCTAACTACCACCTCTGCTAAGTCATAAATGTTTATTTTTCTTTCTTCCACATGGAAATATACTCATAAATTTAGTTCATTTCTTCTGTTTGCTAGTTTGGTAAACTCTATGAGGACAAGGCCATGTCTATTTTACTGATCTGTCTTCAGCACTATGCTTGATACATAGTAGTGTTCAAAAAGTGTTTAATTAATGAATTAAGGAATAAACTGAAATACCTTTAATGAATGGCATATTTCCTTTTTATTTTAAAGGAAATTACCCATGAATTGATGAAAGGCTCAGAAGTGGATTCAATGGCCTGGGTCTACTGGATGGCAGTTTTCTTTTTCTCTCTGACCTGACATGTCTGTGTTCTGTAGAACTGTGGAGAAATAAATTTAATTAAAATGAAGCTTATGGTTTGTGGTGATATTTAGAGTCGATTAACAATTAACTTCTCATAAGAAACGTAATGCCCCAAAGTTCTTTTCCTGTGTTGTGAATCATTTTCCATGTAGTTGGCTGACATCTCCTTGACAAAACAAAAAGAGGCATATCTTTCTAGGCCAATGTTCCCCTTGTTAAACATTTATACCCACCCACTAAAAGAGAAAATTTTGAAATTAATAGTTTTATATTATGTTGGCTTGATGCTATTCTGGAAAAAATAGGATTTTATCCACAAGTTGAAAACAAACTGCCATTATTTCAAGAGAAACACTGTCTTTGTTATACCTTGAATTTTATAGCATTTTTCTCTCTTTTTCCTGAGCTTTTGAATATGTAATAATCATCAATATATCCAAGGAGGTAGGGATCATTATCTCCGTTGTAATGATGATAATGTTAAGGAAGACAAAATGACTTGCTGAGGGCAGAGTGAGTCAGCTAGTCAGAAACAAAATCCTGGTTTCCTAATTAACAGGCTGGCAGTCTCACTGCCCAGGCTTATTGTTTCAATTCATGTCCCGTGGCACAGTTGTGGGAACTTGGATAAAATGATAATATTATTCTGCATTGTTGCAGCTCTAGTGAGCTCCTACTGCCTCAATTAATTTGCTGACTATAATTACATATTAATAATCCTGAAAACCAGCAAAAATGGGAATAAAGTCATGAAGATGCATATTCATATAATCATTTGCCATGCTATTTATAGCTTCTTAGAAAACACACACTCTAAAGGTAGCACACAGCCAGAGTACAGAATACAGGACACTATAAAATTTTAAATTTTATAATTATAAAATTTTTAATCTTTTAGCAGGAAATGAAATGAGACATCTCTTGCAGAGTTCTTAATCTTTTTAGTAAACCTAGTTAAGTTTTATTTCTTCTTTTCTTTGGGAAAAAGGCTTTCTCCCTCAAATAATTGCCCTGAAACTGGTGACTCAGACCCTCTGGCTATTGATAAGAGTCATTGGCCCATTGTTAGCAGAAATGGTGTTAGGCCAGGCAGGACTCTTAGCATCTGAGAGGAGAGGGGACTTTAGGCCAAAGATCTTTTTATTCTTTAAGAAATATTTTAACCAAGACTGTTTCCCTTTATTCATTTAATAGGCAAATCAATAATATAAATTAATAGATATATGATTGAAATAACAAGTTCGCATTTTTTCATTGTCTAGGGACTGAGGCGGCACTTCAGCGGGAAACCCAAGATCCCACCCTGACTAAGGCAGAAAAAATAATAGCTCTATGAAACCCCAATAGGCAGGGACTACAACCCTTCTCAGCAGGAAGTAGATACAGAATAAGAGACCTGCCATCCTTCCACATCCATACTAATACTAAGGGGTTCATGGCTCTTAGAAAAGACTTAGGCAGGAAAGTTAGTTATGGGGTTTCAGGTCTGCCTGAAATGACACTAGGTCATCCTATCCTAGAAGGGGTCCACCCTAGTCTGCCCACAATTAAGCAAGCCAGAAGACATTTTTGGGCTAAAAGTAACTCATAGAAAGAAACAAGTAAGCAGAAAATTGAGTACTAGTTTCAGCCAGTCACTCGCACATGCACAATAAAGACCTCAACAATCTTCAATTTACCTGAGCCTCATTATACCATCATTATAATATGATGCATATGCCCAGAAGTTCATTAATATCATTATAACAGACTTAATTCTGAGAACGAACATGCGCAGAAAGCAAATTATGAATCACTGAGTCCTGTCAATCTTAGTTGTCAATTAAGGAAGCCCACCCCTCTAAGAAAAGTAACCACCCTCAGCAAATAGGGATAAAAACCTTAAAGGCATGTTACCAGTCCTTTTGAGCCATGCTTTTCTTGCTCGGGCCTGTTTCCACATCTGGAAGTGTATTTTCCCTTCTAAAAAAGCTTTTATTATCTGCTATATTTTGGTATCTTGCTCAATTCTTTGTTCAAGACATCAAGAACTTGGACAATGCACCGCAAGAGGATCCCCACTCTCCAGTAACACATATATGCTGCAACTGCCATGTAGGATGAAAATCCAGTGTGTGAGGGGCAAGGAAAACAGAGAGCTCATTTTCTTTTCTTCCCTCCTTTTTTTTTTTTACTTTTTATCCCTCTTTATACATATGGACAGTTGAAACACAAAGTTGCTATTGGCCATTTTGACCTAAACAGAAATGCAATTCTCCTATTACTATACTAGAATAATCACTTTATTCTCACTTCACCCCTTGGCTATTCAATCTTGAGTGAAAGTAAGAAAATTTGTAGTGAAGAAAAGAAGGTTTTTTGTTTTTGCAGTTTTATTACAGAGTAGAGCCTGAGTGTCATGTTTCCTCTATCGCCAATTTTTCTCTCTCTTTCTACTGGATTTTTTTTACTAATATTTAAACTTGAGGAGAAAAGGGAGGAGGAGGAGAGAGAGAGAGAGAGAGAGAGAGAGAGATGAAGAATATCCTGATACCATTTTTTCTATTCCAACTATGCCTAATGTTTCTCTTTCTTTTTATCGCAAAACTCCTTAAAAGTGTGAGGCATACCAGCCATTTCTAGTTTATTTTCTTTTTATCTTGAATCCACTTTAGGCAGGTTTTGCTATGATCTGTTCATTAAATAGTTTGTGTTAAGGTAACCAAAAAGGTCCATATTGCTAAATTCAATGATCAATACTCAGTGCTCATGCTAATTGACCTTTCAGCAGCATTTGACATAGTTGGTAGTCCATCCTCCTCCAAGTTCAGTTCTTTGAATTATTTTCAGGATGCCATACACTTTTAACTTTTTTCCTACCTCACTGTCTACTCTTCCATATCCTCTGCTTATTCCTTCTTATCACGCAGATCTTAAGACACTGAAGTGCCAGAGGGCTCGGTACTTGGTTTTCTTCTCCTATAGAATAAATCCCAAATGAGTATCTCCAGCCTAGATATCTTGTCTGAAATTCAGGCTAATATAGTCAGCTGTGTATTTTATGTCCTTACCTGAATATTTAATAGGCAATCTCAAACTCAACATATTCAAAATTGATGTCTTGATATACTACTGTAAATCTGCTATTTCAGAAGTTTTCCTCATTTCAGTTATTGGTGAAGCAATTCTTCTAGTTTCTTAGACCATATCCTTAGATTTGTCTGTTTCCTTCACACACCAAATCCAAATCCATCAGCAAGCAAATTCTCTCTGCCCTACTTTCAAAATACAGAATATCCAGAATCTTACCATCTTTCATCACCTCCACTGCCTGTACTCTGGTCTTTTATTATTGCTTTAGCATTCTAACTGATCTGCCAGCTTCCATCTTTGTCTCCTTTCCATCTTTTCTCAACACAGCAGTCTGAATGATCCTGTTAAAACCAAAGCCAGCTCATGTCATAACCTTACTTCAGAGTCGTCCAATGAATGAAGAGAAAATTTAAAACAACAACAACAACAACAACAACAAAATTTTGAAAGGCTTCTAATACTACTCCAAGTAAAAGCCAAAGTAAATCGATACAGAATCTATCTCCCTGTTATCTATCTGACATCATCTCCTACTACTCTCCTCATTTCTCACTGTACTCCAACTGTTTCCAAAAACATACACCAGGTACAGATCTGCTTAATGGCTTTGCACTTATTATTTTTTCTACCTGGGAAGCTCTTCATCTAAATATCTACAAAACTTACTCCCATACTTCATCCATGTCTTTATTCAACAGTCAACTTAGGCTTTCTCTGGCCATCTGATAAAAAATTGTAAACTTTATTTTTTCCCTCTATACTTATTACCACCTAGAATATTATATATTTTAATTTTATGTTGTTTATTTCCTGTCTCTCTCCACTAGGTTAGGAAAGTTAGAGATACTGTTTTTGTTGTGTCTACTGCTGGCACATAGAAGTGCTTATTCATATTACTTGAATGAGTGAGCAAATGAATGAATGTATTTTGGGACAATAACAAACTACATTTTATATAATGCCACAATCAGCTTCTACTGTATAATAAACCATCCCCAAATTTAGTGGTTTGAAACAACAACTATTTATTTAGCTCATGATTTTATTTATTAACAATTTTGTTTGAACTCAAACTAGAGTGTTCTGGTCCTGGCAGGGATAACTAACACATTTTAGTCAGCAGCAGGTCAGCTAGGTAGTTTTCCTTCTTAAATTAAGCTTACTGCAAGTGAAGCAAACATTAACAACTAGGCTACATCCTGTCATCGTTGAGAGTGCTATTCCAAACTGCTAGCTGGACAGGGTTCTGAGAGAGAACAAGGGTTCTGGGAGAAGTGTGCAAGACTTCTCAAGACCCAGGCTGGGAATAGGCACATTAGTTCAGCCATATTCTATTGATCAAAGACAGTCAAAGAATAACCCAAATTCAAGGAATGGGAAAATAAAGTACTCTTCTTTCTTTAAACTGTATTTATTTCTCTTAGCATGATAATCTCAAGATCCATGCATGTTGTTGCAAATGGCAGTATTTTATCTTTTCTTATGGCTCAAATATTCCATTGTATATACGTACATCTTTATCCAATCGTCTATCAAAGGAAACTTCGGCTATTTTCATGACTTGGCCACTGTGAATAATGCTGCTATGAACATTGGGGTGCATATATCTTTGCGAACAAATGTTTTCAAGTTTTTTTTTTTTAGTAAATATCCAGAAGAATGAATGTTAGATCATATGGGTATTCTATTCTTAATTTTTTGAGGAACCTCCATACTGTTTTCCATAGTGGCTATACCAATTTATATTTCCGCCAGCACTGTATGAAGGTTCCTTTTTTCCCACAACCTCTCCAGCACTTGTTATTACATGTCCTGTTGATGATAGCCATTCTAACAGGTGTGAGATGGAATCTTATTGTGGTTTTGATTTGCATTTCCCTAGTACCTAGTGAAGTTGAGCATCTTTTTATGTCAGTTGGCCATTTGTATGTCTTCTTGGGAGAAGTGTTTGTTCAGATCCACTGCCCATTTTTTTAATAGGATTATTTGTTTTTTATTGTTGAGTTGTGTGAGTTCTACATATATTTCAGATATTAGGCATTTATCGAAGGCATTATTGCAAATATCTTCTCCCATTCGGATGGTTGCCTCTTTGTCTTGTTGATGCTTTCATTTGCTGTATAGAAGCTTTTTAATTTGATATAGTCTCATGTATTTATTTTTACTTTTACTTCCTTTCCTTTGAGGTAAAATTTACAAAGTCCTCTCCAATTCCAAGATCCATGAGTTTGGTATCTATGTTTTCTTCTATGTAATTTATTGTTTCAGGTCTTATATTCAGGTCTTTGATCCATTTTGAGTTAATTTTGGTATATGGTGACAGATAGCAGTGTACTTTCATTCTTTTGCATGTGGCTTTCCAGTTTTCCCAGAACCATTTATTGAAGAGGATTTCCTTTCTCCATTTTATGTTTCTGGATCATTTGTTAAAAATTATTTGCCCATATATACAGGGGTTTATTTCTGGACTCTTAATTCTGTTCCATTGGTCTAGGTGTCTGTTTTACTGCCAATATCATGCCATTTTGATTATTGTTACTTTATAATATAATTTGAACTCAGGTAGAGTGATAATGCTGGCTTTGTTTTTTT
>NW_024342257.1:5379340-5387337 GCF_902729225.1 Pteropus medius
GGATTGCTTTGGCTATTCAGGGTCTTTTGTGCTTCTATACAAATCGGATTATTTTTTTTCATTCTATTTCTTTAAAAAATGCCATTGGCTCTACATGTCGCCATTAAAATGCTATTGACTATATTCCCTATGCTGTACTCTAAGTCCCCATGACTGTTTTGTAACTACTAGTTGGTACTTCATCTTTTAAACTTTTTCTCCCAGTCCTCCAACTTCCCTCCCCTTTGGCAGACACCAGATCATTCTCTGTATCTGTGAGTGTGTTTTTGTTTACTTTGTTCCTTTTGTTCCTTAGAGATCATATATAAGTGAAATTATGTAGTAATCAGGGGGATCACTTTATAAACCATATAAATGTCCTACCAATGTACCATATACCTGAAACTAATAAAAAAAAACTAATAAAAAAAGAAAAGAGTGCAAGAGAAATCAATATATTTTAATATAATAGAATACTAATTGATTCACTGATATAGTTTCCCATTCTACAATACAATTAAATTTTAAGAAACTACCATTTATTAAAATTTGGTATAATATCAAAAAAGAATATGTATATTATCTGAAAATGCTTTAAAATAATTTTTGTTTCACAACTTTAATTTACTTGAGGCCAGATTTTCTTTAAATATTTTAACCAAAACAATATCTAGCAGTAGATGGAATATAGATGAGGAATCCAGCTGTCTTCTACTAAGCCAGACATCAGTGATATTTGCAAAACTGTGTGTTTGTTCCACGTTTTTCATTAACTAGTCTTGTTTTGGAAAATATAACTTTCTTTACTAAAATATGTTATTTATGTTAGCATAAAATGGTGTAATTATTGTTATTTTAAAAAATAATAGACACTTATTTTTTAAATACTATTGGGATTTTAATGGGGATTGCATTAAATTTGTATAATGCTTTAGGTAATAAGGTCATTTTAACTATGTTGACTCTTCCAATTCAAGAACATAGATGGAATATCTTTCCATTTCTTTATGTCTTCTTCAATTTCTTTTAATAATGTCTTATAGTTTTCAGTGTATAGGTCCTTCACATGCTTTGTTAGATTTATTCCTGGATATTTTATTCTTTTTGTTGCAATGGAAAAAAGGAATTACTTTTTCCACTTCTTTTTCTGACAATTTATTATTAGACTTATAGGAACACCATGGATTTTTGAACATTGATTTCGTATCCTGAAACGTTTTTGTGTTTATTATTTCTAGTAGTGTTTCAGTGCAGCAGTTCACAACCTTTGTGGCAAGAGGGACCAGTACTCCTATGAGAATCTAATGCCTGATGATCTGAGGTGGAGCTGAGGCAATGATGCTAGTGCTGTGGAGTGCCTGAAAATACAGATGTTAGAGTATAAGAAAAGAGAAAAGATACAAGTAAACAGAGTCAGAAAAGAAAGAGGAGAAGTTATGTCAGTTACCATAGGATACAAAGTATTATACAAGAATACTATAAAAGATTACATGCGACCAATTCAATAACCTAAAAGTAATGGAAAAGTTCTTAGAAATAAGCAATCTTTTTATTTTATTTAAGAATGCTATGGATTTTTGTCCATTGATTTTGTATCCTGAAACTTTACTGTATTTGTTTATTGTTTCCAATAGTTTTGAGTGGGGTCTTTAGGTTTTCTACATAGAGAATCATATCATCTGCAGAAAGTCACAATTTGACTTCTTCATTCCATATTTTGATGGCTTTTATTTCTTTCTCATGCATGATTGCTTTAGCTAAGACTCCCAATACTATATTTAATAACAGCTTTGATAGTGCACAACTTTGTATTGTTCCTGATCTTAGAGGAAAGGTTTTGAGGTTTTCACCATTAAGTATGATGTTAGCTGAGGATTTGCAATATATGCCCTTTATTATGTTGAGATACTTTTCTTGTATACCCATTTTATTGTTTTAATTATAAATGGATGTTATAACTTGTCAAATGTTTTTTTCTGCATTTATTGATATGATCATATGATTTGTATCCTTTATTTTGTTAATGTAGTGTATCACATTAATCAGTTTGCATAAGTTAATCCATTCCTGTGCCCCTGAAATAAAGCCCACTTGATCATGGCATATAATCTCTTTGATGTGTTGTTGTATTCTATTTGCTAGTATTTTGTTTTAAATTTTTGCATCTGTATTCATAAGACACATTGATCTATATTTTTATTTTTTGTGCTGTCTTTACCAGGTATTGGTATCAGGGTAACGTTGACCTCATAAAATGAGTTAGGAAGTATTGCCTCTTCTTCAAATTTTTAGAAAAGTTTAAGTAGAACATGAATTAAATCTTCTTGAATGTTTGGTAGAATTCACAAGTGAAGCCATTTGGTCCTGGACTTTTACTTTTGGGGAGGTTTTTGATGATTGTTTCAATTTCCATACTGTTTACTGGTCTATTTAGATAATCCAGTTCTTCATGATTTAGTCTAGGAAGGTTGCATATTTCTAAGAACTTGTCCATTTCTTTGAGATTATCGAATTTAGTAGAGTATAATCTTTCACATTATTCTTGTATAATACTTTGTATTCAGTGGTATTTGTTGTAACTTATCTTTCTTTTTTCGAATTTGTGTCTTTTCTCTTTTTCTTAGTGAATCTAGCCTGGGTTTTGTCAATTTTATTAAACTGCTAAAAGAACCAGTTATTTGATGTATTAAGTTTCTCTATTATCTTTTTGTTCTCAATTTTATTTACTTATTCTTTAATTTCAATTTCCTTTCTTCTGCTGACTTTGAGCTTCATTTGTTCTTCTTTATCTAGTTTTCTAAGATGCAATGTTAGGTTGTTTTTTGGGGGGAGATTTTTCTTCTTTCTTCAGATAGGCCTGTAATCATATGAACTTTCTGCTTTTGCTATGTCCCCCAAATTTTGATATATTATACTTTCATTCTCATTTATTTCTATGTATCTCTTGATCCCTCCTTTTATTTCTTCTTTGACTCAGTCATTTCTTAGTGGCATGTTGTTTAATCTTCACATATTTGTTGTTTTCCTTGTTTGTTTGTTTGTTTCGGTTAATTTTCAGTTTCAAAGCATCCTGAGTGGAGAATATGCTTGGTATGATTTAATCTTCTGAAATTTGTTTAGATTAGTTTTGTATCATGATATATGGTTTATTGTATAGAATGTTCCATGTATACTAGAGAAAAATGTATAATCTGATATTTTGGGATGAAAGGCTCTGTAAATGTCAATTATATTCAATTGGTCTAATTAATGTGTCATTTAAAAATGATATTTCTTTATTGACTTTCTGTTTAGTTGATCTATCCATAGATGACGGTTGGGTATTTAGTTCCCCTACAATAATTGTATTTTTGTCAGTTTCTCCCTTTAGTTCTGTTAGCAGTTGCTTTACATATTTTGGTGCTCGCTTATTGAGATCATATATATTGATAAGTGTTATGTTTTCTTGATGTACGTTTCCTTTTATCATTAAATGTTTAAATGTCCATCATTTAAACAAAATGTCCAAATATTTAAATGTCCATTATTGTCTTTTCTTACCTTGAAGTCTATTTCATCTTGAAGGCAGCATATGGTAGGGTTTCAAATAAACTTTTCTTAATGGAATAAGTTGCAAAGTCACACTGCAAAGTCACATTGCAAATCATTCAAGGAGGAAAATGATTTCAGCCATTTCTGCAAATAATCTACAACTGTAGGCTACCAAGGGAAGATCAGAAATCTTATCCAGATGGCTTTCTGGGATAGAAACAGATGATCAACTCCCCTGTGTGTTTTAGCCTAAAACAAAAATTAATAATCTCTTAGTATCCATGAATCTTTCAATGAGACCATACTTTCTATTTAAGTAATCTTATCTGTAACTTTTTTATGTCATTTATGACTCTAGATCAATATTGTGAAATATCATAATAGAATGGCATAAGAATGGTGATTCTCAACACTGACTATTCCATTTTTACATTCATCTCTTTCTGTACACAGTTATTGAGAAGATGATTTTCCATGGGTCTCTCATGTTTCTGCAAGTCTTCTGCATAGAAGCACTATCACCTTTTGTTCTAGATCATATTTTCAAGTATATTTATATAGCAAATGGCTTTGGAAGATAAAAATACTGGCTCTTTCCAGAGCACAGAGGAGATCTGTTTACTCTCCAGTGTAAAAAATATAATGTCTTCTACTACGGCAAAGTTCAAGCAGGTTTGTTTAGAGCCCAGTGTAAAAGATTCTGATTCTCTGAGCTCAGTGTTCTTCATCTTTGAAACCAACCAAGTACATGTGCAGAATTCACCTCAGGCCACTCCATATTATCCTATCAAACTTGGAGGCAAGGGGAACAGATACAAACATAAAGATCACTTTACTGTGAACAACAAAGCCTTTTCTCTCTGACCCAGTAGTCTTTTGTTTTCTGTCAGTATCCATGAAAGGTAGCAAGTTAACTTAATATTTTTTTAATTTGCAAGTACAGTAAAATCCCAGAACCTTCATAGTTTTAAATATTTTGTAAATAATTTGCATAAATGAAATAATTATACATTTATTATTTGATTAATATGTGCACATAGCAGGTTGTTTACAGATATGGTGAATATAAAAAACATCATTACTTTTCTTTGAGTCTCTATAGTATAATCTATTATGGTTTGGCTACTTGAGGGAACAAATATCTTACATGAAATTGAAATGTTCTAGATTTTTTTGTATATAGTTTTACTTTCCAAAATAATGTGTACTTTTTTAAATCACAAAGTCACAGAAAAACAAAACTCCTTAAAAAATGTCATTTTCACTTCAGCAATACACATACTGAAGTTAATATGATAAAGAGAAGATTAACAAAATCTGTACTCAAAGATGACATGAAAATGTGTAAAATGTTTCATATTTGGGGGAAAAATAAGTAACAGGATGGAAGTGACTAATATAAAAGAAAACTAGAATGAAGAGAAAAAGAAAGGTAAAATGGCTAGGTTAAATATAAAACTAATATTAAGAAAGTAGATAGAAGCAAAATATATCAATAATCACTTTAAATGCAATTGATAATATAATTAAAAGACTAAAATTGCTAGAGTTGATTTAAAATATAGGTTCTTTAAGTGAGAATCAAGGAATACTTATTAAATATAAAGAAACAGTGGTTTGAAAATAAAATGATGGTGAAAACCATACCATGTAAGCAGTAATCAAAAGAAAAATTGGAATGGCTATAATGATATGCGATAAAAAGATTTTATGGTAAGACACATTACTGGAGAAATAAATGGGCATTGCATAATAATAAAAACTCAATCCAAAATTCCACTTGTGAGACATTCTGCAAATTCCTGACCAGAACTGTCAAGTTCATCAAAAACACGAAAAGTCTAAGAAACTGTCACAGCCAAAAGGAGTCTAAGGAGATATGATGACTAAATGTAAGGTGGAATCCTGGATGAGATGCTGTAACAGAAAGAGTACATTAGGGGAAAGCTATGGAAATATGAATAAAGTACAGTGTTTAATAATAATGTATCCATATAGGTTCATTAATTATAAGAAACATATCATTCTATTATAAGATTTAACAATAGGACCACCTGGATGTGGTGAACTCTCTGTACCATCATTGCAATTTCTTGGTTAACTTAAATTATTCTAAAGTAAAAATTTTATTGAAAAAAATGATACATAAAATAAATAACATATCCAACATTAAAAAAAATCCTAAAAATCGATAAAGTAAAAGCAGATAATTCAAAAAAAAATGAACAAAATATTTAAATATATTTCACAAATAGGATATCCAAAAAGGGGAAAAAAAACATACAAAAACTTGCCCTATTTCATTACTCCTTCAGGCTAAGTAAATCAAAATCACAATGTGGAAAATGTTTACTAAAACCGTACATACACATACTATGATGCAGTAATTCTACTCCTAGTTATATACCATCAGAAACGATGACATATATTTACTAAGATACATATGAAAATGTTCATAACAGCACTATTTGCAATACCCCAAATTGGAAACATCCCTTTGATTCTGATTTTCATAGCACCCAGTTTTGGCTAGAGAACCTGCCTGACTTATTTTGGTCCAGATACACTACTTCCTATTTACAATTTCTGTTTAACCCTGGATTTTCATTAAAGTGCCTCTGACCCCAGCCTAAGAACTTTCCCTTAACCCAAATTAATAGTTCTTTAAATGATAATCAGGGGACTCCTTTGGGCTAAATCAGAGGAGATAAGTAACTGCTGTAAGAAATAGATTCAGGAAATTTCTTCAACTTAAGTAGGAAACCAGCACTATGAATGATGTCAGAGTGAAGACTGAAAAAAAACCAAAAAACAAAAAACAAATCTTGTCTGTTTTAGAACCTTTGCACAAGGGTAGGAATGTAGGCCGATCATTTGCTTTTATACTTTCTTTAGGTACCATTTCCAAAAAAGCAACAACAATAATAAAAGTCTAATACTATTTAATAAAATATAACACAATGTGTTCATTGCATATATACTTGGCTATAATTCTCCCAAGTAATGCATCATGAATACAAATGAAACATTCTAATTTTTAATAAAGTGATAAATAGTAAATAGGACATTTATGGTCATGTCCTGTGTAACCTAACATGAGGAAAGAATGGAAAGAAGAAAAATTTCTTCACTGCCTACTACAGTGTCTGGCATAGAGTAGGTGATTAAGAAATATATGTTGAAAAAGGGAGACTGGAAGAAGCCTCTACCTTTTTGTAAAATAAAAGAAGAAGCAGTTATCTGGTAAAATAGTTCTTTTTGTATGAACAGACTGCTGAGAGCAGCTGATGGCTAGTCTCTTCAAAGCACTGTACATTCCTTTGGATAGATAAATATTTATAAAAAGGGATTCTGCTTATTCCCACTAAAGCATGGTTAAAAACAAACTCTTTCTTTTCAAGGTGTAACGATGTATAATTGTCAAAAAGTTCTGCAGTAACTACAATTTATAATTCATATTTAAATGTCAATGTTAAACCAGTGGAAGTCACTTCTTTTTTATTTTTTTCCGGCTTTATTGAAATGTAAGATAATTAGTTGCTTGTATTTACATTGTACAATTCATTGAGTTTTTTTTTTCAATTATAGTTGGTATATAATAATATACCAGTTTCAGTTGTACAGCATAGTGATCAGAGAGCCATATAACTCACAAGCGATCCCCCACTAAATCTAGTACACGTCTTCTCCCTTACATATTTATTATAATATTATTACCCATCTTCCCCATGCTACACTGTACATCTCAATGTTTATTCTGCAACTATCCATTTGTACCTCTTCATCCCTTTGCCTTTTTTTTTGTAGACCTCCCCAACCCTCCTCTCACCTAGTAGCCCTCAAAATGTTTTCTGTATCTGTGAATTTGTTTCCACTTTTGTAGCTGATGTTTATTTTGTTCTTTGGATTCTACATGTACACGAAATCATGTGATATTTGTCTTTCTCTATCGGACCCATTTCATTCAGTGCAATATCTTCTAGGTCTATCAAGGCAACATATTTTCTATCCCTTCCTTTTAGTCTGTGTGTGTCTTTTAATTTCAAGTGAGTCTCTCGTAGGCAGCATAGGTAGGGGTCTTGTTTTCTTATCCATTCAGACATTCTATCTTTTGGTTGGAGCACTTAATTCTTTTCCATTCAAAGTACTTGTTGATAGGAATGTAGTTATTGCCACTCTTTATTCATGTTTTTGATGCATGTTTTTTTTCTTTTCTTCTTAAAGAAATCCTTCCAACAATTCCTGTAATACTGGTTTGATGTTGATAAATTCCTTTAGCTTATTTTTTGTCTGGGAAGCTCTTTATCTGTCCTTCCACTCTAAATGATAGCTTTGCTGGATAAGATATTCTTGGTTGTAGATCACATTGAATATTTTGTGCCAAGCCCTTCTGTCCTGCATAGTTTATTTATTATTATTATTTATTTTTATCATGGTGACATTGGTTAACAAAATCCAATAAGTTTCAGGTGTACAATTCAACAGTA
>NW_024342257.1:5387717-5404670 GCF_902729225.1 Pteropus medius
AGAGGTGAAATACTGCCATTTGCGACAACATGGATGGACCTCAAGATAAACATGCTAAGTGAAATAATCCAGACAGAAAAAGTTGAAGATCACTTGTATGCATAGTTTCTGTTAAGAAATCAGCTGCCAGTCTTATGGGTACTCCCTTGTAGGTAACTAACTGCTTTTCTCTTGCTGCTTTTAAGAATTTTCTCTTTGTATTTAACATTTGGCATTTTAATTACTATGTGTATTGGTGTGGGCCTTTTTGAGTTCCTCTTTCTTAGGACTCAGAGCTTTCTGGGTTTATATGTCTATTTCCTACACCAGGTTAGAAAGTTTTCCGTCATTATTTCTTCAAATAGCTCTTCAACTTCTTGTTTTCCTTCCGGTACACCTATGACACAGATTTTCACCTTTAAATTATTATTATAGTGTTGGCTTCTTTTTACTTGCTATTCTGATTGCGTGTCCTTGGCTTCCCCATCTTCTATATCGGTAGTCCGCTCCTCTTCTTTATCCACTCTGTTGATTCCCTCTGATATATTCTTCATCTCAGGTAATATATTCTTAATTTCTGACTGGTTCCCTTTTAATTTCCATTTTCATTTTTTTTTTATGTTTTGTATCTCTTTGTTGAAGTTCTCATTGAATTCATCTACACTTTTCCTAAGTTCATCGAACATCTTTACAACCACTATTTTGAATTCTGCCTCTGTTAGATCGCTTGACTCCATTATTCCTGGATATCTGTTCTGTTCTCTCATATGGTTTCTGCTTGTTTGTCTTCCCATTTTGACTGTCTTTCCGTGTCTGTTTCTAGGTACTAAGCAAAGCTCCTAAGTCTCCTGGTCTTATTAGCATGGCTTTGTGTAGCAGGTGTCCAGTGACACAGTCCTGAGAGGGGTTCAGCTGCAGCTCAAGTTTAGCCAGCCTATGCCCCTCTGGGGCCACGCGTTAAGATTATAGTTGCCTCAAGAAACCACAGCCAGCTTCCACTATTGTGAATCTGTGCACTACTTAGCAAGAAGCACCAGACTCACTGAGGATACACTGGAATGTGACTTATGTGGGGCCACAGGGTGGGGGAGGCAGAGTTTCAGGAAATCCTCTGAGCAAGCAACCTCTGTTATTCAGTTTGATGCTGTCTCAGGTATGGTGGTGCTGGGTCCACATACTAAAAGGAGGTTGGGCTCAAGAGGAACAATGGACACTGCCAGCATTTCTGCCTGAGAGAAACTCTTACCACTGGCCCTCACTCTGACAACTCAGTGTCCCCCTGTAAGTCTTTGGTCCCCCCAAAGCAGCCAACCTGGCACTGGTGCTCAAGACGAGAAAGCTCGTCACCGCGAAAGTACACTCGTGGACAGGATCCCTTTAGGAGGCGTCTGCAGCTGCCGTAGCCTCTGTCTCACTCAGATGCTTGGTACTTGGCAGTCTCATATCTTCATCCCATCCTACACTCTACCATTGCAGGTTGATTAATTATTTCTTTCCCTCGTAGTGCTTCTGTTTCTCTAGATCCCAGGCGACTTTCCTTGCTGTTTACTCCAGGTTTCCATCACAACTTTGATTTGGTTGCAAGAAAGATGAACAGAGCCTCTATCATCTATGCCATACTTTTTCCCTCCAGAAGTCGCTTCTTAAAAAACTAGCAAAATGTATGTTTGGGCCATGAATGAATTTCTTCCTCCCAAGAAAATGTGTCATTGATAAGAGGTAAAATTTAATATTGACCAGTAAATAGTTAATTTTCTTTTGCCTTTAGGAATTGTTAGAATAAATTTATATGAAAATACAAATTGAGAATATGTTAATTTTATCTTTTTTAGATCCATTGAATAATTTTGGATATTACTCAATTTCTTCTTACTAGTATTACAAGATTATACATCTGAAAAATCAGTATGTTTACTTGTCCCTATGGTTGACCATATTCATTAGAAATACTCATTACAAAAGGAATTCTATTCTAGGGAGCATATTTATATTGGACACAGTGATACATAATTTATGTTATGTATGTATGTTATGTAACTCAAATGTGTATTAAATCCATTGTCAATAAGTAGCAATTACTTGCCTTCCAAGTTTATTGTAGAAGCATCTAAAAATGCAAAAGAGATTAAATCATAAATTAATTTGTTTCCATACAACTCTATGAACCATAAAAATCTTGCAGTTTGCCAAAATCTGCTAGACATCAACAATTACAATTAAGCTCAACGTTTCTGGCCTTTAATCATTAAAATGCTGGTGATGCATTTCAAATGGTATATACAGTGAGTGAGTCATTGTGAAGTATTGAGCAAAATATAAAATCTGTAATAGTCTTCTAAAATGAAGAAAATTCAATCTCCCATGGAAAAGTATAAAATAGGATGGCTCAAAAATAGACAACAGAGAATAGAGCCCACAGTACAAATTGTAATTAATTTATTGCTCTGCCAAGTTCAGTGAAAAAACTGATAGGAAAATATCAAAAATGCCAAAGTAAAGATAAGCATACAATAGATTGGGCTTTATTCTAAAAGATATGCTGGCTACCTTAATTTCAATAGAAAAAAAACATATGGGTTAGAGTTGCAAATTGTGATTAAATCTTTCTATCATTAACTCTTTTTATTTCTTTGTGGAATAAAAAACAATTTGGTAGAAAAGATATACTATTTTAATTAAATCCTATGTTTACATTAAGAAACCAGTTCTGTACATTTAAATTATATTATGTATTTCTTTATTATATATAATATAATAATATATAATTTAAGACATACGTATTATATTTCTTGAATAATATTTAAGATTATTATTTATTCTTCCTATATTTACATAGGATTTTCTCCTCAAAATTCAAGTTTATTTGGTTGTGCTAGGATCATTAATTATCAATGAAGTTACTGTGCTTAATAATTGAATACATTTGAAAGCACTTTTTTTCCAGATCATAATCTATTGCTGATGTCATTAAATGTCATAGTTTAAAATAATTGTCAAGCCATTTGACAATCCTATGAGGAAAATAAGCTTAATTTTGATTGGAACTTTCCTCTGGCAAATAAAATGTTCTTTAAGGTGAGGTAAGAGTAAAATATAATAATAATAAATGTGAGTTAATTTTTATTTCCTTCCCAAATAGTAGTAGTAGTAATTGCCATAACCACCAGCACTACAAAAACAAGAAAGGAATGTATAGCTTGATCCTTCTATTGTGGCTAAGTCGAGTGTTATGTGCTTATTTATTCACTTCCTAGATTTGGAAGATTGTCTCAATGTAGACACATGCACAAAGGGTTTCAGAAAGGCCTCTAGTAGGCCACTATGAAAGTGCAGCTTTTATGGGGAGCCATATGTATTTTTCATTTCCTTAGCTTAAGCATAAGCTTTAGTGAGGATATCTAAAACAGAAATGTCTAGTCAAGGAAGTTCCTGCTTTGGCAAAGTGTGTCACTCAGTGACAGGAATGAGGTAAACTTAACTACACCAAAATAATAATAATAATAATAATAATAATAATAATAATAAAATGTCTAAAATTTACAACTTTTAGATTTCTATTGTTAAATTAATGCATATATATTGGCCATTTTATATCCAGATATTTTCAGATAATAAATCAAAGTTCAAACAATGGAAAGCAAGCTCTACTGTAGACTATCGTTTGGTTGCTCCAGTGTTAAATAATTAGAAAGACCCAGATGAATCAAAAGCCTCATTGTGCCTGGGTTAGGAACAATAGTGTTCTAGAGCCAACTGGTACTGGCTTGAGATGACTGTTAAATTTTCTGAAATTTTACCAGCCAAGTGGTAACACATTACTATCCTGAAATAGTCTGTGTCAGGAATATTTACCTAGCAGAAATCAGTACACACTACAATCAGGATGTTGTCCCCTACCACCAGAGAGGTAGTTGTCAATCATTTGCTAGCACACCACTGGTTAGGATATCGAGCACTAGTAATGTTGAAATATCATGTACCATCTACATAATTCTATGAAAAACCATTTTATATGACTAATTTAAAATATTATTTATCAGTGTTTTTTAGAATAATCTATTCTAATCTTGCTTTATATTTAACATAAAATATCAATGTATTCCCTTTGACAATGTCAACTTCCAGTTATACCATAAATCTTCACAGAAGCTTTAATCAACCACTTTTTGCAAAATAAGACTAATGAAAATATTTTTCACTTTATTAGCCAAAGGCTAATTGTATAAATACATACCATTAACTGACATGATCAGAGTCTTGAAAAAGTGAAGATAAATTTTAGTTAAGAAAAAAGATTAGCTATTCTTTAAAAGCTCAAAGTTGACAGATTCAAGATATAAATGAGGCTTTGATGTAGCTAAATTCATTTTCTCACTAAAGGAAAGGTCAGTAGCATTAGAATGCCAATTTTACTTAAGAAATTAAAACTCCAGTTATCTTGGTTGAGGGTTGAATAGAGAATCATAACTTTCTCTCTTTTTAACTTTTTCTCTCAGGCAGATATTAATTTTCAAATACCATAACACATCTATGAAATACCAAGGCATCATTATTTAAACTGACTTTCTTAAGATTCAGATCTTTTTGAAAACTTGTTACAGAGCAGTCACTTGATCAAATAGTCCATTTTTAAGCTGAAAATATTTTTCTTCTTCCAATTTAACTTGGCATTTCAAGATGGAAAGAGTAGTTGCATAATCACCTTCATTATTCTAATAGTATGTGAAATAAAAAGGATTATCTTCAAGAGCCTAATATTTCACTGCTCAAAATTAAAAGTGAATTGACAAATCATATTTTTAAATAAATTTCAAAATTTCAGTTGAAAGAATTAAAATGATATATAACATCTAAACTGAATAATTTTAACCCTTACCACTACCCACTGAACATGGAACAACTTCCTGACCATCCTTAAAACATGTGATAAGCTATATCTATCATCAACAACTTCTGACAATCTTAGTGACAAAATAGCAAATCCACTTGATTTTGTGGATTTCTTTCTGTTAACTCTAATAATCTGTCTCTCTATATAGCTAAGAGGTCTCTTGGGTCATAATTGAACTCGGTGCACAAAAGCTCAAAGTTTAGTCCAAATAGGTCACTGAGACCACAGATTTTCAATGGTGGTCCTGAGGAGGTAGGCAGAGAGGTTAACTATTTCTGTAGTTCTCTACAACTGAAATTCTATTGTAGTTAATTCTACCACCTACCATAAAGGAAGGGTATCTGATAGCAAAATTAGAAATCAAGCAAGACAACTGTCACCATATATCATAATGGTTAAGAGTTTGGATTTGAATATCACATCTGCATGAGTTCGAATGTTATCTTTACCCCTTATCATATGCCATATCTATGATGCCATCCATTTCAAGATACATCATTATTTTATGTAGCACCAGAAAAAAAGAATAAAATAAAAATTATATTTGTTGGAAGCCAAAGATTTTAAAGATATATCGCGAATTCAGAGATGTTAAAAAATGTTTTAAATGTATCTTAGAACCAATGAAAAATGATCCTTGTGTGACTCTATGTAACACTGAACTTGGCCTCAATTTCTTTATTTGTAAAATAAAGCAGGTATTATCTAACCTTATGGGGTTGTTGTAAGGATCGAATCAGATTATATACAGAAAATGCCTGCCAACAAGTAGGAACTTGTTTTAGTTTGGCAGAAGATTTATTGCCTTGTGGGTACTTTACATTATATTTTCTTCAGTGCTCTGAATGTTAATACAAAATTATTAATTACATTCTAGTCTATTGGCAGTTAAGAAACTATTTAAAATATTAATATCAGTATGTCACTTTAAGCCAACAGGTTTTCATTTGACAAAATTGAACATCTACTTCCAGTAAGAGGCAATATAGTATAGTGGTCTGTTTTCGAATCTTGGCTTCTTTACTTACTAGACAAATTAACTAACTTTGCCTCATTTTTTTCTTTCCTTTAAAGTAGAAATACTAATAGTTGTGGAGATTAAATGAACTAATGGATGCAAAGGTTTAGAAAAGCACCTGACATTTTGTAAGCACACCATAAATGATCGATTTTATTTTACAATGTGCCAAGCATTGTTTGGAAGAATAGAAATACCAGTGAACAAGAAAGACATAATTCTTGTCTAGTGGATTTTATGGTACAGTAAGGAAAGACTATAATGTAAAGAAATATAAAGTAACAGGCTTTGTTATATGCTAAGAAGAAAAATAAAGCAGGATAGGGGATAGAGAGTGGTCGAAGTGCTAGTTTTAGAAAGAGTAGTCAGAAAAGAAATCTTAGAAGAGGAAAGAAGGAACATGACACATTGAAGAAAGAGCAAGATCAGTGTAGCTGGGGTAGAGGGAACTATGAAGAGTGGTTTTATAGATAGTTGAATGTTGAACAACTTTTAATCAATTTTATTTTCAACTAGGTGAGGATATTTTTCCCAGAAGTAGTTTCTACATTAGTCAGATAATATTCAAACATTCCATTATTGAAAGAGCATTTAAGCAATAGCACATTTAACGCAGAGGCTGTGAATGACATTCCTTTTACTAAGCACCTGATTCAGAAATAATACTTTCTAATAGGTTACCATGGCTGAGCTACTGTATTTTTAACAAAAGCTACAAAACTCTTCATGCTCATTGGTGGAGAAAAGAGGCACTGAAAAGCATCAACATTTTAAGTGTTCAGTGTAACAAAAGTCCACATAGCATTTTTTGTCATTGTCTTACAGTTTGACTATAGTCATGCACGAAATAATGACAACAGACAACATATACAATGGTGGTCCCATAGATTATAACAAAGCTGGAAAATTCTTATCACCTAGGGACATTGTAACCATCATAGTGTCATAGTGAAACACATTACTCATATGTTTATGGTAATACTAGTGCAAACAAGCCTACTGTGTTGCCAGTCATATAAAAGTATAATACATACAATTATATAATACATAATACTTGATAATGATCATAAACGACTATATTATAGGTTTATGTATTTACTATACCATACTTTTTATCATTACTTTAGAGAGCACGCTTTCTAATTATATACAAAAAGTCTGCTTCAAAATAGTATCCCTTGTTACACCATGAGCAGCCTCATGCATCTCCTGTTTATCGCATCTCTTAATTGCATTATTTTCTCTTATATTTGATTTAAACCCTTGTTGTTTTATAAATTTAGTGTAACCTAAGCGTATAATGTTTATAGTCTACATTAGTGTACAGTAATGTCCTAGGCCTTCATATTCACTCACCACTCACTGACTCACCCAGAGCAACTTCCAGTCCTGCAAACTCCATTCATGGTAAGTGCCCTATACAGGTGTACCATTTTTTTTATATTTTATACCATATTTTTACCATACCTTTCCTATGTTTAGACACACAAATACTATTGTGTTACAGTTGCTTACAGTATTCAGTATAGTAACATGCTGTAAAGGTTTGTAGCTTAGAAGCAATAAGCCATACTATATAGCCTAGGTGTGTAATATGTAAGTACACTCTATGATGTTCAAACAATGAGAAAATCACCCACAAATGCATTTTTCAAATATCATGATAATGAAATAGGTCAGATGGAAAGGACAAGACTATGTGGGATATACAACTGAAAGCAACAAAAGAACAAAGAAAACAAACAAAAACTCATAGACACAGAAAACATTATGGCAGTTATCAGAGAGAATGCGGGGTGGAAGAGATTGAAGAGGTTAAAGGTCACCTATATGGTGATGGAAGAAGACTGTCATCTGTACATTGTATTGGGTGAGGAACACACAATACAATGTACAGATGATATATTATTGAATTGTATACTTGACACTTATATAAACTTATTAATCAATGTCACCTCAATAAATTTAATAATTTTAAAAATAGAAAAACTTGATCAAATGCACACATATAAAATCAAATAAAACAATTCTATCCATAAGGGAAAAAAAAAAACACTCAACTATAATTTGGCATTGGTTCCTCAGCAGTGGGGTATTTCACAATGCATGTTGCCATCATCAACCCCTACTGTTTCAGTGTTGCCCTTTATGTTGTTAGAGCAGGGCCCACAAGAAACTGGAATCTTTGACTAGTCTTCCTTCACTATCTGTGAGAGTAATAAGTTGCCTTTCTGTATCTTTAGCCATTTATCAAGAAAAAAAAAAGATGAATTTCTCAGAACATATCTCTGTCATTAATGGCACATAACTGTAAATCAATTTTATGTCATCATTACCTTTGAACTTCTCCTTACTTCGTCACTTCTCTTTTACCACACTTTATTCCTCTAGGCTCTCTTTTACTTTCCCGGTTGTTATCAAAAAGTAAGATTCGTGGAATATTCGAAAACATTCTTCAGCAAATTGTTTTCTTCCTCACCAAGCATCGTACAGGGCTAATATAAAGAGAAGAAAAAAAAAACAAACAAACTAAGGTTTTTGTTTGTTTGTTTGTTTGTTTTTGTGGAAGGGCTAAAAAGCAGTGAAATAGCCAAAAGGTTAGAAACAGTAATAAAGTAGGATATTAGAGTCACAAGAATTGTTTCTGTTAAGGCAAATATTTAGCTACAAATTTAGTGAATTATCAACATTTATTAAAAAAGTCTAAACATACTAGATCATCTTTAACCTCTCTTTTCCCAACACCTACACATGAGGCTTTTCTTTTTAATTTTTTAGCTTGCAAATATATTTATCACTGCTCCATTCTTGGCCTAACATTTTCTGCCCTAATCTTACAATACTCAAAACAATACTTTCAATACTGAGGCAAGAGCCATTGTGTCAGAAGAGGACTCCAAGTCAAATACTTAGTATGGAGACATTTTATAGCTCCTTGGGCCAAGTATTATCATTTCTTCGATCTTTCATTAATCTATTCTTACATTTTTTTTTTTCAACTGGAAACATGCGTTTCCCTGGTGGAAACACTATATTTCTATAAGCTGGTAAAGAACCTCATATTTAAGTATTTTAAGAAAATTATTTTTTTGTAACAATTCTAAAGAAATATTCATTCCCCATTAGTTCAGATATAGAAAAACCCTCTAACCTTATCTTTCAATTTAGGCATAAAATGACCTAATTAACTAGTACAAAAATTATTTTAGATTGATCTTTGGAAACATGGTGGAGTGAGAGATGTCCCCAGATCTCTCCCCTTGAAACAACAATAAGTTGAATATATAAACCTGAACAAAAATACTCAAACTGCACACAAGCACATCTGAGCGTGGGATCTGCTCATGGGAGCTACCACAGATCAGAACCTTGGATGTTGAGCAGGAGACTGGGAGAAATAAAGGAGCTGTCCCTCACAGCCACCAGAGCTACTTGTAGTAGGAGGGGGTGGGGAGAAGGAGAGGCGAGTTCCCTGAACAGCCCTGCCTGGGGCAGTGCCCAGTCATCAGGGCAGAAGGCAGAGAAGTGGGATGGCATAAAAACAACAGTTGATTTTTACCAGCTGCAGTTGCAAAAGTGAGGCTGAGCTGCAGCCCCCAACCTCTAAACCAAATGGCCCCTCCCCCCATACCCTTCGAGACCAGTCACCATGGAACCACAGGGGAATCTGAGCAACTGCTACAGAAACTGTTGCTAACACTAACAGGGACTGAAACTGAAGGTAACGGGCATGATTGAATATTTATAAGAAAATAAAAAAAGAATTTTTAAGACTTTATATAAAGCAGAGATCCAAGAGGCTTAGACGTCATCTACTGGAAACCAAAAGAAAAGCGCCTTCTTTGCAGCAAGCTAAACAGAGACATTTATATAATAAATCTTCCTTCTGGAAAACAAGCAGAATACATTTCCATAAATGCTCGGGTGGAGAAATAGTCCATTAAACACCATGGACAACCAAGATGACAAGGCATTTTAGAAAGAAAGAGAAAAATCTCCAGAAAATAAGATTACAGACATAGAAATGACAGAGAATTCAAGACGGCACTTCTGAAAAAAATTCAGAGAGTTCCGAAATGAGTCATATCAACAATTTCAGGAATTCAAAAACAACTAGATGAGCAGAGCAAGGAGGTGGAAACCCTCAAAAAGAATCAAATAGAACTTCTGGAGATTAAAACACAACAACAACAAAAACACTACAAGAGTTGAGCAAGCTTGGGATATAGAGTTGATCAAATAGAGGAAAGGATCAGTGATATTAAAGACAGAAATCTAGAAACAAATTATAAGGAAGAAGAGAGAAACCGAAGAATGAAAAATAATGAAAGAGAAATACAAGATATAGCTGATAACATCAGGAGAGGAAACAAGAATAATGGGCTTTATCGAAGGCGAGGAAAAGGAGCAGGGATTAGAAAGCATTTTCAGACAAATAGTTGATGAGAATTTCCCAAATCTAAGGAAAGAGCTGGAGCTTGGAATTTAAAAAGTCAACAAAACACTCAATTATCTCAACCAAAGAAGGCCTTCTCCAAGACACATTATATTAAAATTATCAAAAATCAATGACAAAGACAGAATTTTCAGGGCAGCCAGGGAGAAGAAAAAGATAACTTATAAATGAAAACCGATTAGATCATCATGGGACTTCTCAGTGCAAACCTTACAAGCCAGAAAGGAATGGAATCAAATATTTAAACTATTAAGTGAAAGGAACTACCAGCCTAGAATAATGTATCCAGCTAAGCTCTCCTGTAGATATAAAGGAGAAATTAAGACCTTTCCAGGCATACAAAAATTGAGGGAATTCTCCACTACAAGGCCTGCACCAGGAAATACTTGAAAGGGTCAGCTCACCAAAAGCAAAATGACAAAAAAAAAAAAACATAATAAGGAGTAAAGTGACTATCAGGCAAATAGAAGCAGTAAAGTGTAACCCTTACTAAGAACAGGGCATTATAAGCTTAAATAAAAAGAAGAGAATTGTTATAACGAGAGAGTAATGAATGCTCAGCATACATAGGGACAAATTGAGATAACAATGACCGAAAAAAGGAGGATTCAAAGATCTAAATTCTCAAAGGGAAATGGAGATAAGGTACACACAAAAGAAAATGGATGACTATAGATATATAACTATCCTTTAAATATTCGGAATGGTAACTACACACAGATTTTCAGAACTAAAGTATATAACATAAAACAAGAAGAACCAGAGGCAAAACCCAACCAAAAAAAAAAAAAAAAAGAAAAAACAGAAACACAAAGAAAAGGATGCAATAGAAACACCAAGCTACCAGAAAGCCAAAGATAAAATGGCTATAAGAAGATCTCATATTTCAATAATCACCCTCAAAGTAAATGCACTGCATTCACCAATGGAAAGGCACAAAGTTGTAGAATGGATCAAAAAAACAAATCCCAACCATATACTGCCTCAGGAGACACATGTCAGCTCCAAAGACAAATACAGACTCAAAGTAAAAGGGTGGAAAATGCTATTTCAAGCAAATGGCACTCAGAGAAAAGCGGGAGTAGCGGTACTAATATCAGATGAAATAGACCTAAAAATAAAAAAAGGTAAAGAAAAGTACTGAAGTACACTTCATACTGATAAAAGGAATCATGCACAAAGAAGTCATAATACTTATTAAAATTTATGGTCCCAATCAGGGAGCCCCTAAAAATGTAAAGCAATTATTAACAGAACTAAAGAGAGAAACAGACTAAAATACTATCGTAGCAGGGAAACTAAATACCCCACTGTCAGATATGAACAGATCATCCAAACAGAAAATCAATAAGGAAATAACATCCTTAAATGACACCTTAGACCAACTGGACATAATTGATATTTACAGAGCCATCCATCCCAAAACGGCTGCTTATGCATTCTTCTCTAGTGCACATGGATCATTCTGAAGAACTGACCACATACTGGGACACAGAAATAGCCTCGACAAATACAAGAGGGTTGAAATCATACTAACAATATTCTCTGATCATAATGCTTTGAAACAAGAGATCAGCTGCTAAAAAAAATCAGGAAGAACCACAAATACATGGAGATTAAACAACATGCTACTGAAGAGTAACTGGGTCAGAGAAGAAATAAAAAGAGAGTTAAGGAGATACATAGAAAAAAATGATATGGATAGGACAAAATATCAAAACTTTTGGGACACAGCAATTGCAGTCATTAGAGGAAAGTTCATATCATTACAAGCTTACCTCCAAAACCAAGAACGAGCCCAAATAACCAATCTAATGCTTCATCTTAAAAAACTAGAAAAGGAAGAACAAATGAAGCCTAAACTCAGAAGAAGGAAAGAAATAATCAAAATTAGAGCAGAAATAAATGAAATTGAAAACAAAACAAGCAAACGGCAACAAAAAAAATAGAAAAAAAATAAATGCAACAAAGAGCTGGTTCTTTGAGAAAGTTAATAAAATGGACAAACCCCTGGCTAGACTCACTAAAGAAAAAAGAGAAAGGACACAAATAAACAAAATCAGGGATGAAATTGGGGAAATTACAATTAATATCACAGAAATACTTAGGATCATACAAGAATACTATGAAAAAGTATATAACACCAAATTTAATAACGTAAAATAAATAAACCAGTACTTGGAAAAATACAACCTTCCTAGTCTGAGTCAAGAAGACCTGGAAGATCTAAATAGATTGAACAGAAGTATGGAAATTAAAACAATCATCAAAAACCTACCAAAAAGTAAAAGTCCAGGACTAGATGGCTTTACCAATGAATTCTACCAAACATTCAAAGATTTAACACCTGTTCTCCTCAAACTCTTCTCCAGAAAATTGAAGAGGAGGTAATACTTCCCAATTCTTTTTATGAGGCCAATATTACCCTGATACTAAAACCAGGTAAAGACAACGCAAAAAAAGTAAACTACAGAGCAATATCTCTCATGAACAAAAATGCAAAAATCCTAAATAAGATACTAGCGAACCAAATATAGTAATATATTCAAAAGATTATATACCACCATCAAGTGGGCTTTATCCCAGAGGCACAAGGATAGTTCAACATATGCAAATCGATTAATGTAATACACCATATAAACAAATTAAAAATAAGAATCATATGATCATATCAATAGATGCAGAAAAAGTCTTCAACAAGATACAGCATCCATTTATGATCAAAACACTTAACAAAATTGGTATAGAAGGAAAGTATCTTAACATATTAAAGGGCATTTATGATATACCCTCAGCCAACATTATACTTAATGGTGAAAAACTAAAAACTTTCCCTCTAGGATCATGAACAAGGCAAGGCTGCTATTCAATATAATGTTGGAGGTCCTAGTGAGTACAATCAGACAAGAGAAAAATATAAAAGGCATCCGAATCGGAAACAAAGAATTCAAACTGTCACTATTTGCTAGATGATGTGATTCTCTATATAGAAAAACCTAAATACTCCACAAGAACACTACTAGAAACGATAAGCACATACAGTAAAATTTCTAAATATAAAATCCATAGTTCAAAAATCCATAGTGTTCCTATACTCTAATAATGAAGTGTCAGAAAAAGAAGTGGAAGAAATAATTCTTTTTGCAATTGCAACAAAAAGAAAACAATACCTAGGAATAAACTTAACAAAACATATGAAGGAACTATATAATGAAAACTACATGACCCTAGTAAAAGAAATCAAAGAAGTTACAAAGAAATGGCAAGATATTCATGTTCTAGGGTTGGAAGAATCAACACAGTTAAAATGACTTTATTACCTAAAGCGTTATACAGATTTAATGCAATCCTCATCAAAATCCTGACTTCCAATTATACTACAAAGCAACAGTAATCAAAACAGCATGGTATTTGCAGAAAAACAGACACGTGGCCAGTGGAACAGAATCGAGAGTCCAGAAGTAAACCCATATTTATATAGGCAAATAATTTTCAACAAAGAAGCCAAAAACATACAGCAGAAAAAGGAAAGACTCTTCAATAAACGGTGCAGGGAAAACTGGAAAGCCGCCTGCAAAAGAATGAAACTAGACTTTTGTCTATCACCACATACCAAAATTAACTCAAAATGGATTAAGGACCTGAATATAAGACCTGAAACAAGAAAATGCATAGAAGAAAACATAAGAACTAAACTCAAGGACCTTGGAGTTAAAGAGGATTTTATGAATTTAACCTCAAAAGCAAGGGAAGTAAATGCTAAAATAAATGAATGAGACTACATCAAACTAAAAAGCTGCTCAGCAAAAGAAATCATCGACAAGGTAAAGAGACAAGCATTCAAATAAGAAAATATATTTGCAAGCAACACCTCCAATAAGGGCCTAATATCCAAAATATACAAAAAAAAAAAAACTCATATGACTCAATAACAACAACAACAACAAAAATGATCCAATCAAAAAATGGGCAGAGGACCAAAACAGACAATTCTTCCTAGAGGACATAGAAATGGCCAACAAATAGTTGAAACGATGCTCAACATCACTAGCTATTAGGGAAATGCAAATCAAAACCTCAATGAGATACCATCTCACACCTGTTAGAATGGCTATAATCAACAGGATAAGTAATAACAAATGTTGGAGAGGATGTGGAGAAAAAGGAACCCTCATATATTGCTGGTGGGACTTAAAATTGGTACAGCCCCTATGGAAAACAGTATGGAGGTTTCTCAAACAACTAAGAATTGAGCTACCATATTATCCAGCAATTTCTCTCTTGGGCATTTACCCCAAAGACTTGAAAACCCATATCTGAGAAGATATTTGCACACTGATGTTCATAGCAGCATTATTCACAGTGGCCAGGACATGGAAGCGACCGAAGTGACCTATAATAGATGATTGGCTAAAGAAGCTGTGGTACATATATATAATGGAATATTACTCAGCCATAAGAAGAGTTGAAATACTGCCATTTGCGACAACATGGATGGACCTCGAGGTATTCATGCTAAGCAAAATAAGCCAGACAGAAAAAATTGGAAATCACATGATAGCACTTATATGTGGGATATAAACCTAAAAGCAACAAATGAACAGGACAAACAAACAGAGATTCATGGACATGGACTATAGACTAGAGGTTACTAGATGGTAGGGTATGTGGGAACAGGCAGTAGGTAGAAGGTTAAAGGGGGTTAAAGATAGGGGGCTAGGGAGAGGGCGATGTGGGTAAAGGGGATCAAATATATGGTAGCCGAAGGAAACTGGACTTTGGGTGATAAACACACAATAGAATATATACTGATGTCAAAAGATAATGCACATTTGAAAATTATATAATTGTATTAACCCATGTTGCCTCAATAAACTTAATAAAAAATTTAGAAAAATTATTTTACTGTTAAGCAATTGATAAAAATTTCCCCAAATTCAAGAATATCATTTGGTTAAATACAAGTGCAGAAATATATTGTTATTATTTATTAGTTGGTTAGCTGTTTTTTTGTTTGTTTGTTTGTTTTTTTAAGGAATCCCTAAAATTGAATTTTCATGTGAAGGATTTCCATTATAGCACTATTTATAATCGTAAAAAAATGGAAATGACTAAATTAATTGTCAACAGCATGGGGTCGAAGAAACTATGCTAAACCTCACAATGAGTACTATGCAGCTATAGAAAGTAGTGAGCAATATCTCAGTATACACTTAAAGAGCAATATCCAGGACATAATGTATTTTTTAAAAAAATCATTATATATAGCATACCAACAATTCTCAAAATATTCTTATATTCCACACAGAATATTTCACATTCTTGCTGTTGCTGCCTCTTCCCTCTTTTGTATGTATTTTATTGTTGTTGTTTTTGTTTTGTTTGGTTTGGTTTGGTATAGGCAGAGAATCACACTGTATCCCCACACCACTTTTTCCTCAACTCCTTTACTCTTAGACAATGATCATGTTACAATACTGAAGTGATAAAATAAGGTATCAATAATGTTGATAAACAGTTATGGTCTACCATGTGATAGATAATATGCTAGGAAAAAAGAGAAATATAACACAGACTCTGCCATCAAGCAACTCACAAACCAATAGGGGAGGCAGTCATGTTAACCAATAAGTTGTCTCTTAGTGTAAAATGTATAACATAAATGTTAGATATAAGTTTGAAAAGTAGTTCAAATAAGAACTAATTAATTCTGATGGTGAAAAGCAATGAGAATGACTATGGAAGACCTCCTAGAAATGACAGTAGAGTTATAAAGGATTAATACAATGGTGTGTTGGTAAATGTCTAACAACTAACAGCGCATGGAGAAGAAGGGGCAAAACCAAAACAAACAAATAAATATGACATATTGTTTGCTAGTTTCTGCTGTATAAATACTTCTACCATGGTTGATTTCACACTACCACTCTGAAGTCATTTGGTGAAGATGCACACACTCAGCTCTGGCGAGCCAGTTCAGGCCAAGTCTAGTAGACCACTGGATAAATAGGATTTTTTCTGATGAACTAGTGGATAAGGGCATTGCAAAACAAGGAGATGTAAGTACATATCAAGAGTCGAAGTATATAATATAGAGAAGCAGTAATAACAGGGCTGAAGAATGCCATATAATATAGGAAAGAGACATAGAAGACCACATCTAAAAGAGTAGTAGTGGGAATGGAGAGGAGGAAATGAATTTGAGAAATATTTGGAAGGTAGCAAAGTTGTGAAAATGATGATGAGAGAGTTTCAAGGATCAGGGAGTACTCATGCAGGTCAAAAGTTTCATTTGTTCAAGTAAATTAAAAAGTTGAAAAGTGTTTGTTTTGGGTTCAGAGTCCATAAATCATAGGTAACAGTAGTAAGAGTAGTTTTAATGGAGTGAGAAAGACATAAAGCTGATTTTCAGAGAGAATAGACAAAGTGGAGACAGATGAGTCCAAATATTATTTATTCTATAGAGTCCTGATAGTAAATTAAGGAGGTCTGGGAACTTTGATAAATTTTCTCCCACGCCCTGCTGTTTGACATTTTAGCTGCCCAATAGTTTCACAATGGCTTCATGTTTTTCCTTTGTTCCTACCAATTAAAGTAAAATATCTACAT
>NW_024342257.1:5405201-5463927 GCF_902729225.1 Pteropus medius
AGAATAATTGGAGAAAGTGAAGAATAAGAATTTTTACCTGTCTGGTACATCATATGGTGGTGGTAGTGGTGATGGTTTGCTTTGGCTTAGGGCACTAAGGAATCTGGTTATGGCCTGTTTGTGTTATCTAAGGATGAGGCAAGGCAGATATCCCTTAAGATTAAAAGCAGAGGTTGCTTGTAGCAAGGACCTAATTTATTGTTTGTCTAAAAACTTTCTTCCTCTGTCTCTTTCTCCTCATGGGTGATCTAAGAGGTAGTGATGAGGGCTGATATATGGAGAAAAAAATTTCTAAAGTTATTGGAGCATATATAATCTATAAAAAAAAATAACCTCTCCGAGTCGAGTCTGGGCTAGTACATTCCCTGACTTCCACAGCATATGACTATGCCATATGTGCAATAAAATATAAAATTCTATCTGCCAAATAGCCTCTGTTTTAATATATATTACTTCAGGCCCCTAAGAATCATGTGTAGAAAAGGGAATGAATCCTGGTAGCTGCCAAACTATGATGCAGGTGAGTGGGCAGGTAGTATTGTACCAGTTCTAGAGAATAGGCCGGGAAGCTGGATGAATCTGCAGGGTCAATGAGTGGCCTTTGATATGTTTTGAATTCCCACAGATAGGACCTGCTAATTTCTTGCTTTGATATCACTTACTGAAAAGTGGGTTCAGTTACTGAGGAAAAGATCCTTCCAAGTTTCCCAGGATGGATAGGAAGTGTCTGAGGAATTGTGACTCCAAACTCTAAATGCTCATAGCCTAAAAGGCTTTGAACAGTCAGTGCTAGCATGAAAGTATGTGTGTGTGTGTGTGTGTGTGTGTGAATGAGAGAGAGAGAGAGACAGAGAGACAGAGAGACAGAGAGGCAGAGACAGAGAGACAGAGAGAGAAACTGTGTTGGAGAAGGGGTATTCAGGACATCTTATGAATTGTCGTTTAATTCTAGTGTGGATGAGGAGATCCATGCCAAACACAACAGGAAGGCAAAATAGCTGGTGAAATAATTACACCAGAAATAAGTGACTATTCATCCCTAGGAATAAAAGGAAACAGACTCTGTATTTACACATGCATGAAGTAGTTAAAAAGACAGTGACTTTGGGGGTTTGGGGAACTTAAGTTTAGCTGAGAAGCTGGTGAGTCAACTCAGAGGGGGAAAAAAAAAACTAAGGTGACTGTTATTAATGGATCTGATTAAAAAAAACAAAAAAAACAAAAAACTCCTGGGAGCACTTGAGAGTAGAAATAATATCCTGGGTCTGGGCATTGTGAATTGGGCTTCTCACAAGTTTTAGAATGAAACTACAAATATGTGCCAAAACTTTTTACTTTACAAGTTATAGAGGAATCATTAAAAATCTTCCCAGGAGGTGTGTGTGTGTGGAGAGGCAGGTAGGCTAAACTTGAAAATTTGCATTTCGCTGAAAGGTAAAGATATATTCAATTCTTAGGCAGTTAAAATGGCTTATTTGTAGAATTAACCCCTGCCATAAATAATTATATCTTAAAATTGAAAAAAAGCATCTCTAATTTTGCAAACCTTAAGAAACATTTAGGAATGTACATTTCAAAGGTGAAAATGATTATAAAATATTCTTTATCAGCGGCTAGTTTTTTTTTAATTTTAGGGGTATAATATGTGCTATTTGAATATTGTGAAGTAGGTCCTTAATAGGATGAAAGGCTATTACTACATTTTTATGTTGCACAAGTAAGTAAAAGAGGACACAGGATTTGGATGGCTAATGTTCAGTCCTGTGTTGGTTTGCATTAAATCCTTTTTATAGGAATATTGGTACTTTCGAAATTAGTTTTTTGCAATTCTATTGCCATTTATTATTTATTTATTTATTGCTATTGAGTTGTAAGAGTCCTTACGTATTGTGGATATCAATCTTTCATCAGACATATGGTTTGCAAATATTTTCTCTCATTCTATAGGTTGCTTTTTCATTCTGTTGATTGTTTCCTTTATTATGCAGAAGCTACGTTTCTCCAAAGACAAACCAATGACTAATAGATGTATGAAGAGATGTTCACTAAACAGGGAAATGCTAATCAAAACTACAATGACATATTGCTACACATCTGTTAGGATGGCTGTTATCAAAGAAAATAAAGATAAGTGTTGTCGAGGGCGTGGAGAAATCGGAATCCTTATATACTATTGGAGATAAAAATGGTACAATTGTTATGAAAAACACTATAGCAATTCATCAATAAATTAAAAACAGAAATACTATGGTTCAGCAATCCCATTTCTGGGTATATAGCCAAAGAAAAACAAAATTGAAAAGACTACCTTGAAAAGACATCTGCATCCTCATGTTCATTGCAAAATTATTTATAATAGCCAAGACATAGAAATGACCTGTGTCCATTGAAGGATGAATGGATAAAGAGAATATGATGTATATATATTTTATGTTACATGTTATAGTATATGTAATCTATGTATAATGGGATATTTTTCACCCATAAAAAATAAAATCCTACCATTTGCAACAACTGGAATGGACTTTGAGGGCATTAAGCTAAGTGAAATAAGTCAGACAGAGAAGGACAAATACCATATGGTCTCACCTATATGAGAAATCTTAGAAAAACAAAGTCATAGAAACGGAGAACAGATTGGTGGTTGCCAGAGGCAGGGAGGAAAGTGTGTGGAAAATAGGTGAAAGTTGTTGAAATATACAAACTTCTAGTTATAAGATTAATGATTCTGGGGATGTAATGTATAGTATGATGACTACAGTTAATAATATTGTATTGTATATTTAAAAGTTGCTAAGATAGTAGATCTTAAAAGTTCTCATCACAAGAAAAAATGTAACTATGTGGGGCAATTGTTAACTAAATTTACTGTGGCGATTATTTCACAATATATACAAATATCAAATCATTATATTGTACACCTTAAACTAATACAATGTTATATGCCAATTCTATGTCAATAAAACTAGAGAAAATAAAATTAGCTGAACTAGAGGGGCATTATAAAAGACTGGATAGCCTAATACCAAAAATGTGGAATTTTTGCATGTGTCATTGCCCAATTTTTAATCCTAGGTTATTAACTAAATTGGTAAAATGATCTGAAAGCCAAACAAAATAGATTTTTTGGCTATATTTACCAAGCCAGCTGACAGTTTGTAATCTATTGGTAAAAAGAGATGACAGCCTCTTTTAAAAGCTGCCTGAAGGTCAGGATGAGAAGAGCAATGTTTGGATATTTTTTCATTATCATTAATTTTCTTTATTGGCAACTTTTCCAAAATCAAAGAAGGACTTGGAATTAAAACAAACTCTTCAAATCCCTAGTTATAATTACATTGTAGAAAAGACACATTGGAAAGGATGGGGAAATAAAGTGACACCAGTGTTGTCTTTGGGTGGCAAAGTTAATGGTGGTTTATTCTCTCTCTCTTTCTTTTGCCAGATTTTATATAATAAGAATGAATTTCCTTTATATTCAAGGAAATTTTTTACTTAAAAAAATAAAAAGGAGAGATGGTGACTAAAAATGGAAACCCACACAGCTTAAGAAACAGCTTCAGTTTTCATTCCTTGTTGTGGGTTAGGATTCAGGTGCTGACACCAAACTCTTGCCCCAAGCTTTGAGAATTAACGAGGAGTGCACAGGGATCCCATGTCATCTGAGACAAAGGGATCTGGGCTACTACCCTTTGGTACTTGGACATTTCTTGTTCTGGACTCCTGGCTCCTTGTTAGAGGCCAGTCATGGTGACAATTCTCTCATCTTTGGGGTCCCAGAACTTCACCAAATGGCCCTATTGCATTGCTTTCCTTACAAGAAACTACCAGTTTGGCATGACTCATGATTATCAGTAATATAGAGTCCTGGTGAGATAGCCAGAAAAGTTACAACAAGAAGCACCCAGTTGGCTAAATGGGTCAATATTTTTTAATTAAATTTATTAGGGTGATATTAGGGTGATATATAAATTTTGGGGTTAATAAAATTATATAGGTTTCAAATGTAAAATTAAATTTTATGTCATATGTATATTGCATTGTGTTCATCACCCAAAGTAAAATTTCCTTTCTTCACCATATATTTGACCCCTTTTACCCTTATCTACCTTCTCCCTTCTCCCTTTACCTCTGGTAACCACTATGAGTTTTTGTTTGTCTTGTTCATTCGTCGCTTTCAGTTTTATATCCCACATGTGAGTGAAATCACGTGGTTCTCAACTTTTTCTATCTGACTTATTTTGCTTAGCATGATAATCTCAAGATCCATCTATCTTGTCACAAATGACAGTATTTCATCTTTTTTTTATGGCTGGGTAATATTCCATTGTATATATGTACCTCATCTTTTTTATCCAATCATCTATGGAAAGACACTTTGTTTTTTTCCATGTCTTGGACACCATGAAAAATGCTGCAATGAACATTGTGGTGCATATATCTTTATGGACAAATGTTTTCAATTTTTTTTTTGAGTAGCTGCCCAGAAGAGGGATTGCTGGGCCATATGGTAATTCTATTATTAATTTTATACGGAAACTCCATACTGTTTTCCAGAGTGGCTGTACCAATTAACATTCCCACCAGTACTGTATGAGGGTTCCTTTTTCCCCACAACCTCTCCAACACTTGTTATTACCTGTCCTATTGAAGATAGCCTTTCTAATGAGTGTAAAGATGGTATCTCATTGTGGTTTTTATTTGCATTTCCCTAATAGCTAGTGAAGTTGAGCATCTTTTCATATGTCTGTTGGGCATTTGTATGTCTTCTTGGGAGAGGTGTTTTTTCAGGTCATTTCCCCTTTTATTAATTGGATTGTTTTTTTTCTGTTGTTCAGTTGTATGAGTTCTTTGTATAATTTAAATATTAGCTCCTTAATGAAGAAGTTGCAAATATCTTCTCCCATTCAGTTAGTTGCCTCTTTGTCTTGTTTCTTTTGCTGTGTAGTAGTTTTTTTTTTTTTTTTTTTATTTGATAGAGTCCCATTCATTTATTTTTGCTTTTACTTCCCTTGACTTTGAGGTCAAATTCATAAAATCTTCTCTAAAACCAAAGTCCATGAGTTTAGTACCTTTACTTTCTTCTATGCAATTTACAGTTTCAGATCTTATATTTAGGTCTTTGATCTATTTTGAGTTAATTTTGTTGTATGGTGACAGAGAGTAGTCTAGTTTCCTTCTTTTGCATGTAGCTTTCCAATTTTCCCAGCATCATTTATTGAAAAGGCTTTTTTCCTCCGTTGTATATTTTTGGCTCTTTTGTCAAAAATTATTTGCATATATATACAGGGGTTGATTTCTGGGCTCTCAATTCTATTCCATTGGTCTGTGTGTCTGTTCTTCTACCAATAGCATGTTGTTTTGATTATTGTCACTTTGTAGTATAATATGAAGTCAGGCAGTGTGATACTTCCTCCAGCCTTGTTCTTCTTTCTCAGGATTGCTTTGGTTATTTGCGGTCTTTTGTGATTCCAGAAGAATCTGATGATTCTTTTTTCTATTTTTTAAAAAATGCCATTGGGATTTTTATGGAGATTGCATTAAATTGCTTTGGGTAATATGGCCATTTTAACTATGTTGATTCTTCCAACCCATGAACAAAGGATATCTTTCCATGTCTTTTCAATTTCTTTTAATAATGTTTTATAGTTTTCAGTATATAGGTCATTCATTTGCTTCCTTAAGTTTATTCCTAGATATTTTATGCTTTTTGTTGCAATTGCAAGAGTAATTTTTTTTTTCATTTCTTTTTTCTAAAATTTCATTGTTAGTGTATGGGAACACTATTAATTTTTGTATGTTTATTTTGTATCCTGAAACTTCACTGTATTTCTTTATTATTTCTAATAATTTTTTGGTGGAGTCTTTAGGGTTTTCTATATAAAGAATCAGTCATCTGCAAAAAGTGACAAAAATTTGATTTTTTCATTCCCTATTTGAATGCTTTCTATTTCTTTCTCTTGCCTGATTGCTCTAACTAGGACTTCCAATATTATATTGAATAATAGTGGTGATAGCGAACAGTCTTATCTTTTCTTGAGTTTATTGGTAAGGCTTTTAGTTTTTCACCATTACGTATAATTTTAGCTGAGGGTTTGTTGTATACGGCTTTTATTATGTTGAGGTACTTTTCTTCTATACCCATTTTCTTAAATGTTTTATTCATAAATGAATGCTGTATCTTGTCAAATGCTTTTTCTGCATCTATTGATATGATCATAAGACTTTTATCCTTTATTTTTTATATGATATATCACATTGATCTATTTGCATATGTTAAACCATCCTTGTGCCCCTGGAATTAATCTCATTTGATTGCGATGCATAATCTTTTTAATGTTTTGTTGTATTCAATTTGCTAATAATTTATTTAGGATTGTTACATCTTTGTTCATAAGAGATATTGGTCTATAATTTTTTTTTTAGTGTTATTTTCAACAGGTTTTGGTATAAGGGTAATGTTGGTTTCATAAAATGAGTTAGGATGTATTGTCTCTTTTTCAATTTTTTGGAAGAGTTTGTGAAGAACAGGTATTAAATCATCTTTGAAAGTTTGTAGAATTTAGTAGTGAAACCATTTGGTTCTTGACTTTTACTTTAGGAGAGGTTTTTCAATGATAATTTCAAATTCCATACTTTGATTGGTCTATTTAAATAATCCAGTTTTTGTGATTCAATCTAGCAAGGTCGTATATTTCTAAGAACTTGTCCTTTTCTTCTAGGTTATTAAATTTGGTAGCATATAATCTTTCATAGTATTATTGTCTCATCCTTTATATTTTGGTGGTATATAGTGTAACTTCTCTCTCATTTCTGATTTTGTTTGTTTCTCTTTTTTCTTCCTTATTAAGTCTATACAGGGGTTTGCCAATTTTATAGATCTTTTCAAAGAACCAGCTCTTTGTTCCATTATTTTTTTCTATTTGCTCTAATTTTTTGATGCATGCAAGAGTGAGAATTCCAAACAAGTTGAAACAATGAGGGAAGAGAACTCCCCAAAGTCCCTGAAGGATGTTGGATGTGAGTAAACAGCAATCCTTTCCTTTGTAACGGACAACGGAGGAGCTACAAACTCTGGAGACTCAAGGCTGGGGTCAGGGGTCGGGGGCTTTCCAGAGGCCATCACAAGAAGGCATTTCACCACTCTAAAAGGCACCCAATGCCGTCCCAGGACTGTTTGGCGTTGGTGCTGCATGTATCCTTTAGCCATTGACGGAAGAAGTCTTCATCTTTCTTTAGTGCCAGAAACTGGCCAGGGACCACAGTGCTCCTTTCCTCTAGCTTCTTGTCCAGGACTTCAGCAATCCTGGCCAGGCTCCCCACTGGCTTTTTCCCATGGGCTCTGCCATGAAGTATTGGTGCTTTGGGGAGGTCGTCATCTTGAACAGGATTAATCGAAAGCTTTAGTTCCCATTAGAGCTACTCCCCAATGTTTAGATTTTAAGTGAAAATTAAAGTGCTGAAAGGATTTGGCTGACACTTTTGAAGCTCTGAGTTATGTAGTATAATGATAAATTTAGTATTTTTTTTCAGTCCTGGGAGATATTTTTTATTAACTTGATAATCTTAATTAGAACGTGGAAAAACTTATCTTGAGGTTATTTTAATTACTGGCATTTTTAGATTATGAGCTTGAAATCATTAAAGGTAGCATGGTGTCAATCTATGACATATTTTTTAATCCATACAAAAATTCAGATATTTGAACTGAAACTGAAATAAACTGCAACTCTTTGAATTTCCAGTGCTACTTTTATTTGGAAAAACTGGAACTCAACTAAAGATGACTGAGAATGAAATATAAAGGCATGGAGACAGGAGTGTCTGTGAATTGCAAATTGGATATTCTGTAATTAGAAAGATACAGTGCAGGAACTGCCTTGAAATAAACAATGAGAGCAGGAAAACTATGTAGGAGAAAAAAATAAATTTTGATGGTGGGACTCTTCTTACTGAAGCATCGAGTAAGATTAAGGAGTAGTTAACACAGGAATATAGGTGGATTTCAGTATAAAGGCCATCTGTTAGTAAAGGTGATAAAAGGTTTCATCTTACATGAGGAAACAGACAATGTGAGAAATGGAGAGGCTGAAGTAAAGATATTGCCAATATGGAGAGGCCTTATAATAATTATAAAGAGTTTATAGAAGCCAGACAACTTATACCAAACCCTATAAACTGATATTTAAGATAGAATGGCTTTGAATGGCTCCATTTGTATAATAGATCATCTTTGTTTCTTTCATTTACAGTAAAAAAGTTACTTGCATTAAGTTCTGAAGAAAGGGGAAACATTTGCTTAGGATCCATTAGAACTCCCATCTATAACCCTCACACACACACACACACACACACACACACACACACACAAACACGGAGTATATAAATATAAGAATTTTGAGATTTGGCCAAGGCACCCAGAAGCGTGGCTATGAAAAATTTTAAAAATCTAAGAATGAGTCAAGACTAAGAAGATATAGGACTTGGAACAAAAGGTGTAGGTTGCAGCAACAAGCTCCTTAATCCTATCTCTCCTCCTAAATATTCCTGTACTGCCCCCTTTTTCAGGTGGTTAAGATGTAGTATTGTGTGAGTGGAATTGGGAGAAAATTTAGAAAGGTATTATATATTTAGAGCTTTGTATAATGGCTATGAATTTTTTTTTCTTTCTTTTTTTTCTTTTCTTTTTTCTTTTTTTTTTTTTTTTGCAGCTGACTTGAACCAGAATATTGCTGGATTTCCATAGCTTATAATTGGTCCAATACCAACTAAATTTCCTCAGGTTCTGCCAGGCAAACTGTCTTTGTTTTAAATCACCCTAGCAGGTAAAGAAAAAGTCAAGAGCTAGATGACTCATGGCTGAGGCAGTATAATGTAGAGATAAAATAAAGGTTACAATTATAGTACCTACCTTGTGTTTAGAAAAATCCCTAACATTTAATGAGTGCTATGTGTGTGTTTGATAAGTTAAAATCATGCTTAATGGAGCTCTTAAGTATAGACTATTATTTCTAGAATTCTAGCAAGGAAATGAAAAAGAGGGTTTTGTGGTGGGGTAAGGAAGTTACAGAGATTGTGTTGTAATTTATTTGTGTTCGATTTTACTTCAAGATTGGATATATACATAGGTTTATAAGCCAGAATGAACAAGTCAGTGGATAGTGGAACAGATTCCTAGCCCCATTCGGAGATATTAAATTTGAAACTCTGAAGAAAGGGCCAAAATTCATATATATGATTCTGATGACTTACAAAGTCCACCCTGACTATATTATTTATCTTCCCACCACACTCAACCCGTCTTGTCCTCTCTTTTCTTTCTTTTTTTTTTTTTAATATTTAAGAAAGTCAGAGTGCTACATTCATCACCTTGTTTGTATCTACCTAGAGGAGTCTTGGAAACTCGACTACCTTATGCTCTCCTATAAATGAACCTTGAGAACTTGTTTGGAGGTTCTAGCAGGGGAGCATAGTTACTTGTTAACCCTTGCAGAAAGAAAAGTGTTGGAAAAGGTGGTCCTCCTCTGCAGGAAAAGGTGGTCCTTTTTGAGGAAGGGTACATCTACCTAGCTGGTCAGATTAGCTAAATCAATCCTGAAAATCAATGGGGCGACAGATATTACAGTCAGATTTTCTTCACATCTCTCTCTCTTTTTTTTATTTGTAACATAAAATTTATCACTTTCTAACATACTGCTATGGACTAAATATTTACATCTCTCTCTTTTTCTGCCATGTGAAGATACAATGAGAAGACAACTACCTGTGAACAAGGAGGATCCTAGCCAAGAACTTGACGTTACTGGCACCCTGATCTCAGATTTTCAGCCTCCAGGATTGTGAGAAATCATTTTCTATTGTTTAAGAACCCTATCTATGGCATTTTTATTATAGCAACCCAAGACACGTACCATGTAGTTTATTAATTTATTCTTTTTAGTTTATTATTTGTCTCCTCCTATAGTATGTAAGCACCATGAAGACATGATTTTTTTCAATGTTGTGTCCTCAATACCTAGAATAGTTCCTATCTATAGTAGGTGCTCAATAAATAGTTAAATATTTATTCCCACATCAGGTAGGTATAGAAACCATTGTTCCAATGGATGTAGAAAGACAGAAACCTAAATGGTGGCAGGGAAGAGGAAATGGCAAGCAAGACTCTGGCCATTTCAGAAATTGGTCACTGTGTCTCAGAGAAGTGGCTGCCTAGTTTTCTGGCCAATAGAACAAACATGAGTCAATATTGACAATGGGAGGGAGGCAAAATCTATTCTTAACTTTTTTTGCCTCAATGGGTTTTTCGGCTTCCAAATGTAGAAGGGTCTGTTTTTTCCTGCTCATTTCAACCTCTTTTGGCATGTTATACCTCTCTCCCATAGTTTTTTCTGTCATTATTTTTATTAAATGTTTCATGATTTCTTCTTTTTACATATATACTTCAATATTTAGTGGAGAATGGAGAAGGCACTGATATCATGTTATAAAGTTAATCTGGAAATATAAAGGGCTAATAAAAAAGAAAACATATTTTATGAGTACAAATATTTGCAAGACAATTTAGAATTCTTGAATAATTAAGATAATTAAATAATTGCTTTAAACAGTTTTATCTAATTTACAGTTTTCCATTTTTCCCTAATTGCATCTAATTCAACTGTGTGAGATTTCAGAAAACGGTAAAGAATTATAAACTGGTAAAAAAAAAAATATTATTTAGGTCAAACCAGAATAAGCAGATGAAAACAAAACAGTAATCAAATTTTAATGACGTAATCTGGGCAAAACAAGCCACATGATGAAGACTGATAAGCCACATACCATCTTTCTTAAATGGTAAGAAATAAAATTTAGCTTTTTTTATACTGCTGAAAATTTAGACAATACCTAAATAAAGCAACTTACTGTATGCTTGGAGACAATGAAAATAGAGGTAAGGGTAAATTGGTATGTGTATTTAGAGAGCAGATCCATGAACAGTTAGTGTTTTGGAATAAATCTATTATAAAATAAAGCCTATACTGTATTAGCCATAGTATCTAGCCATAGTGGAATGTTAGAACAAGGAGACATCTGTGATGGTTAATTTTATTCATCAATTTGGCTAGCCTATGGCGAGCAGTTGTTTGGTTAAGCACTACTCCAAATGTTGCTGTAAATGTGTTTTATAGATGTGATTAATATTTACAATCAGTTGACTTTAAGTAAAGCAGATTAATCTCCATAATGTAGGTAGGGGTATCATCCAATCAGTCAACAGCCTTAAGAGCAAAGGTTTGCCTACAAAGGAAGAATTCTGCCTCTAAACTGAAATATAGAAATTCTGCCAGAGCTTCCAGCTTTTGAATTCAAGACTATCACATCCACTCTTAACTGAATTTCCAGTCTGTGGGCTTACCCTACAGCTTGCCAGCTCCCACGTTTATCTTAACCAATTTATTAAAATATTTCTCTTCAGCGCCCTCTCTCTCTCTCTCTCTCTCTCTCACACACACACACAGACACACACACACACACACATACATCTATAATATGTTATGATATATTATGTAAATATATATTATATAAACTATAATTATTTATTAATTAAAACAATAACAGTAATTGCTATATATTAGAGAAAGGGAGAGGAAATCTTAACTAATAGAGGATCTTAATACTTAAAAAAAAAAAAGAGCTTTCAAGAACATGACTATGGACCAGATACTGTGCAGTACACTTGGAATGTAGTGATGATGAATAAAAATACAAGTTCCATGGTGGTAGGGCTTTTGGTCTATTTTGTGCCTGATATATCCCTAGTATGTACAATAGTACACACAACACAGTAGTCACTGAATATAGATTTGTTGAAAATATAAATCTAGTTCTTGCCCTCGAGGAGCTAGGAAATTACTGAAGAGCCAGAGAAGTAAACAAATAATTATATTGCACAATATGTGCAACATATAGTTACACTATAATTTTGCTTCTTCTTTAAAAACAAACATAAACACATTTATAGATCATATCTGGAAGAAACCATGACAGCACTTGCTGTCATCTAGGGGAAGAACTTAGATGACCAGGCATTGGTGATGGGAGAGAAACTTTTCAATGAATATTCTTTTGTATCCTTTAATCAAAGCAAGTATTAACTTTTCAAACATATTTTTAAAATCATAGATGAACTTGTTCAAGATTAACATTTTTTGTAGCAATGTATTACAACAAATGAAAAGAAATAATCTAATATATGTCTAAAGCTAACTCACAACAGCTGAATTTAAAGGGGCTTTATTAATGTATTCTTTAAAATGAAATTTGTTCACTTAGATGCCACTTAATTTCAGAGGCTATGTGGATCAAAATTCTGTTGCCAATAATTGTTCTACTCACTTTAAAGGGAAAAATAGGAAGAAACTAACAAATATACTAATTTATGTCTACTTGTTTTTCAGCATCTCAAACAAAATTTAATTCCCAGATCCAGCTTTTGGCATGAGTTTTAACCAGTTGAAATGTACAAAAGAAGCACAGCTGCTTTTAAAGTATCACCCTACATTATTTACTAACTTAGGAAAATTAAACCTAAATACACTGCACTTCTGAATGGAAATTAATTGGCAATAACAATGTTGCTTCAGTTTTGCCACATTCTAAAACCATCAAGCTGAATATTGTATGTATTATTTTCTTCCATTCAGGCAATCACTTTTGTTCACTAAATATTCAGTACAAATTATAACATTAAATAAGCAGAGTTTTATACTCCATATTAACATTTCACTTTTTCAATGTCATTGAAAAAGAGCTTGTGCAAATTGGCAGTAATAACTGGCTCTCTTTAATTATGCTTCAGCAGTTAATGATTTGGGAAATTAAAAATAGAATTAAGCATATCAGATAGAAGAAATTTTACCATTAATGTTAAGCCACTAATAATGATATCTAATTGCCTTCTTTAGGCTCCCAAGGAATTCAGAATTCTGAATTATTGTCTAGTTTTGTGAGATGTCAAAGGGTGGAAAGAAAATGAGCCCTCAAAGTGAGCAGAGCAGTAGGTAATACAGAACTTGAGCTATGGTCTTCAGGGTTATTTTCTGCTGAGTTCAAGCATTCTAATCTTCTAAATGAAGATTCATAAGATATCTTTTATAAAGTATCTATTTTTTTTAAGAAATGTAAAATTGAAATCCTTTTCCATTTGGGCATGAGTTTTAACCATACCCAGATTTTAAAACTATTTGGTTTCAGTATTCCTCTGCTAACTCTGAAAAGAGTTCTCAAATAGTGGGTGGCTGGTTGACTGATTATTACCGGTTGCTACAGTTCTAGTGTCCCTGAGATGGTTAGAACCAATGTAGAAATTGAGCCCAGTTTGCCAGCAGGAGCCCTTCTTAATAAGAGTCTTCTGTCTTAGGGTCCACAGAAGCGATATACAAAAATATATTGTCTTAAAAATACTCATATCCTCTGACCCAATACTCTCTCTTGTGGTAAATTTGAAGAAATAATGAGAGATTATCTAAATCATTTAGGACAAAAGATGTTCATAGTAATGTTATCAGTCATAGGAAAGAAAAACATTTTTTTTTCTGACTCATACTTGCTATCTTTTCCAAATATCATATAATACATAGGTACTATATTGAGATTTTAGAAAAGTAAACACATAAGCAAAAAAAAAAAAAGTCTTTCAGGTTTAATATAAGTTCTCTTTGGAAAAAAATATATTCAATTGCTATTATCTAAAAGAGGGGGCTATGACAATACTGAAGTAGAGAAAGTACCACATATCTTCCTGGAAGACACCCAAAAGGCCATCACATTCTCAATGAAAGGATATGTTGAACTGAAACAAAGCACACTTTCCAAAAGAGCCTTCTTTTCTCACATTCGATCAATTTAAAACTTATATATTTTATTGAATATATAAGACGCTAATATAGTCTATTTAGCAAATACTATGAAAGACTAGTTTTCTCTCCACACTGTCAGGAATAACCAAAAATCACCTTTGTCATACCCAGTCATTCTCTATGTCACTAGGTGATTGTTTACTAAACACTGCATATTAAAGTTTCTCAGAGGTTCTGCAGCAATGAGACATGTTTGACATTGTTTGACGAAGAAGTTCTCAAACTTTATAATACTGTACCATTCTCTTCTCTCTAAAAATCTCAATAGTCCTAAGAAGTAACTTCTATGGAAGATACTTTGAGAAACATAGTACTTGGCTAATGATTCAAGTCCCTGTTACAGTTAAGTATAGCTTGACTGCACCTATTTGACATAGCTTTTTAAACAATCCCTTCATTTTGGTTTAAAATATAACAGTTTTAATTTTTTTACTAAACAAAGAAAAGGAGCTTCTTTCTATTAATAACTTTTCAGAAAACATTATGATAAGTCAGAGAATTTAGAAAATAACCCACAGATGAAATAACAGATAACATATACCTGGAGGAAAGATTGGCATAACTTATTTAGAAAACTAAATTAAAAAGTAAATATTACAGTTTATTTTAGACCTGCCCTCAATTTTACTAGACCTATTCTAATTTCTTTTTGGCTCTGGGCTCCTGGTCTCCTGATTATTTTTGTCTTATATAGTAGATTCTCTTATTTAGACTATTGGGCACCATTAATAAGTGCTATTGACATGAAAGTACTTCAAGATAAAGAATAAGTTGCCTTTCCCGTTAGCTAAAGCAGGAAATAATTTGGTGTGGTAGTAGTTAGTACAGCCCCTCCCTTCCTTCTGCCCTTCCATCTTCCATCCATCTTTTTGAGGTTGCTAGCAATTTGTCATGTAATTTTTAATTTTTTAAAAAAATATCCATTTCAAAATATAACATCAAAGTTACACACAATGAATGCATATGCTCATCTCTTTATTTTGTCATCATTTCAGGCCATTCACTAAAATTTCTCAAAAGGTATTCTGTGGCATATTAGTCCTATGAGTTGCTCCTGGTCTATGTTATCCAATCCCACTTGGGGATTCACAATTCACATGAGCTGTCCAGCAAGTCATCACTGGCAAATGACTCACTGGACAATCTTAAGATTTGTTTTGTAAATATATAAAATAACTACCATTTCTGATTTATCTATGGTTACTGAATTTCTTCAATAAGAAATATAAATTCTGAGATTTGAAATTAGGAAGATTCTATCCAAGCCCCAAATTCCTGCCAAACTCAACAGATTATTTTACTATTCCCTCCAAATTTTCTCTCAAATAATTTCATTTGATAAAATACCCACAAACTGACACAAAGAAATGTTACAATATCTTTTGAAGAAAAAAAATTCTGTATAAGTATGATAAATGCACATGATCACATACATACAGCTATAACGAGAGCTGCTGTGAAGTATTAGAGTTCAAAGGCACTTGAGATTTGTTTATCCTGTCAAATTGCCTGCTCCTAGCAATCCTCAGGCATTAAAATTTTTCACACTTCACTTGGATGATTAAAATGATCTCATTCTCCACCTAGAAGTATTTGTGGAACATTTTTAATTTGCTTGGAAATAAATAATAAATAAATTGGATATTACCATCATCAAAATTTCGTAAATAGCTTAGTATTTTAGCTACCATAAACTTTTAAAATATTTACTGGAAAATCAATAAAAATGAGTTGGATTGGCTAATAAACAAATTTTAATATAAATTATGAAGGCCTATTAAAATTTTTTAGTAGTATTTACAATAGAAAGAGAACATTCTGATGATTAAGTTTTGGCTCAGTCTTTAATAAAAAAAAAAAAGAATTCTAATACTTTCTAATTCTTGGGCATCTTTCATAAGTAACTAAATAACTCCACTTCAGAGGTGCTCATACATACTGAATTTGCTAGATTTGCCAGGCTCCTGTGCACTAAGCACAGTGTTCATCATCATCTTTATAAACAAATAGTAATAAAGACAGAAACAAATATTTGGAGCACTGTTGTCCAATAGAAATTCTTGCAGTGAAGGAAACAATTTATATCTGTGCTGTTCAATCAGATAACCACTGAGACGCATGTGTCTTATGAACATTTGAAATGTTTTTTTTTTTTTAATGTGATTAAGGAAAAATATATTGAAATTTTAATGAATTGTAATTTTAATTTAAATAGCCACATGTGACTAATGGCTACCATATCAGACAGCCAAGTTTTAGAATCAAATAACTTAGTATTCTGTTGTTACAAACTAATGTTATCAAGATGTTTTAACCAAGTGGGTTGAAACAAAGCGATCAGACATCTTTTAGGAAATTAAATCAATGTATGCTTCTTATATGCAACACAGAAGCAACATGTTGGTGCTAAATGTACAAAAATTTGAGAGTCTCCAACTTGGGCTGTTGAAGCTTATAGATTGGTAATGTTCTCTATAAAGAGAGGAGAAGCTGTGTATTCAGTTTTCATTTACCGATAAAGAGAAATAAAGAGTGGGACTGTTATTTCTATAGCTGCAGAAAAGACATAAGGTTGTCACTCTTAATAGTCTCACAAGCCAGAACCCAGTCCACATTTTTACAGTAACACTGAGAAGTAGCACGAAAAAGAAAATATCTACTGCCTTTTTTATAAGATGAAATATCAACTGACTTTTTTATATATCTCATAAGTTAATACTAGAGAATATATGCTCTTGAAATGGATATTTTTGAGTCTAAGTTATCTTTACTTTGGTATCTTTAAATTTTCCCATTGTGTCTGTCTTAGTCTTTATTCTCTTTGACTTTATTACAGCATTTGACAAGTATAACCATCTCCTCCTTCATTTGGTCTCTAAGACACTAGTCTTTTCTCTCTTTTTTACTTCTGTTTTTTCTTTACTAGTTTCACAAGCCACTCTTCCTCACCTAATCTTCTTTCTTATTTTCTGATTACTGTTCATAGGACCATCATTCTCCATGTTACTTAGAGTAATCCATGAGTCCTTACTCTATCTGCACTGCACATTCAATAAATAATCAAGTCTCATGTATTCTACCTGTACAATAGCTCTTATGTACATTCTCTTCCCTGAAACTCTGGAGTCGCCAGAAAATCCTAAAATAGTTATCTCATCTATACTATTGGAATCACGTCACAATAGGTTTACCTGTCTAGTCTCTTCCATTTCAATTCTCATTTCACAATACTGCTAGAGTAATCTTCCCAAAGAAAAGCTGCCAAACTCTCTTTCCAGCCTCATATGCTTTATATCAGTGTATCTCAAATTGTGCTCCAAGAACAATATGCATTATAAAGCAGATTCTGGGTCTCTGTTAGTGGTAGAGAATCTCTCTGTGTGAAGCATTAGAGTATGAAGTTGACAAGCTTTCCAGGTGATTTGGATGCATTCTAATGTTTGAAATCCTCTGTACTTTCTCTTTCTTCAACAGAAATTAGCTTGCTTGTTCAATCAGAATAATAGGTAGTGTAATTGAATAAAACTTTAAGCCAGAAATTCTTAAGCTGCTACTGAAAAGGTGGATAGAGGATGGTAATGAAATGAGTTCAATAAGAAAGATGGCAAGCCATTGACTTTTTTGGCAATAGATTCTAAAGTAAAATAATTATAATAATTAAAGTAGTGGAAGAGTTGGAATGGGCCAAGAGAAGAGGAAGTTCTCAGGAAACTAAACTACTCCAACTGGTGATTTTGCATCTTTATTCCTCCTCCTCTTTCTTTTATTCTTTTTGTGTTTCTAATTCAACTAAAGGCATTATATAAAAGCAACCGATTTTAGGGGGGTGAGTCAGAAATGTGTTAATTTCAAGGAATTGCCACATTTTAAATGGAATTGGCAGGGTTGGTGAGAACAGAGAAGACAAGTTTTTGATTGGGAATAAAAGAGTTGCCTACCTTCCCATAAGACTAGAGATATATATGAGTTAGAAACTATCCATCTCATTTTTCTAAGTGGCTACTTTTAGCCTTCTGGGTTCTGTAAAAATAGCTTTTGTTGGTGAGATGTGTGTTGGTTGATTACATTACCTATTAGCTACTTTTATTTTATTAAAAGAAAAAAATACACACGCACACACAGATACACACACACACACATAGATATATATTTAAATTAATATAGAGTACCTCTCTGGTTAAGCATATTTTAGAGCACTATAAATAATCAAGAATAAAATACATGTATTTTACCGTACCAGTTGGGTTGTATATCACCTACTAATAAATATAAAAACATAAACTATACATCATCTATTTAAACATTGGGCTACTCCTTATCATTAATAATTATATAAAATCTGACCCCTGTCCTACCCACTCGCCAAATACAAGTTTATGAATTACATCTTAAAAGTAAATTTGGTCTTTCTCTTTTGAAGTAAAATGCCCCTCCCTTAGAGTTATCATGCCTAGTCAGTATGTAAATGTAAGTTAAATAGGTAGGATTCAAGAAAAACACACCCATTACTTTCATAATACAGTTTCTACAAATATGCTAGCAAAAGGACTTTTCCATGTCATAAATAAGAACCTTAGTTAATAATGATTCTTGTGTTATTTATGAATTTTGGAATACTTTTAAAACTCTTATACCAAAAAACAAAGATATAATGTGACAGCTCATCCTGAGTGTTTAAACAAAGTGGAAAAAAGCTATTGATATGCGATAATTTTAATATTTTGTTAGCAGAATAAAAAACATATTTTCTTTTCAGTTATAATCTGAGCTTGGGTGCTTTGGAATAGCAGGCTTACTGTTTTTAATTTTTTTTGGTGGGAGATAATGGGCTGGGAAGAGTGATGTATAGAGAATCAAAAATCTAGGCTGCATCCCTGCCCACATAACCTAAATGACCTGACGACCCAAGGTTTGAGCATACAATTCCTTTCAATGTTTTCAGCAGAGATTGAAAGGAAGACATGCTATAATAAAGGCTTTCATAACAGAGATAGTAATTACCAGTTCATTACCTTCTTAGCTTAACTGCCACTTTTCATTTTGATCATTCTCCCACCCACAATGCACATTACTACCACCACCACCACCACCACCCAATTGACCACCACCTCTGCAGTCAGATGTTGCTTTGGTTATATATCTTTCTCAAATTCTTTAAAACTACATTTGTGTGTGTGTGTGTATAAACACATGCATGCACTAGATTTATATCCAAGAAAAATGAAACCTATGTCTTCCACATAAAAACTTGCACATGAATATTCATAACATCATTATGCATAATAGGCAATTTTGGAAATAATCCAAATGTCCATCAACTGATGAGTGGACAAACAAAATATGTCCATACAATAGGATATTGTGAGAGAATAAAAATGAATTAAAAACTTTTATATGCTTAAAGTATGGATGAAACTTGTAAGTACTATGCTGAATGAAAAAAAGCCAGACACAAATTGCAACACATATTGTATGTTTCCAATTATCTAAAATATCCCGATATCTATAGAGACAGAAAGTATATTAGTGGTTGTTTAGGATCTGCAGGGGTTGAGAAGTTGAAGGAGAGGATAGCTAATGGGCCCTCAATTTCTTTTTGAAGTGATGAAAGTATTCTAAAATTGATTGTGATCACAGCAGTACAAATTTGTGAATAAATGAAAAGCCATTGAATTATATACTTTAAATGAGTGAATTGTATGATATGTAAATTATGTATCAATAGAACTATTTAAAATATACACATATTGCAAGCTGTTTACTAGTTTTTAGGACCATAATATATATTGATTATATATACATACATACATAAAATATTGTGCATATCATATTTTTGATAATTAATCATTAGTAATTTATGACAAATTTACATTTAATTTTTTTGTGTGTTCGTTACTTGTCTCTTCATCTAGATTTTAAGTTTCTTGAGGACAAAACCATGTCTTAGTCATTTCTGTGCTTATATTTCTAGATGCGTTGAATATAGGAGACCCTCTACTTATGCTATATTTTCTGAATTCTACCATGTCATCGATTTTGAAATGCTCCACAGTGTATTAATATTACCTTTTTGTTTGTTTGTTTTTTGGAGTGGGCACAAATGGAGAGAAAGCAGTACATTAACATATAAATCAGTTTAAGAAAATATAACAATGGTTGATTGTTATATTTGTTAAATTGTTATATTGTTAAATAAAAGCGCATGCATTTTATTTTGTTATTCAAGAGAGTGAACGATTGCTGGGCAATAAGGGTCTTTATTAAACTTTAATGTTCTTAAAGTGTTTGTATTCTTTTATGAGAATAAAAATGTGTTTGTCTATTTGTGTGCATAGATAGACACAGAGAGGAGATATGACAACAGCATTGCATCCAGTTCATTGGAGGCAGTATTATACATCATTTCCCAGAATTCAGCAGTTTGTCATAAGCTTTCATGGGTAGGAGAGAGGGTTGGGAAATGTGTAATCTGTCATGATAGTTACAGGTTCACTGACTACACTTTTCAAACTATTGAATTATTTGTATTTGAACTTTCAGTGTTAACATAAAGATTTCAAATTTTTGCACTCATCATAGTGTTGGTACTAACCTAACTATACAGGAATATCAAGCTGATGACAACAAAAAGGATTGAAACTGAAATGAATAAACAGAATTTTAGGAAACCTGTTGAAGAGATGCTGTCCGATCTGAATTCTGATTATTACCTGTTGTATGATTTAGCTAAATGCAGGACCTTAAATCTCTAAAGAGAATATATAACTATGATTTAGGTAACCAACATCTGAATGTTCTACATAAATATAGCTGAACAAGTATTTTCTTGTCAGTTTCAATTCTAGTAAAGTAGGCAGTGTGAGTATTGAGCTTCAGGTGACTCATTACAGCCCTATTTACAAGGTGAATATATATACATACATACATATATATATGTACATATAATTCACATATATAATTTATATATGCGTATATATACATATAATTTCCCACATTTCATATTCATTACTATAAAACATAAAGCAGTCTTTATGCCATAAACACTGTGAATGTTTACTCATTAACAGCTTTATTCGATTGATTTTTTTAAGTTAAAATAATAAAATAACAGTTGCCAACACTCAAAGATTATTAGTAGCATACTCTATATTGAAAAGCATTGCTTCCAAGTTGGGAACAAGTGATTATATTATAATAATTAAAAGACTTTGGTACTGAAGGGACGCTAGAAGCATGGCAGCATGAAGGATCTCCCGGATTTCTTCCCTTGAAATAATAACAAGTCAAACATGTAAAACAACAAATAACATCCAACCTGCACATAAGCGCATTTGAGAGATCTGCACATCAGAGCATCACAATGTCGGAATCGAATCACTAGGGGTGGGGGTGGGGTGGATAGATTGGGCAAAACAAAGGAACTGCCATGGCTAGGGGAGATTTCATGGCCGGTTCCCGGAACAGTGCTGCCTGAGTGTTCTACGCAGCGGAGCCTAGGGATCAGGGCAGAGAGAAGACTCGGGACTGAGTGTGGAGGGGCGACAACCGCCATCGCCAAGCAGGACACACACACAGGCCTCTCTCAAATAACGTTTGTCCCACCCAGTTAGGCTGAGTCTTAAGGAAGCAGCAAAGCATTTCATCTGACTGTTGGGGCAGTAACTGGACATCAGGACCTCTTCAGAGTCCCAGAACTCCATCTCCCTTTGTACCCTTTCACAAAGGCAAAGTCCTGGGACCACCTGATCACAGAGAAAGTATAAAGCCTACCAGCAAAAGGAGACTATTTTTGCCTCAAAGCAGAGACCCAAGTGATTTGGATGCCACCTACTGGAAATCAAAAGAAAACTCCATTCCTATCAACCTGCTAAAGACAGATTACTATATAATAACTTTTCATTTTGAAAAAAAAAATGCAGAATACCCTCCCATTAAAGCCCAGGCAGAGAAATAGTCTATCAAACACTGTGAACAACCAAGATGACAAGGCAGCTCAGGAAGAAAGTGTAAAATCTCCAGAAAATAAACTTGAAGACATAAACATATGTGATTTAAATGACAGAGAATTCAGGATTGCAGTTCTGGAAAAACTCAATGAGACACAAGAAAATTCAGACAATTTTAGTAAATTAGAAACAAAATTAATTAACAGAATGAATACTTTAGCAAGGAGATTGAAACTCTAAAAAAGAACCAAATAGAACTTCTGGAGATGAAGAACACATTAAAAGAGATGAACAATGAAATAGCAAGCTTAGGAAATAGAGCTGACCAGATGAGGAAAGAATTAGTGATATAAAACAGAAATCTGGTTTATCTGCTGACTTGAACACAGTTATCGTTCTCCGCTCAAGTGGCAGATTGAGTTGATTAAGCAGGTTGAATAGGTCACACAAGTAAGCAAGTGTAACTCATTCTATGTAACTGAAATGTGCTGCCAGTGGTGACTGTTTTTCTAAAAGAAATCTCTGGAGCAGATCTTGTAACCAAAAACTCTGGCCAGTGATCTACCTTTAGAAAGCCATCTCACTTATATATATGAGAAGATGTGTGTGCTCTCTGTACATCTCCTCACAGAGCTGTGTGAACAGATGTGAGTTAAGGGCATGTACTTTTATGTGGTTGATAATTTTAATCACATCCTGTAAAACATTAAGTTCAGGTGATATTTTTTGGCTAGCTAGCATTTCTCTATGGATGACACGGTGTGTTGGACTCACATTCAGAAGCAATCTCTTTGACCCGAGTAGTGAAACCAGAAAGCCATCCAGTCATGGCAGCCCTTTCATCCATGCATATACTGACATGAAATGACCAGTTCAGTTTTCCTGATATGTAATCATCCAAAAACTTGAATAGTTCTGCAGCTGTGGTGTTGGTTGGCAACAAAAGCGCTCATAACATATCCTCATGCACATCTTCCTGAAAAATATATCACACAAAAACAGGCACTGTTGCCTTGTCAGCATCGGTAGAGTTGTCAACCTGGATTGTGTACCACAGTGACTCATTAATCTTCTCTAACAAATGTGACTCAATATCCTCTGTATCAATTCATCTAATCATGGTGCTAGCTGAAAGAAGAACACATGCCATCTTTTGAACTGCAGCCTCTCCTAAAAGCTCAAAACAAATGTCCTTAGCAGCAGGCGGGATTAACTTCTCACCAATTGTAAAGGGCTTCTTAGCTTCCGCAATGCAGTTAGCCACTAAGAATGATGCTGACAGTGCAGAAACATTTGATGAACTGGTGGCCTTCAATAATTGCTTCTGTTCTTCATGTTCACATTTTTTTTCCTTTGTAAAACTCCAAAGGCTTGTCTTTTAATCCAGGGTGTTTGGTCTCCATGTGGTGAAGGTTTCATGGCTTCATTGGATAGCCAGTTGCCACATATTATACAAAGCAGACTTGAAGAGTGTGAATCACCTGTTGCAATGAACCTATAATTTAAGTAGGACTTTTGATATTGTCTTTCAAATACAGCTTTCTTTTTGTTAGCAGTTTTAGAGTCTTCTGCTATCTCGTCATTGGGTCTTTTCCCCTTTATAAAAAAGCTTTCCAGTGACATTTGATTTTTACTGATTTTGGCTGAGGTTATCTTGTGGGCTTACCAAAACTGACTGAGACAAGTGTGCAGTGCAGGAAAGAGGTCGGATGGAAGTGGTAAATAAAATAATCGGTGGGCCACGTGCATAATAAAATTAGTGTTGGATTCTCACTTAAAGCCTGCCACCAGATGCAGCTGTACAATTAAAGTACATCAACTCAGTTGCCACTATGTAACTGTCACTTGCCACTCACCGATAGTGTTTTGATATGAGTCTGCAAGCATTCAATTTATTATGGTCTCTGTGCAGTCAAATCTCTCTGCTAATGTTATTCTGTATTTGCAGACACTTCAGCGCTAGCATCACTGTCTCAGCTTCACCTCAGATCATCAGGCATTAGATTCTCATAAGGAGTGCACAGCCCTGTGCAGTTCACAATAGGGTTCGCGCTCCTATGAGAATCTAATGCCTGATGATCTGAAGTGAAGCTGAGGTGGTGATGTTAGTGCTGGGGCATGGCTGCAAATAGAGATGAAGCTTCGCTCGCTTGCCTGCTGCTCACTTGCTGTGCAGCACGGCTCCTTACAGGCCACAGACATGTACCAGTCTTTGGTCTGGGGATTGGGGACTCCTGATTTGCATAAACTTAATGATAACCACACTTCATAAATCCAGAAGTGAGATACATAGCATAAGACATGAGGGAACAGAGAGAAAATCCATAAAACACCACCCAAATTAAAATAACAGAAAAAAAAAAAAAGACAAAAGAAACAATGGAGACACCAAGCTAGACCAAGATAAATTGGCTATAAATCTCATATTTGAGGGAGCCTCCCTAAATGCAAATGGACTGAACTCACCAATAAAAGGCACAAGTACCAGATTGGATCCCCACCCCAAACATGTTCTGCCTTTAAGAAACATTCACCTACAAAGAAAAATATAGACTCAAAGTGAAAGGGTGAAAAAGGATGATTCAAGCATTCAGAGAAAGGTGGTTATAGCTGTACTTATATCTGATGAAATAAACTTCAAGATAAAATAAAAAGTAAGGAGAGAAAATGATGGACACTTCATAATGATAAATAGAAACATACATCAAGAAAACCTAACACTTATTAATCTCTATGCTCCCAATCAGGGAGCATCAAAATATAAAAGCATCTACTAAAAGAACTAAATAAAGAAACTGACAAAAACACAATTATAGTAAGTGAACTAAAAACTCCACTGTCAGAGATAAACAGATCATCTAAAAACAGAAAATTAATTAAAAAAAATAACATCCTTAAGTAATATGTTAGACCAATTGGACATAATCAACATTTACAGAGCCTTTCATCATAAATCAGTAGCTTATACATTCTTCTCTAGTGCACATGGAACATTCCCGAGGATAGATCATATATTCAGATGAAAAACTTGCCTCAACAAATTTAAGGAAATTGAAATGATACCGAGCATATTCTCTGATCATAATGCTTTGAAACTAGAAATCAACTGTAAAAATAAAGCAGGAAGAGCCATAAATATGTGGAGATTAGACAACATGCTACAGAAAAATGACTGGGTCAGATAAGAAATAAAAGGAGATCAAGAAATACATAGAAACAATAAGAATGAAAGTAAAACATATCAAAACTTTTGGGACACAGCAAAAAGGTTAATAAGATGGAAGTTCGTACCTTTTATTTCCTTTAACTTTTTTTTCTTTTTTTTAGGCGAGGCAACCGTTGGTCGACCTCACAGATTGCAAGGACCTCATCAATTTATAATCTCTTATATTTTTTTTTTATTTTTTACGCCTACAGCACCTGGTCTTCCTAAGTTGTCTCCCATTCCAGTACTAACCAGGCCCGACCCTTCTTGGCTTCCAAGATCAGATGGGATCAGGCTTGTTCAGGATAGCATGGCCATAGATGGAATTTCATATCTTGAGGCCTATCTCAAGAAACAAGAACAAGCCCAAATAAACAACCTAATGCTACATCTTTAAAAGAAATAAAGAAGAACAAACGAAGCCCAAAGTTAGCAGAAGGAAGGAAATAATCAAAATTACAGCAGAGCAAAGGGAAATGGGAACAAAAAGACAATAGAAAAAAATTAATGCTACAAAGAGCTGGTTCTTAGAAGATTAATAAAATTGACAACCCTCAGGCTAGACTCACTACAGAAAAAAAGAAAGTACACTAATAAGCAAAATCAGGAATGAAAAAGAAGTTATAACAGATACCACTGAAATACAAAAGATCATATGAGAACACTATGAAAAATTTTATGACACCAAATTTAAAAGTTTAGAGGAAATGGAGAAATTCTTAGAAATATGCAATCTTCCTAGACCAAATCTTGAAGAAATGGAAAATCTAAATAAACAAATCAACATTATAGAAATTGAAGAAATCACCAAAAAGCGTCCCAAAAAGTAAAAGTCCAGGACCAGATGGTTTCATCAGTTCATTCTATCAAACATTCATAGAAGATTTAATATCTATTCTTCTCAAACATTTCCAAAAAAATAGAAAAAGAGCTAATATATCCTAATTTGTTTTATGAGGCCAACATTACCCTAATACCAAAACTTGGTAAAAACAACAGAAGAAAAGAAAACTACAGACTAATATCTCTCATAAACTCAGATATAAAAATCTTAAATAAGGTATTAGCAAATCAAATACAATAACTCATTAAAAGCATTAGACACCATGCTCAAGTGGACTTCATTGGAGAATCACAAGAATGGTTTAACATATGCAAATTGATTAATGTGATATACCATGTAAACAATATTAAGAATAAAAATCTTTTGATCATATCAATAAATACATAACAAGCCTTAGACAAGATACAGCATCCATTTATGATTAAAACACTTAATAAAATGGGTATACAAAGAAAGTACTTCAATATAATAAAGCTCATATATAACAAATCCTCTGCTAATATTATACTTAATGATAAAAAAAAAACAAAAGCCTTCCCTCTAAGATCAGGAATGAGATGAGGCTATTCACTATTATCACTATAATTTAATATAATAATGGAAGTCCTAGTGAGAGCAATCAAGAAAGAGAAATAAATAAAAAGCATCGAAGTAGAGAATGAAGCCAAACTGTCACTTTTTTCAGAGGACATGATTCTCTATCTAGAAAACCTGAAAGACTCCACCTAAGCGCTATTAGAAATAATAAACAAATACAGTAAATTTCAAGGTACAAAATCAATATTCAAAAATCCATTGCATATTTATTCACTAACAATGAATTTTCAGAAAAAGAAATGAAAAAAAAAAAAGAATAAAATACCTAGGAATAAACCTAATGAAACATGTGAAGGACCAATACACTGAAAACTATAAGACACTATTAAAAGAAATTGAAGAAGACTCAAAGAAATGGAAATATAGCCCATGTTTTTAAATTGGAAGAATCAATATAGTTAAAATGACCTTATTGCCTAAAGCATTATACAGATTTAATGCAATCGCCATCAAAATCCCAATGGCATTTTTTTTTAAAGTAGAACAAAAAAATTATCAGATTTAAATCAAAACATAAAAGACCCTAATAACCAAATTAATTCTGAGGGAAAAAAAAAGAACAAGGCCAGAGGTATCAATCTGCCCAACTTCGAATTATATTACAAAGTGACAATAATCAAAGCAGCATGGTATTGACAGAAAAACAGACACGCAATTAAACTGAACTGAGAGTCCAGAAGCAAACCCCCGTATACATGGGCAAATAACTTCTACAAAGGAGCCAAAACCATACAATAGAGAAAGGAAAGCCTCTTCAATAAATGGAGCTGAGAAAACTGGAAAGCCACCTGCAAAAGAATGAATCTAGACTGCTGTATATCACCATATACCAAAATTAACTCAAAATGGATCCAAGACCTGAATATACCTGAAATAATAAATTGCATAGAGGAAAACATAGGTACTAAACTCATGGACCTTATATTTAGAGAGAATTTTATAAATTTGACCTCAAAAACAGGGGAAGTAAAATCTAAAATAAATGAATGGAATTATATCAAACTGAAAAGCTTCTGCACAACATAAGAAATCACCAACAAGGCAAAGAGGCAACCATTTAAATGGGAGAATATATTTTCAAACAATACCTCCGATAAGGGACTATTCTCCAAACTATATAAAGAACTCATATAACTCAACAACAGAAAACAAACAATCCAATTAAAAAAATTGGCAGTGGACCTAGACAGACATTTCTCTCAAAAAGTTATCGAAATGGCCAACAGATATATGAAAAATGTTCAAATCACCAGCTATTAGGGAAAGGCAAATCAAAGCCACAATGAAATACCATTTCACACCAGTTAGAATGGCTATCATCAACAAGACAAGTGTTGATAACGGGTGTTGGAGAAGTTGTGGGGGAAAAGAAATGCTTGTACATCACTGGTAAGAATGAAATTGGTTCAACCACTATAGAAAACAGTATGGAGTTTCCTCAAAGCACTAAGAATTGAATTACTATATGATCTAACAATCCCTATTCTGGGTATTTACCCAAAAAAATTGAAAACATTTATCCACAAAGATAAATGCACCACGATGTTCATAGCAGCATTATTCGCGGTGGCCAGGAAATGGAAGCAACCGATGTGTCCTAAGATAGATGATTGGATAAAGAACATGTAGTACATATGCACAATGGAATATTGCTCAGTCATTAAAAAAAGTGAAATATTGCCATTGCGACAACATGGATGGATCTTGAGATAATCTTGCTAAGCAAAATAATTCAGACAGAAAAAGTTGAAAACCACATGATGTCACTCATATGTGGAATATAAACCTGAAAGCAACAAATAAGTATGACAAACAAGCAGAGACTCATGGACATGGACAGTGGATTAGTGGTTACCAGAGGGAAATGGGGGAGGGGGTGGCAAGTGAGGGTAAAAGGGATCAAATTTTCGGTTACAGAAGGAATTCCAACTTTGGATGCTGAACGTACAATGCAATATATATACGACTTACTGTTGAATGATACACTTGAATCTTATTTGATTTAATTAGTCAATGTCATCTCAATCATTTTTAATAAAAAAAAAAAAAAGACTGTGGTACTGACACAGAAACTGACAAATAACAACAGAACTGAATTGAGAGTACCAAAACATACCTTTATAATAAATGAGAAATCTGTATATTGTTTCAAAATCAGTGAGAAAATTGGTAAATGGCACCAGTATAATTGCCTTACAACAGAGAAAAACAGATTGAGAGCCATACCTTTTGTCATACATAAAATAAACTCCAGATGGAGAAAAGACCACACTGTAAAAGGCAAAATTAAAGTTAATAGAATAGAATAGAATAGAATGTTTTTAACATTTGCATGGAAAAAAAAATTCCTTTAATGAGATATACAGATTTTTATGGGGAGATTTATTGATTTAACTTCACCAAAATTAAATAGTTTTTTTTTTCAAAGCAAAACATCATAAAATAAGACTAATTGGCTGGTAAAAAGAATAAGAAAACATATTGTTCAACTATTTAGCAAAAAAAAAAAATTCACACACACAATCTATAGAACATATAAGGAAAAATCAGCAAGAATAAGAGTAGAACAACAATAAAATGGGCAAACAATATAAATAGGTAATTCTCAATATGAGAAACCTAATTGGCTCATAAATAGATGTTGCTAAATTTCATAGGTAATCAAAGAAATGCAACTTAAAACGTTAAGAGAGAGCACTCTATAACCATCATATAACAACAATAAAACATTTAGGCACTGTCAAGTATTGGTGAAAATATGGGGAATAGAAATGTTTATACACTGATGATGGGAGTATACACTAATACGGTCATTCTAGGGAACAATCTGTGAGCATTTAGGGAAATTAAGCATTCCTGGGGATACATCCAAGAGAAACTCTTACATAAAGGTTTGAAGAGAGAAACATCAGTGAAGATAGTCATCACAGCACTGCTAGCAACAACTGAATTATTAATAAACAATTAATAATAATTATTTTTTTATTTTGCTGTTCATTTCTCACAAACTATTTTGGGTAATATCCTCTTGACCCTCTGCACTCTTATTTTTCTATACACTGCTTTCATGAGCAGTCTATTCACGTCTTGAGAAAATCTTCAATAGAAATTGAGCTGACACTTAGCCCAAGAATCTTCTTTAAGATCTTTACACTTCAAAACTGAAAAAGGCACCCAGTCATAGGCACAGAAATATGCCTCTACAGTGTTCTAGGAATGCTTTATAACATAACTCTATACTACCACATAACCATTATTCCTGAATTATCAGAAATGGCAGACGCCGTTGTTGAAAAGAAAGAACTCTTTTTTTTTTTCTGATATGTGTGTGTACTGTAGATGGATAAATCAAATTTGTATTAAAAAAGAGAAAAAAAAATCTGTAGAGATGCTGGCTACTGACCATAATTATATTGCTTAACAAACAATCCCCAAATTCAGTATTTTAAAACAAAAATATTTTATTCCCATGGATCCGCAAGTCATTTTAGGTGGCTTTTCCTTCTGACTGCAATGGCTGAGACAGCACTGCTGATCTCACTTGGGCCCTCTATATTGTGGGTCAGCTGGGATTTAGCTTATCTAGGCCGGGATTGGCTCAGCTCAGTTTTTTTTTTAAGCTGCAGATTATCAAGTCCACTGTGCAACTCTCATCTTCCTTGGATCTGTAGGCCAGGTGGGACATGCTTCTTCACAGTGTTGAAGAGGCATATGAGTATATATTAAATCATGCAAACACAATCCAAACTCTTGCTTGCATCATGCATCTAACATCAAAGCAAATCACAAGACCAAGCCCAAAGTCAAGGGGCAGGGAAACACATTGCAGACATAATAAAGTGATGGCCAAGATGTAGATGCAGGAGGAGGTGAAAAATTGGACCGAATAAATCAATCTCCCATGGAATTCCGTATTTGGTAAGTCAAAGGTAGTTTAGAAACAAATAAGAATATATAATACATAATAGCAACCGGGTTTGGAATAACTTACATACTGAACACATTATACAAATGATCTAGTTTAACTCATGAAAGGATCGTGCCAGGTAGACAATATATTCACTTCATGCTGGAATTTGAATCCTGTCTGTCTAACACCAAAACCCATGTGTGCTTTTCACTCTACCATGCTACCTTTATAATGCACAAAACTGTAATAGTATCAAAAACATGAATCCAATTGCTTAGAAGTGTTATGAGGTGCAGGGAGCATCTGTATTGCCGGATATTTATTGGATGCATAAATTTGTGCTGAATGAGTAGAACAGACATTTGATTCCCAAATTTTCCTATGAATCAAAATAACCTGGAGTGGTATTTATCTTTCTTTCTTTCTTTCTTTCTTTTTAAAACTGGATTCCATGATCCCACTATAGAACTACAGAATTAAAATATCTAAGGGTGCAAAACAAGAATATATTTACAACAAGCTTCAGTTGATCTTGGTACAGCCCTCTGAGCACCACTATTTGAGAACAGTTGCAATTGGTCATTTTAAAATCATAATTACCTGGGAAATGTTCATATCTGCATCAATACTGCTTCCACTCCAGTCCAGGAAGTAACTTAATATAAGAAGTTAAAAATTAGATATACTCAAACAGATCATTTCTTGAAAGGTTGCAGAGAATTAGATAAGACTGATGTGTGAAATATTTAGGACCTGATTCTCAGATGAGAAAGGGATCAAGTCTAAGTAGTTATTCATAGGAAAATATCAAATATATGGAGATGGACTAGAATGTAGAATAGAATGGGGTTGTGGTTAAGAAAAAAAAAAAAAGAAGGGAATTACAAGAAAATAAATAAGTACCACAAAAATAAGTGCAGCTACTATGTATTAAGTGCTTATCATGTATATATGCATTATTTCATTTTATTCTCTACAACAAACTTATGAGGTTGCTAATCTTATCCTTAATTTTAAAATGGAGAAACAGAGGCTCTGAAAAGTTCTATAAAAGATCATACAACTAGTAAAATATGAGATTTTATATCAGGCCACTGTAAGAATGACATCACAAGTATGGTGGCGTGAGGGGTCCCCTTGAACTCTCCCCTTGAAATTACAACAAACTGAACAGCTACAACCCAACAGAAAACACCTAGCCTAACACAAAAACACATCTGAGAGATCTGCACATTAGAGCATCTGACGGTGGGCAAATCTGATGAAGAAAGGAGAAAGAAAGAGAGAGAGGAAGAGACCTGTGCCACAGACACAGCTTGGAGTTCCCTGTAAAACTTGGGAAGAAGAGAGGAATCATGTTGAGGTGTGCACTCTCTGTACTCTAAGCATTTCTGCCTAAGTGATATACTATGGGGGCAGAACCTAGTGATCAAGGAAGAGATGGAATACAGAGGTGTGACGGCTATGTTCTAGCAGCCGCCATTACCAGGCAAAAGGCCTGATCATGGAGCCTGGCCGCCTTTCTCTACCCTCTTAGAGCCCACCTTCCCAAACCATACCAGAACTAAGGGAAGGCCCTGGGGAAACTGCAGCAGCGAGTGTGAGGCTGCAGAGCAGAGAGTCTGCAAAAACTGAGGAGAGGAAAATGGTGGCTGGTTTCAGTGTCCGAGGTGGAGATACTGAGTTTGGGGACTGAAGCCTGGTGGTCAGCATTACTAGAAGGAAAACAGCCACAGGCACACCAGAGGCCTCTCCCAACCCACCTTACTCCCGCCCACCCAGGCTGACCCAGGCAAAGGCACATGGGCATCTCAGGCAACACAACACTACAGCTGGCTGCTGAAAGAGCACCAGGACTTCAGGGGTTCTTCACAGGCTCAGATTGCCCCATCACATTATCCCGCAGGGAGGAACCCTGGGACCAAGGCAACCTGGTCACAGAGGAGATACACGCCTCCCTAGGGAATAAAGGGCTCTTTTATCCCACACAGCAGAGATCCGAGAAACCTGGCAGTGTAGGAGTTTTGTGCTCTGCCTACTGGATAACAAAAGAAAAACCTCTTCTTATCAATCTACTAAAGAGAGATCACTCTTAATAATAATAAATTTTCAAAAAGAGTGCATCCCATTAATGCCTAGGTAAAGAATGAATCCATCATATACCATGAACTACCAAGGTGATTAATCAGCTCAGGAAGAAAATGAAAAATCTCTAGAAAATGAACTTAAAGATATAGAAACATGCAATTTAAATAACAGAAAATTCAAAATTATAGTTTCCTAAAATCTCAATGAGATGCAAGTAAATTCAGATAAACAGTTTAAGGAATTCAGAAATAAAATTAGTGAACAACAGGAGTATTTTATCAAAAAGATTGAAACTTTAAAAAATAACCAAATAGAACTTCTAGAGCTGAAGAACTCAATAAAAAAGATGAAGAATAAAGTTGTGAGCTTAGGAAATAGGGCTGACCAGATGGAAGAAAGAATTAATGTTATCAAAGACAGAACTCTAGAAATGATGGAGATGGAAAAAGAAACTTGAGAGAAAAAAAATGAAAGAACTCTATAAAAAATATCTGACTCCATCAGAAAGAACAATATAAGAATATTGGGTACACCAGAAGGAGAAGAAAAAGAGGAAAGAATGGAGAGCTTATTCAAAGAAATAATCAACGAGAATTTCCTAAACCTATGGAAAGAACTGGATCATCAAATCCAAGAAGAAAACAGACCATCTAATTATAAAGGCCCAAAAAGGCCTTTACCAAGACACATTATATTAAAACTGTCAAAAATTAATGACAAAAAAAGAATTCTCAAGGCAGCCAGGGAAAAGAAGACGGTAACCTATTGAGCAAAATCCTTAAGATTATCATCAAAATTTTCAGCGGAAACTTTAAAAGCTAGGGGGGGAGTGGAAACAAATATTCAAATTATTGAAAGAGATAAATTTCTAGCCAGGAATAATATATCTAGCAAAGTTCTCCTTTAGATATGAAGGAAAAATAAAGACCTTTTCAGACATACAGACTGAGGAAATTTTTCACCATAAGGACTGCAATACAGGAAATACTGAAGGGGGTTATTCTATCTGAAATGAAAAGACATGAAGATATATACTATAAGTAAAAAGACTGACAAACAGACAAAAACAGAAAATTGCACCCTTAGTTAGAACGGAGTATTATACACTTAAAAATTATATGATGGTTAAAGGATTTACAAACTTTTAAAAGGAGAAGAAGACAATAGATACTGCAACTCAGAAATGAACTCACAATATAATTAGAGATAATTCAAGATAACAAAAAAGAAAGAAAAGAGGAGAAGAAAAAGGTCTGAATTTAAAAAGTGGAATGCAGATGAGACACGTGCAGAAGAAAAAGGCCTATTGTGTATATGAAACATTCTTTATCATAAACTTAATGGTAAGCACACAGACAAAAGAAATCCAGGATTGAGACATCTAACATAGAAAAGAGAAAATAGAGAGAAAAATCATAGAATACCACCAAACTAATATAACAGATAGAAACATAAGGGCAAAGAAACAATGAAGACATTAAGCTATCAGAAAACAACAACAACAACAACAAAAAGGCTGTAAAACAATAAACTCAGTCAAAATTTTGTATATGATAGAGGCTTTGTTCATCTGCTTTTATGATCACATCAAAGATGTGACTGAAACATGAAGCAAACAGCAGGCAGAGTTACCTGAGAGTCTAGACGAACAAGCCCTACAACTAGGGAGAGAAATGAGAAAACACTCTGCAACAGGAGGAGGTAGGAAAGGGCAAGGACAAGAGGCTGCCCAGGCGTGGGCAGCTGAGTAGGACAGAGGCTATGACAGCTGCAGATGCCTCTTAAAGGGGCTGTGTTTCTGTATGGATTTTAGCGATGACAGAATTGCTCACTCTGAACACCAGCACAGGGTTAGCTGCTCAGGGGGCATCAGGGGGACATTGAATTGTCAGAACTAGGGCCAGAGAGGAGGCTTTCTCCCGGACAGAAGTGGTAGCAGTATCCATTGTTCTTCTGTTGAGCCCTCCCTTCTTTCAGTGTGAGAATGCAGTGCCACCATAGCTGAAATGTCATTGAACCTGATAACAGAGGTTGTTCTGCCCAAAGAAGTCCCTGAAACTCTGCCTCCCCCAACTTATGGCCCCAGCTAAGCCACATCCAGTTATGCCCTCAGGGAGTCAGGTGCTCCTTGCTAAGCAGTGCCAAAACTTACACTGGTGGCATCTGGCCACAATTTCCGGCATGGTTTCTTGAGGTAACTATAAGCAGTGTAGATTGCTGGCTGAATCTTAACAAGTGGTCCCAGAGGGACACAGGCTGGGGCTAATTTTGGCCTGCCGCTGAAACTCTCTCACAACTGTGCCTCTGGACACCTACTATACAAAGCCATGCTAATAAGACTGAAAGACTTAGGAACTTTGCTTAGTACATAGAAACATACATGGAAAGGCAGCCAAAATGAGAAGACAAGGAAGCAGAAACCATATGAAAGAACAGAACAGAGACCCAGGAATAATGGAGTCAAGCAATCTACCAGATTCAGAATTCAAAACACTGGTTATAAAGATGCTCAGTGAACTTAGAGGAGGAATAGATGAATTCAGTGAGAACTTTAACAAAGAGATAAAAAACAAAAATGGAAATGGAAATTTAAAAGGGAACCAGTCAGAAATGAAGAATACATTATCCGAGATGAAGAATACGTTAGAAGGAATTAACACAGTGGATGAAGAAGAGAATAGAACCATCAACATAGAGGATGGAGAAGCCAAGGTCACCCAATCAAAATGACAAGAGCAAAGAAACCAAGAATATAATAATAATTTAAGAAGTCTTTGGGAAAAAATTAAGTGTCAAAACATCTGTTTAATAGGGGTACCTGAAGGAGGAGAGGAAGAACAAGAAATGGAAAAGCTTTTTGAAGAAATGATGGAAAACTTCTCTCACTTGATAAAGGAAATTGACATAAAACCTCAGGAAGCTCAGAGAGTCCCAAGAAAGAGGAACCCAAAAGGCCCACACCAAGACACTTATCATAATTAAAATGCCAAAGGTTACATACAAAGAGAGAATCTTAAAAGTGGCAAGAGAAAAGTAGTTAGTTAACTACAAGGGAGCACCCATATGACTGACAGCTAATTTCTCAAAAGAAACTTTGAAGGCCAGAAGGCCTTGCCACAAAATATTTGACATGACGAAAACCTAGGATCTACAACCAAGAATACTTTATCTAGCAATGCTATCATTTAGAGTTGAAGGACAGATAAACAGCTTCCCGGACAAAAATAAGCTAAAGGAATTTATCAACACAAAACCACTAATCCAGAAAATGTTGGAGAGACTTCTTAAGAAGAAAAAACATGTGTCAAAATGACAAATAAAAAAGGTAATAAGTACATTCCTGTCAACAATTACCTCAAATGGAAAAGAATTAAGTGCTCCAACCAAAGGATAGGGTGGCTGAATGGATAAGAACACAAGACCCCTACGTATGCTGCCTACAAGAGACTCACTTGAGATTAAGAGACACACACAGACTAAAAAGAAGGGGATGGAAAAAGATATTGCTTTGATGGACATAGAGGATATTGTGCTAAATGAAGTAAGTCAGATAGAGAAAGACAAATACCACAAGATTTCACATACATGCAGAATCTTAAAGAGCAAAATAAACAGCAATAACAACAAAAACAGAAACAAACTCATATATACAGAGAATATTTTGAGGGCTACTAGACAGGAGGGAGTTAAGGGGTTGGTTAAGACGGGCAAAGGGATTAAGAAATACAAATGGATAGTTACAAAATAGTCACAAAGATATAGAGTATAACATAAGGAAAATAGTCAACAATGTTGTAATAAATATGTAAGGGAGAAGAAAGGTACTAGATTTAGTGGCGTGATCACTTGAACTCTTAATCACTATGCTGTACAACCAAAACTAATATATTATTGTATGCCAACTATAATTGAAATAAAACTTCATTGAATTGTATAATATGAAATAAAAAGGTAGAGCGTCTCAATTTTTTTGAGATGGCGAAAATGTTAAAAATCAGATTGTGGTGATGATTGCATATATGTGTAAATATAGTAAAAACCACTGAATTGTACACTTTGAATTGGACACCTCAATGAGGTAGTGTGTAGAATGTGGGTTATATCTTAATAAAAGTTGTTTACATAAATTTTAAAAAACCTCATCTATCAATAATCGCCCTAAATGTAAATGGACTGAACTCACCAATAAAATGACATAGAGCAGCATATTGAATCAAAAAAACAAAACCCAGCCATATACTGTCTTCAAAAGACACATCTCAGCTGCGAGGACATATAGACTCAAAATGAAAGGGTGAAAAATGATGCTCTAAGCATATGACATCCAGAGAAAATGGGTGTAGTCATACTTATAGCTGATGAAAGATGAAATAGACTTCAAAATAAAAAAAAGATAAAAAGAGAGAAAAATGGACACTTCATAATGATAAAAGGGGCAAAATATCAAGAAAACATATTACTTATCAATATATATGCTTATAATTGGGGGGAACCAAAATATATAAAGCAGTTACTAACAGAACTATAAGGAGAAAATGACAAAAACCCAGTTATAGTAGGAGACCTAAATACCCCATTTTCAGCTATGAATAAATAGATCATCCAAACAGAAAATCGATAAGGAAATATCAACAATAAATGACACATTAGACCTGTGGACATAATGAACACTTACAGAGCCTTTCATCCCAATACAGCTGCTCATAAATTCTTCTCTAGTGCATGTGGAACATTCTCAAAAATAGGCGATGTGTTGGAACACAAAACTAGCCACAACAAATTTAAGAAGATTAAAATTATACCAAGCATATTCTCTGACCGCAATGTTTTGAAACTAGAGATCAACTGCAAAAAGAAAGTGGGAAAAACAACAAATATGTGGGGATTAAACAACATGCTACTAAAGAACAACTGGGACATTAAAGAAATAAAAGGAGAGATCAAGAGATACAATGAAACAGTGAGAATCAGAATACAACATATCAAAACTTGGGGACACAGAAAAAGCGGCAATAAAAGGAAAGTTCATATCATTATAGGCCTATCTCAAGAAACAAGAATAAGCCCAAATAAACTACCTAACATTACATCTTGAAAAACTAGAAAAAGAAGAACGAATGAACTCAAAGTCAACAGATGAAGAAAATAAGAAAAATTGGAGTGAAATTAAATAACATTGAGTAGAAAAAGACAAGAGAAAAAAGTGCAACAAAGGGCTGTTTCTTTGAAAAGATTAATGAAATTTACAAATCCCTGACTAGATCACTAAGAAAAAAAGAGAAAGAACACAAATAAACAAAATCAGAAATGAGAGAGGATAAACTACAACAGATATCACTGAAATGTACAAGAATATTATGAAAAATTATGTTCCATCAGAGTCAATATCAGAAGAAATGGACAAGCTCTTAGAAATATACAACCATCCTAGACAGAATCACAAATAACTGAAAAAATTAAATAAGCCAATCAACAGCACGAACATTGAAATAATTGCTAAAAATCTCCCAAAAGTAAAAGTCCAGGACCAGATGACTTCACTAGTGAATTTTATGAAACATTTAGAGATGATTTAATATCTGTTCTCAAACACTTAGAAAAAGTTGAAGAGGAGGCAGTACTTCCTAACTCATTTTATAAGGTCAACATTACCTGATCCCAAAACCTGGTAGGGATAACACGCAGAAAAAATCTATAGACCAATATCTTTGATGAACACAGTTACAAAAGTCCAAAACAAAATACTAGGAAATCAAATACAGCAATACATTTATAAGATTGTATAACACAATCAAATGGGTTTCATCCAGGGTCACAACAATGATTCAACAGACACAAATCAATGTAATATACCAAATACATAAATAAATGATAAAAACATATGCTCATATTGATAGATACAGAAAAAGCCTTTGACAAGATATAGTATTTATTTATGATTAAAACACTTAATAAAATGGGTATAGAAGAAAATTATCTTAATATAATTAAGGACATAAACAACGAACGCTCAGCTAACATTATACTTAATGGTGAAAAACTAAAAACCTTCCCACTATGATCAGAAATAAGAAAAGCCTGTCCACTATCACCGCTATTATTCAACATAATATTGGAAGTCCTAGAGAGGGCAATCAAGCAAGAGAAAGAAAATTAAGGCATCCAAATAATTAACAATCTCAAATTGTCACTTTGCACAGATGACATTATCCTCTACATAGAAAACCCTAAAGACTCTACCGCAAAACAATTAGAAACAATAAACAAATAGAGTAAAGTTTCAGGATACAAAATCAATATACAAAAATCCATAGCATTCCCATATGCTAACAATGAAATTTTAGAAAAAGAAATAATAAAAAAAAAAATTCCTTTTGCAATTGCAACAAAAAGAATAAAATACCTAGCAATAAACTTAATGAAGCATTTGAAGGACCTATATACTGAAAACTATACGACATTAATAGAAGAAATTGAAGAAGACTCAAAGAAATGGAAAGATATTCCATGTTCATGGATTGGAATAATGAACATAGTTAAATGGCCATATTACCCAAAGATATATACAGATTTAAAGCAATTCTCATTAAAATCTCAAAGTCATTTTTTTTAAAGAAATAGAACAAAAATTATCAGATTTGTTTAGAATCTCAAAGACCCTGAATAGCCAAAGAAATCTTGTAAAAAGAGCAAGGCTGGAGGTTACACTGCCTGATTTCAAATGACACTACAAAGCAACAATAATCAAAACAGTATGCTATTGGCAAAATAAAAACAAACACACAGACCAGTGGAACAGAATTGAGAGCCCAGGAATAAACCCATGTATACGGGCAAATAATTTTCCGCAGACAAGCCAAAAACATACAACAGAGAAACTTAGCCTTTTTAATAATTAGTGCTGGGAAAATTGGAAAGCCATATGCAAAAACAAAACAAACAAACAAATAAAAAAAACTGAAACTAGATTTCTATCTATTACCATACAATAAAATTAACTCAAAATGAGTCAAAGACCTAAATATAAGACCCGAAACAATAAATTGCATAAAAGAAAACATAGCTACTAAACTCATGGACCTTGGATTTAGAAAAGATTTTATGAATTTGACTTCAAAGACAAGGGAGGCAAAAGCAAAAATAAATGCATGGGATTATATCAAACTAAAAAGCTTCTGCTAGCAAAAGAAGATATCACCAAAATAAACAACAAAAACAAACAATCCAATTAAAAAATGAGTAGAGGACCTGAACAAACATTTCTCTCAAGAAGACATAAAAAATAGCCAACAGACATATGGAAAGATGTTCAACTTCACTAGCTCTTAGGGAAATGCAAATCAAAACCACAATGAGATACCACCTCACATCTCTTAGAATGGCTATCATCAATAGGACAAGTAATAACAAGCATTGGAGAGGTTTTGGAGAAAGATGGACCCTCATACACTGCTGAGTAGGAATGTAAATTTGTACAGCCACTGTGGAAAACAGTATGGAGTATCTTTAAAAATAAAGAATTGAATTGCCATATGCACCAGCAATTCCTCTTCTGGGTATCTACACACAAAATTTGAAAACTTTCATCTATAAGGATATATGCACCCTGACGTTCATTGCAGCATTATTCATGATGACTAAGATATGGAAACAACTGATTTGCCCTTCTATAGACCATTGAATGAAAAAGATGTGGTACATATATACAGTGGAATATTACTCAGTCATAAGAAAAGATGAAATACTGTTATATGCAACAGCATAGATGGATCTTGAGATTATCATGCTAAGTGAAATAAGCCAAACAGAAAAAGTTGAGAACCATATGGTTTCACTCGTATGTGGGATAAAAAACTGAAAACAACAAACAAACAAGACAAGCAAACAGAGACTTGTGGATACGAACAACAGTGCTTACTAGAGGGAAAGGGAGGTGTGACATAGATAAGGGTAAATGGGGTCAAATATAAGGTGATGGAAGGAAATTTAAATTTGAGTGGTGAACAGACAATGCAATATACATATGATGTATCATTGAATTGTACATTTTGAACCTATATAATTTTATTAAGCAATGTCACCCCGATACATTTAATAAAAATAAATAAGTAAATAAAAATGTAAAGCATTTATTATAAAAAGGTTTTTTTTACATAAAATAAATCAGGCCTCTTTGTCTCCAAAGCTTGCACATTTTAACCAATGGTCAAGGTTGCTTAAAGGAAGAAAGAATATTCAGAAGATGTGAAAGAAATCAGCAGCGCTGTTTCACTCAGATTGAGTGCATTTTTTCTTATATCTGTCTGACTCATGCAAACATGAACTTTGTCTTTGTATACTTCATACTTATATTGAAAAATAAATATTGCCTTTGCCTCACAAGACTGTCTCATATCCAAAAATTGTTTCCCAAAGAATCATTTTTGAAAATAGCACTTCAGTTTCTCTTATGACCTTACTTGAAGCAATTTATTCATGCATTTATTCAGCTACTCGTTTATTTATGCATTCCAGATCTATGATAAAAAAAAAAGAAAAAAAAAACTATGATAAAGTGATGATAAGCATTAGGATGATAAATTTTTCTTAGCAGGATATCATATCGTAAAATAAAGATAGAATATATACCCTCTAAGTTTTTCCAAATTTAGCAGGGTACACATTACTGAAGAAAATAGTTTGAAAATTGTTCCCCTCAAACACTGACTGTAACAGGTAAGAACAAAAGATTTTAAAACACAATAAAAACTGCAATGCAATAAATGGTACTGAAGTTCTATTATAAAATGTTGATATGTAAATAGAATAATATCATCAAAGACAGGAAAGAGAAGCTAGAGAAGAAAAATATTATAATTTATTGAGGTATTTTAAATTAATCATTTCCTAAAATGTATGTGTATATTTATTTTCTTTATACATACTTTTTCAAATTTTGCTGCAAATGCCAACTTTCTCTTTTCTTATAATAAAGTACTATACTAATATATTTTAATGGCTTTACAGTTTTCAGATGTAAGAAGCATAATGAATCTATTTTCTAAACTACCTTTTTAATGTAATCTCTTTCAGAAACTATGTGAAATATTTCTACAATTTCCTCAGTAAAGTTAAATTTAAACCAAGTGGTGAATAATAGTCCCATGACTCAAATTCTAAATAAATTAAGTCATGTCTCTGTGCATGAGTGTGTGTGTGTGTGTGTGTGTGTGTGTGTGTGTGTGTGTGTAATCTTGAAATCATAGTTTATTATATAATGTCTTTCTGGCCAACATGGAATATATAAATATGACCTGATTTTTGTTCAGTAACATCTTATTTAAACAGTCAAACAAAAACAATATTGAGAGATAGCCAGAAAAAGCTAATATATGTATTCTAAAACATGTCTTCTATTATCCTCTTTAAAGGCTGGTCATACTTTTGAAGCTTTCTTCATCGTCCATGCAGGTCAGTTCCATTAGTACAATCTGGAGTAGTTCTGTGCCCTATTTGAGTGTACAGAAATAAAGAGGATCCAACAGAGGCCGGGCTAATACAATGCTATCCTGAAGAAGTCTCCTTTTGTTGCTTCGATTTGTTTTTCCTGAATCCCAATGTAACGGTCCACCATAGAAAACTGGTGCTTTTGTCTTCAGGGATAGTGTAATCACTGTAATGTCCTTGTTAATTCCCTTGTTTTGAACATTAGAATTGCTATGGTGATAAACACATATTTTCAACTCGCTTTTATTCTGTGAAATAAATAACATGAAATAGCAGGGTTCCAAATGTCAGTGGGTTTGTGTTTTCTCATTGAAAAACCTTTTAAATATATTTATTTTAAGATTTGTCATTTCAAATCCACATCAATGTAATTAGTTCTTATATTCTACTTGATGGTCAAAATCTTTCTGTTGTAATTATTTCATGGTAGCCATCTTTGAGGACTCAGTTGTTTTTTTATTTTAAAAATACAGTACTACATGATTCATTTTCAATGAATTTCACCAGTAAAAATATCTTAAACATATGACATCATGACCTTTACTCCAAGTATTTCCAATTGACATTTATTAATAAAGGTATATTGTACAAGAAAAGCTTTAAATTGTCAAGGTTAGATTAAATACTGGAGGAACAGTAAGAACTTTTAGGACAGTGCCTGACTTATAACCAATAAAACGGTTGTTTTAGTGATGTTGACTGTTAAGTATGGTGATATTTAACAATACTTGCTTTGGCAACTGACTTCCACTTTTCCTTTGCGAGAATATATAAAAAGTGTGGACATAAAATGGAAGGATAGATGGCTAAAATTCAAAAAAAATTTTCATCATAAGGGAATGCATATCAAAACTACATTGAACTTGTATCAAAATATACAAGGAACTCTTAAAACTCAACAATAAGAAAACAAAGAATTCAATAAAGAAATGGTTGAAAGATCTGGACACCTCACCAAAGAAGGTATACAAGTGGCAAAATGAACACATGAAAAGACGTTCCACATCATCTGCAATTAGAGAACTGAAAATTAAAACAGCATGGTACCACTATCTACTAGAGTGGCTAAAATCCAAACAACTGACAAATACTGGTGAGAATGTAGAAGAACAGGAACACACATTTATTGCCAGTGTTAAGGAAAAAAATGGTACAACTATTTTAAAAGACAGTCGGCAGTCTCTTACACAACAAAACATACTCTTACTATACAACCCAGCAATCGCACTTCTTGGTATTTCTCTCAAATGGGCTGAAAAGTTCTGTCCAGGGGGAAAAAAAAAACGCACACAGATGTTTATAATAGCTTTATTCATAATTGCCAAAACTTGGAAGCAATCAAGATTTCCTTCAACAGTTAAATGAATAATGAATAAACAATGTGTGGTACATCTATACAATTGAATGTTACTTAGTGATTAAAAAAAATGAGATATCATGACACAAAAAGACAGAGAAACAATGAAAGAGTATTGCTAGGTGAAAGGAGCTAATCTGAAAGGGATACATACTGTATGATTCCAACTATATGACATTTTGGAAAAGGCGAAACTATGAAGATGGTAAGAAGATTAGTTGGTGCCAGAGTTTCATGGGAAGGCGGAATGAATAGGAAGAGCACAGGGGATATTTAGGGCAGTGAGACTATTCTGTATGACACAGTTATGGGAGACACATGTCATTATACATTTGTCAAAACATATTGAATGTGCAACAGAAAGAGTGAACTCTAGTGTAAACTATGTATTTCAGTTAATAATAATACATCATTATTTGGTTGCATCAGGAAATGATATAAAATTGGTAATAATTTACCACATTAATACAATATATAAATAATAGGAAAAACCAAGGTGGGGGGATACATGGAAACTCTGTGTACTTTCCAATCAATTTTTCTGTAAACCTAAAACTGCTCTAAAAATTTAAGTCTATCAGTGTTTTTTTTTTTTTAAGATAGGATAGAGTAGAGGGAATACAAGAAGTCTTGTAAAGAGAGAAAATCAAGAGTAAAGAGAAAATTGAGAAGTCTTACTCAAATTATATTATCAAGCTATATGATTTGGGGCAAGTAGTAAGCTCCATGAGCTTGAGTCTCCCTATTCTCAAAATAAAAGACCAGTCTTACTGCTATCTAAATTCCCCTTAAACCATGAAATCGCCTTACTCTAAGTAAATTAGAATTAAAGTAGAAGTAAAGTTTTTAATAACTGCAAGAAGGTAAAAGGATGAACTCTAATTTTCTGGCATGAATGCCAAAAAACCCTAAGCCATAAAATTATCACAAAATCAAATTGCAAAGCTTTTGAATTAAAGAGTAATAATTAACAAATTATATGGCTTTGCAAAGAAAAAAACACCTAAGATTAGAAATTAAATAAACTTTGGCTCCAATTTTACTTCAACCACCAATTAGCTGTGGGATCTTGGAGAAGTCACTTAGCCTTTCTGAATCTTGGATTTCTCATCTCTAAAACAAGGATGATAATGCCTGCTCTGTCACAACTGAAATAATAGTGAAAAGAGTGCTTCGTGAGTCTTAAACTGCTTTAAAAAAATGGATAGTATTAAATCAGTCTTCATCAGTTCTTTAAACACTTGTTCAAATTTAGTGTTGTTGCATTGGCCAGAAATTGGTTTGTGTGTGAATGTGATGCATTCCTGGATGTTATAGTATTATGTTATGTTATATTATATTATATTACAGAAAGAAATAGTTGTATCAGAAAAAAATCTGCATCAAATATTGGAAAGAAAAGATGAAAAACTTCCTGGAATGTTTTATTCTGCTTTGCGTTGTTTGAATATAGAACTTTCCTGAAGGCAGAGAGACTGAGTATCATATACATGGAATAACAATGTAAATATAAAAGGCATTAATCCTTGAAAATAACTTAATGAAAATATAACTGGATATTGGAATCTGATCTAACAATGGAAAAGTTCCTATAAAAATTAAAGAATGCATAAAGTTACATGCAAGTACATATATGACTACATTAGAATTTGAAAAGTGTATATCTAAAAATTAACACAATAAGAGTTAAAGCCCAAATAACAGGTTAAGATGAATTGTGTGTAATAGACAAAACATAAATACCATTAGTAAATAAAAAGTTTTTATATATTACTATAATTATGGTTATTCATTTTTTTAAATTAAAAAAAGGCATGAACAGGCAACTCATTAAAGAAAAACAACAAAGAAAAGATCACTAAACATTTAAGAATATTCGACTCTCACTGAGATTATGAAAATGCTTATTAGAATAGCCATAAGGGTATTTTAATATAATCTCTTTTTATTATATAATTGTTAAAATAGCTACCATATAGAAAATTAGAAAATATATATTTTTAATTATGATGTCTAAGGTTAGTGAGTGTGCAAGAAAATATGTACTTTTCTATGCTGCTGATAACATTATAAACTAGTACAACTTACAAGAATTCATTTTGGCAGTATCTGTCTCAATTAAAAATAAGCATGAAATTTTACCCAGTATTTCCACTTCTGGATTTTTTTAAGACAAATCTCCAAAATAATCAGAGCTCTCTATAGCTTTATACAGATACATATTTACACATATTTATCTTGATTAGAGTAACAACAAATTGGAAATATGTTTAAAATTAGAAAAAGCTCAAAATGTATTTTAGTATAAAAGGCAGGTTATAATCAATGTACAACTAACTAAATTTTGTAATTAAAATTATTTATATATGAATAGGCCTACATTTATATAAACCTATATCAAAATGTTAATATTGGTTATATTTTGATGGTGGGATTCTGTTATTTTTATTTTCATCTTAATGTTTTTATTTGTATTTATTTTCTACATTGTTCATGTGGTATTTCTATAATCTTAAAATGGTTATTTAAAAAGGAATAAAAATGTTAATGGGACATTTATGATCTTTTTGGCAAATGTTTTTTCTCAATGTGGTCTGCTTTTATTCCACAGGTTTTATTTGAGTGTTTTTGTGTGTGTGCCAACCACCAGTTTTAACACTTAGAAACACTAAATGCACAGGCAACATTTTATTTTCCCTTTCTCTCTCATTCCTTCCCTCTCATTCTTATTTCTTTTCTTTCTTCCTCTCTTCTTTCCTTTCATCCCAGCTAGATGCCAGACACTGTGAAAGTTACTAGAAATACAAAAGGTAATAACCATGTAGGTTTCTGCTCTCCTGCAACTCAGAGTCCAGAAAGGTAACAAATACCCAAATAGACATTTACAATATAGTATGCAGGTGGTATTTGAAAGCATGGCAGAGATTGACATTTCTCAAGTAATGAATAAAAGATTCGGAGAAGAAAACCAAGGACCTACATAAATAATTAAGCACCCTTTCTGCACCAGGCAATGTACTAAATTTGGGGGCATAATTTTTCTTTCGTTTTTCAGGTCCAATGCGGGGAGGGTGAGTTGGAGGGGGTTTCCTTTGCAGGAACTTTTGGAAGATTCAATTATTTATTGTTGATAGTGAGAAATTTCATGCCTATAAATAAAGTTGGCCTACCATGTCACCCGAGTCTATATTTGACTCTTCTTCTCCTCTTTTAAGACCTCCCACTATACCTCTGGAGATCCCTATCCTCCCATTTGCAAAATATGTCTTTCAGAAGTATTCAGCAACCTGAAAAAAGGAAAAAAAAATTATGCCTCCAAATTTTTCCATTGCAACTTCTAGCTTGAATTACCATTTTATAACTTTTTCAATAATCTTAACAATTCTATCAACTTAAAATTTCTCATGTGGTTGAAAATGTATCACAGATCGAAGAAAAATATTAATAAAACAAGAACACCTTATTTTAGTTAGCTGTAAATGTATATTAATGAACAATTTTTCAGTAGGGTGACTTTATACTATTTGGTGTGAATTATAATGTGAAAAAATCATCACACTTTTAAGATATATCCGCATTACAAAAACTGTTCATTTACAAAAAATAGAGTTATTTCATGTTATCACTTAACAAGAACAGAGTAAAGGCAGAGTATGGATAAAAATTTTAAAAAGTTAACAATGAAATGCAATATACATACTGAAGGGAATTAGACAGATTTTTAATTAGAGATGTGCACCTTTTTTTTGACTTGAATAGTTTGTACAAAAGCATACATTTGTTCCACATAGTCATATTTGCTTCAAGAAATATGGCAAGTTTGCAGTGCTCATTTAGAAGAACATAAACAACCTCACAGGGGATCTAATGTAAAATGTCTCTTTGAAATACTCTTAAGAGTCACAAAGTGAATTTCCACCTCAAAATTTTTCTGTAATAAAATACAAGTATATTTACCAACAAACCTAGTGTTTCCATCAGCTTACTCAATCTGGTAGAAGCACACAGATAGGAAATAGATTGATATCATAATTACATATTCCAGGCAAATAAAGCAATCACTCAGATTTATTTCAATAAATATATATTTAGAGCTTAATATAGGCAGCACATTGCTCTATAAAAAGAATAGGAAAACACAGTCTTTTTCAGAGGACTCTGTAATCAACGTGTCTGAGTTGAAATCCCAACAATGCTACTGACCAGGTGACTGAACATGGGTATATTACAAAATATCCTTCAGCTCCAATTATATCATTTGTAAATTGTGATAATAATAGGCTTACCTATGAGAAATTTGGTGAAATTAAGTAAAATAATCCATGCAAAGCTCTCAGTACAATGCCTCGCAATAAATGTTACCTATTGTTACTGTTATTCTATTTAGTAAAATAACACAAATACAAAGTACAATACAATAATTGTTGCCAAAAAATATACACAGTTCTAGGGAATTCAAAGAAAAAAAAGTTTGGGCCAGTCGTAGAATTAGAAAAAAAATTTTTTTCATATTTCATATATGAAATTCATATTTCAATTCTATATAATCCATTAGGGTTATAGAGGAACTTGATAGGTAATAATAAAAAGTTGACCATTCCTTGATAGAGAGAACAAGAAAGAGCAGAATTCAGAAGTGAAATATACATAGTATAAATGGGAAGTAATAAATGTTCCATTCTGGTTGGATTCCTAGGTAGTAATGAGAGAAGAAAAAGACAAGGCAGAAGAAGTGAAATGGGTCAATATTATGCAGTGACTTTAATTCAAATGACAGTCATCTATGTTTAATTTGGTATGTAATGGGGAAGCTACAGAAGAGAATTCTATAATAAATACAGCAATTAGTGAGGTAGATAAAAAGTAGGAGATTGTGTAGAAGCTATTGCAATGTTCTATTACAGAGAATATAAAGATCTGACCAACAAACTTTGTAGTGATCAGAAAAGTACAAGAAAGTTAAAACAGACTTTGTTAGGGTAAATCCTGCAAGACTTGACAACTTCTAAAGTAGACTTCAGGTAAAAGGAGAAGGGGGAGAAATCCAAAATTTCCTCATTTAGAGTCACTAATTATGTTCAAGGCTGTTCTCAGTATCATTGGGAGAAATCTCAATCAAGTAGTAAGGGGCATGACATAAAAATAGAAACGAGGGTCAAAAAATGAAAAATGCAGCTGATTAAATAGAAGATGGTTCATCCTAATAACCCAGACCAGGCAAACAAACTATAAGCTATGAGCTTGGGAGTTAATACAATATCTGTATTGTCATTGCCAGCGTACAAAGATATAGCATATTTTTCAGGAAACTATAATTGCCTTATAAATTTTTTATTAAACCATCACTTTCAATAAGTGAATCAGTGGTCTTCTATCTCTTTTTTGTATAGGTGTTTCTTGACTAATCAGAGATCCTTTAGCAATATGTTAATAACAAATAGTGGGTCCAACTGTTAGCAGGTCCCAGAAACGCTGGACCAAAAGGTGAAATAAGATGAAGTTTCAACATTCACATCGAGTGTGTTTTAGCCACAATGACACTTTGCCTTCTCTGTAATGCTATGAGGAAAATTCAAATAAAAAAAAAGGGGGAGAGAGAGAGAAATTATTTCCAATGCTTACGTAAAAATTATTTCCCAAGAACTAGAAAAAAAAATGTTATTTATCATAGAAAGCATTAACATTTAGAAGGCATTATCAGCGAAAATTTTACTTTTTTTAAAAAAAATTATATTAGGTTCAGGTTTAGTCTTAAATATATATCTGTAATCTCTACCATTCCTTAGAACAAATGGCATATGTACAATAAATGGGAAGTTACCTGTGAAACTTCATATTCTATTCAAATAAATAGTTGCAGAGGAGATTTCAATACTGCTATGAGTGTTTTGTATCCAACAGTAAAGTGACTAGAAGCTAGTTCTAAATTAAATTACAAATAACTTTATATTCAATATATCGTCTTTCATTTATTTTTTGCTAGAGAGCTATCCTTTTTACTAACTAAACCTTAAGCTATTAAAGAAGAATTAAGTAAAAAATGTAGCCATCTTTATAGGTTGGTTATCATAATGTCAATTAAAATCAAAGGAAATGTTATCCAGATCAAATAGAATTTCAATATAGCTATATAAATATTATCTGAAGAGTCAAGTGTCTATTACTGCAAAAGTGTAGTGAATACTTGTATTGGAATACATTTCCCCACCATGTGGAGATCATTAATACAAGATTCACGAATTACACTTTTAAAATCAACATATATTCACACAATAGCATTGCATTTGAAGGTTTTTGCAAGGTTAATATGTAAACGGAGTATAAACAGAGATGATATAAAATCTTCCATTACCTCAGAACCCTATAGTTCAGATCAATAATTAACTGTCAAAGCAGCGATTAAAATTTAAGACCACCATTTAGGTGGCTCCATATTTAATCCATCAATTTATTTTCTTTTCTCTGGAGCATCCATTTTTGTTCATGTGATTTCTAACTTTTGACTAATTACTAAAGTGGACAGAAAAGCATCTTTAGTTTTCTGTCAAAACTGTGTATACAGGCTATGATTCAAGATTGTGTAGAAGGTAAAGGCTGTACATGCCTCCTTTAGCAACCCCACCAAAATTATAATAAAACTACAGAGCAACCACTACGTGCAGTCATCAGAGGTTTGGCTGGAACACAGCCCTACAACTAGGTCACTTCAAATAACAGGTCATCTCAAAAAGGTAGAGGGTGCAGAGACACGAAGCGGCCCAGTCCCACAACCACCACTGGCAATCAAGAATTGGGAGGGCTATCTTGGCTGCAGAGTCATGACCCCACTTGAGGAGCAGGGGATGGGGGATCCTGGCCATATACTGGGCTCTCCAGCCCAGGGTTCCAGTGCCAGAAAGAGAAGGTTTCACAACCTCTGGCTGTGAAAACCAGTGGAGGTTGCAGCTGAGTGAGACAGAGGGCTGGAGGAAGCGAGACCTTCCTCTTAAAGGACCCATGCCCAGCCTAACTTGTTGAAGGACTCTCTCACTCTGAGTTCCAGTGCTGGGGCAGCTGCTCGAGGGGTGCTCGAGACATACGGCAAGGCTTTGAGCTGTTAGGATTCAGGGTAGGGCTGGAGGGGCAATTTTCTCCAGGACAGAGATGCAGGCAGAAGGAATTGCTTCTTCGGTGAGCCCTTCCTTCTCCCAGCCTGCAGACACAGGGGCCACAAAACTGCATAACAAAGGTCGTTCCACCAGGGGATTGCCTGAGGCTCCACCTGTCCCAATTTTTAGGCCAACCTAAGCCACTTCTAGTGATTTTATTCCATGCAAACGAGCTGTTTTGGCTCCTGCTGCAAACTTTTATAAAATTTCTCAAAGGCTCACAAAACTCAAAGAAGCAGCATTTGGCCTCGGCATGCCCTGTACCTCTTGCTGAGCAGCCATAAACCCTGCACTAATTGAAGCCAGCCTCCAGTTCTGACTTGACCCCTGCAGGCAACTAGAAGCCCAGCACAAGTGGCAGTCATATGTAGATTGCTTGGTAATTATTACCAGGTGGCTCTGGACGTACACAGGCTGCTGGACACCTACAAAGCCATGCTAATAAGACCAGAAGACTCAGGAGCTTTGCTTAGTACAAACAAACAGACACAGAAAGGCAGCCAAAATGAGAAGACAAAGCAGCAGAAACCATATGAGAGAACAGAACAGAGATCCAGGAATATTGGATTCAAGCAAATTAACAGATTCAGTGTTCAAAACCCTGGTTATAAAGATACTCAATAAACTTAGGGAAAGTGTAGATGAACTCAGTGAGAACTTTAGCAAAGATATAAAAAACATAAAAATGAAAATGGAAACTATAAAAGTGAACCAATCGGAAGTGAAGAACACTGTCTGAGATTATCTAATACCCCTGATATTAGAGGGAATCAACAGAGTGGATGAAGAAGATAATTGAACCACCGATATAGAGGATGGGGAAGCCAAGGACACTCAATCAGAACGGAAAGAATTAAAGAAGCCAAGATTATAATAATTTAAAGAGCCTACGGGACACAATTAAATGTAAAACTAGCCGTGCCGTAGAGGTACTAGAAAGAAAACAAGAAGTTGAAGAACTATTTGAAGAAATAAGAATAAAAAACTTCCCTAACCTGGTGAAGGAAATAGACATACAAGCTCAGGAAGCTCAGAGAGTCCCCCAAAAAAATGAACCCAAAGAAGCCCACACCAAGACACATTATAATTAAAATGACAAAGTTAAATACAAAGAGAGAATCTTAAAAACAGCAAGAGAAAAGCAGTTAATTACCTATAGAGGATCACCCACCCATAAGCCTGGCAGCTGATTTCTCAAAAGAAACTATGCAGGACAGAAGGGTTTGGCACAAAATATTCAACGTGATGAAAACCCAGGATCTACAACCAAGAATACTTTATCTAGCAAAGCTATCTTTTAGAGTCGGACGGCTACAGAACTTCCCAGACAAAAATAAGCTAAAAGAATTCATCAACACCAAGTCGATATTACAGGAAATGTTGGAGGGGTTTCTTTAAGAAGGAAAAACATGTATCAAAAACATGAATAAGAATGGTAATAACTACATTCCTATCAACAAGTACCTCAAGTGGAAAAGAATTAAGTGCTCCAACCAAAAGACAGAGTGACTAAATGGATAAGAAAACAAGACCCTTACATGTGCTGCCTACAAGTGACTCACTACAGATTAAAAGACACACACAGTCTAAAAGGAAGAGGATGGAAAAAGATATTGCCTTGATGCAACTAGAGGGTATTGCACTGAGTAAAATAAATCAGAAACAGAAAGACAAATATCGCATGATTTCACGTACATGTGAAACCAAAGAACAAAATCAACAACAACAACAACAAAATGGAAATAAACTCTTAGATACAGAGAATATTTTGAGGGCTACTAGATGGGAGGGTGATCGGGGGGGTGGCGAAAAAGTGCAAAAGGATTAACAAGTACAGATGGATAGTTACAAAATAGACATGGAGATATAAAATGTAACATAAGGAAAATAGTCAACAATCTTATAAAAATTTGTAAGAGGGAAGAGGGGTACTAGATTTAGTGGGGTGATCCCTTGTGAGTTATATAGATCTCTAATCACTATGCTCTACAATTGAAACAAATATATTATTGTATGCCAACTATAATTGAGAAAAACTCATTGAATTGTACAATGTAAATACAAGCAACTAATTGTCTATTATATTTCAATAAAGATAAAGCCGGAAAAAAAAAGAAGAAAAATATGTAGTAAAAATATGAATAAAGAACCTCAACTACAAATCTATCAATGAGTATTTCAAATGAAAATAATTAAGTGCTCCAATCAATAGAGAGGATGGTTGAATGGATAAGAAAAAAAAGCCCCTTACATATGCTGCCTATAAGAGACTCACTTCAGATTGAATGACTCTCACAGACTAAAAGTAAGGGGATGGGAAAAGATATTGTATGATGGACCTAGAGAGTTGTGTGCTAAGTGGAGTAAGTCAGATAGAGGAAGACAAATGCCGTATGATTGCATGTATGTGTTGAATCTAAAGAATAAAACAAACAAACAAACAAACTGATTGATACAGAGAACATTTTGAGGGTTACCAGATGGGAGAGGGTTTGAGGGGTTGGGGAAAAAAGGGGTGGGGATTAAAAAGTACAAATTGATAGTTACTAATAGTCATGGAAATAGACAGTATAGCATAAGGAATATAGCCAATAATATTGTAATAACTATGCATGATGTTAGAAGGTCACTAGATTTATTGGGATGATCACTTTGTGAGTTATATAAATATCTAATTACTATTTTGTACACCTGAAACTAATATAATATTGTATGCCAACTATAACTGAAAATTTTTTAAAAATTATTATTTAAAAAAAATTGTGTTTATAATCTTTTCTTGCTTTGACTCTAAGGATTCTATTTCCATTCTATATTAGAGGCTTCTGTTCCATATTTGTTTTCCATGATCATTAAAACAGATGTGTGCCTCTGGTGATATAATGGCATTTCTTATGCAGGTTGTCTACTAAACAAGTGGGTGCAGTGGAGAACTATGAAAGTTAGAGTTAGCTATGTAAGTATCATTCTAATATTATCATTCTAATATTACCTATATTCCTCCCACACTTTCGGGTTCTCTTTTAAGGTCTTCTGGTTGGTTCTTTAGCTAGGTAGAAACAGTGGTTTGATTCACAATTAATATACTTTATTCTATAAACCATCGAATGACCCATTCCACCAGGCCATGACTCTGGCGTTTTACCAAGTTAGCTTCAAAGATAATCAAGTTACTTTGCGTCAAGTCTAGTTCTTTTAAGGAGATTTATCTACTGAAATATTGATCACTGAAATGTAACTTAGGTGCCATTTGTGATTTTTTATACTTTCTTGCTGGCTTCATGGATAGAATACAGAATACATTTAATGTTTTCTATTTTTTATTGATTCATTTGAAACCTAATTTGGAACTGATACACAGTTCATTATAACATAGAAGTGTGCCATTGTATCTTTTTTCAGAATCAATAAGACATGGGTTTATGCCTGATGATATTAGATCTATTGCTTACTTATTTAACCTAAGTCATCCAAGGCCATGAGAAAATGGATACCACAAAAAGCTAAATAGAACAAACAAAAACTGAATGTCAAAGAAGTGCACAAATGTACATTAAAACTTTTGGCTGTCAAACTTGATAGAAAGTTCTGTATTTTTGTTATGATGTTCAAGTAAGAGGTTTAATATAAAATTCATCCATTTCTTCTAGGCTATAATTTTTTTTTGGTGTATAATTGTTCATAGTAGTCTTTTATGATTCTTTATACTTCTGTAGTATCAATTATGATGTCTCTCCTTTCATTTACAATTTGCTTTGAGTCTTCTCACCTTTCTCTTAGTGTAGGTAATGGTTTGTCAATTTTGTTCATCGTTACAAAAAAAAATCTTAGTTTTGTTGATCTTTTCTATTGTCTTTCTAGTCACCTGTTTCATTTATTTTTGCTCTAATCTTTTTAATAATTTCTTCCTTCTGCTAAGTTTAAGCTTAGTTTGCTCTTCTTTTTATAGTTCTGTGAAGTAAAGTTAATTTGTTTATTTATAATTCTTTTCCGTAATGTAGGGGTTTATAACTATAAACTTCCCACTTAGAACTGCTTTGATGCTTCTCAAGTTTTGGTATTATGTGTTTTCATTTTTGTTTGTCTTAAGATATTTTTTTTTCTTTTTTAAATTTCTTCTTTGATTGTTCAGGTGTATGCTATTTATTTCCACATACATGTGAATATTCCAACTTTCCTCCTGTAATTGACAGCCCATGTAAGCCACCATGACAGCACACTAATATTAGCAGCCAGGTCAACTTTGCTGGATTGAAAGAAGGTGCACAATATTAAACACTTGGACACTGCCATGCAGACAGTAACACCTTAGGTTAAAATAAGTAGGATACTCTTGGCACCAAGCCTGCCTTTGCAGAATTGAGAGAAAGCACACAATCTCACCAATTTCATCAACATAGATGAACCTGGAGGATATTAAGCTAAAAGTGAAACAAGCCAGACACAGAAAGACACATATTGTATGATCTCACTTATATGTGGACTCTAAAATAGTCAAGCTCATAAATGCAGAGAGTAGAATGGTAGTTGTCAGAGACTGCGGGGAGGGAACTGGAGAAGTGATGGTCAAAGAATATAAAGTTTCAGTCAAGCAAGGTAAGTTCCAGAGATCTACCATAACAGCATAGTGCCTATAGCTAACAATACTGTATTGCATACTTAAAATTTGCTAAGAGGATAGATCTTATGTTAAATATTCTTAACAGTCACACACACAAATAATAATAATAATAATAATAATAATAATAATGGGGGTGGGAGGAAACATTGGAAGGTGATGGATGTCTGTAGCCTTGATGGTGGTTTATATCATGGATGTATACATTTGACCAGACTCATTGAGTTGTATAAAATAAATATGTACAGCTTTTTATACATCAACCATACATTGATAAAGTGATTTAAAAAATAAAATGAAACTGAAAAAAACTTTACTAAAATGCATCCGAAAATATTAACAAATTTGTAATAATAATAATAATGCTTACGGCAGAAAATGTAAACAATAAACAAAATACAAACTAAAAAATAAGTTATCTATTTCCTCTTTCTCCCCAGAGAAATCTATTGTAAACAATCTGTGTATGTACATAATAAATAACATACGTATTACAATTATAGATATAAATACATGCATTATGCATGCAAATATGCAAAATATACACTTTATGTATACATATGTTTATGTGTGTGTATATGTGTGTGTGTGTGTGTGTGTGTGTGTGTGTGTGTATACACATATATATGCATAATACAAACAGGACTGTTTCATCCAGATTATTACATAAAACAATTTTTTGGTATAATATATTGTGGACATATTTCTGCAACAGTGTATATAAATCACTCTGATTTTATCCAAAGGCTATTGGTATTTCTTTTTATGGGCATACCATAATTTATGTAATCTAATCAGTCACTCATTTACAAACAAGTTATTTACAGTTTTTATTATTGCCCATGTATATTGATATACATTTGTAAGTTTATCTCACAATGATAAACCAGAGCAACTTTGTAATAGTAGAACTGAATTTAAATTAAAATATATTGACAGATTACCCTCTAAGATTGAACCAACATGTAATTCTACAAAGAATATGAGTGTCTGTTTGCATATATCTTCGACAAATTTAGACATTATAAAGATTTTTTTTTAATTTTATCACTTTGAAATTAAAATGGTATCTTATCATTGGTTTTAATTTTTTTTAATGTTGACAGTGAGCAAATTTTCAAATAGTTATTGTCTATTGGCATTTATTGTTCTATAACTCGGAACATTCCCTTTGCCCAATTTTTCTATTGTATTATTCATATTGTTATTTTTTGGTTTATAAGTTATCTTTGCACATTCAAGAAAATTTATTTTAAACTACAACATTTTTCAGTTTGTCATTTGACACTTTAATGGTATTTTTCAATTAAATAAGTTTTTAGTTTTTATTACTCAAATTTATTGTATTTTATTTATAGCTTCTGAACCTTATGTCTGTGTTTACTACTAGTACTCTTTGCTTTGCTGTAACAGTTTTATTGAGGTATAAATTACCTACAATAACTATAATTTTAAAAGTATACATTTTGATAAGTTTTTAAATATATATACACCTGTGAAACCATCCCCACAATCAAAATAGTGAACACATCCATTACCCATAAAAGTTTCCAAGGGACCCTTGGTAATCCTTCCTTCCCTTCTACCTTCTATTTCCAGGAAATTGACTACATGCTTTTTGTCAGGATAGATAGCTTGCTTTTCTGGAATTTTATATAAATAAAACATTCAACATGTACTTTTTTTGGCCTAGATCCTTTCACTTAACACAATTATTTTAAGATTCATTCATGTCGTGCGTAGCAATAGCTTATTTCTTTGTATTGCTGAGGTGTATTTCATTGTATGAATGTAAAACGATTTGTTTATCCATTCACTTGTTGATGCACATTTGAATTGTTTCCAGTTTTTGGTTATTGCAGAAAAAGCTGTACAAATGTCCAAGTCCTATAATGTCATATTTTAGATAAATATCTCAAAGTGGAATAACAGAATTATAATGTAAATATACGTTTAACATTTAAGAAACTGCCAAAATATTTTCCAAAGTATTTGCACAATTTTACATCCAGACTATGAGAGTATGAGAGTTCCAGTTGCACTAGATGCTCACCAACATTTGGTATGTCAGTCTCTACAATTTTAGCCATGCTAGTATCTGTGTAGTAATAGCATATTGTGGATTTAATTTGCATTTTCTAGAGGATAATGATATTGAGCTTCTTTTCACATGCATATTATTGTCTGTATATCCCTTTAGTTAAATATTTTTAAATCTTTTTTTATTTAAAAAAAATAATTAGTAGTTTTCTTATAATTAAGTTTTTAGAGTTCTTTGTATATTCTGTGTACAAGTCCTTTATTATCTATGTGAGTTGCAAATACTTTCTCCCAGTCCATAGCTTGTATTTTCACTCTCTTACATTTGTCTTTCGAAAAGCAGTTCTTAACTTTTATGACATTCAACTTATTATTCTTTTATTTTATGTATTGTGTATTTGATGTTATAGTAAAAAAAAAAAATTACCTAATCCAAAATCATAAATTTTCTCAAGATTTTTGTTCTAGAAAGTTTACAGTTTTAGGCATTATATTTAAGTCAATAATCCATTTTGAGTTAATTTTTGTGTTATACTATGAGGTCTGGATTGAAGTTTCTTTTTTTAACATTTTGTAAATGAATCTTAATTTGTTCAGCATCATTTGTTGAAATGTCTATTCTTTTTCTACTTATTTCATGTTACAGATGATTTAAAACTACCCTCGTGCTATTTTCTATTTGTCCCATCTCTTCTTTTTTTTTCCTATTTTTCTACTTCTTTTTATTAGCTGAGTAATTTTTATGATTCTACTTTATATCCGTATTAGTTTATTAATGATACATTTTTCATTTTAGGGATTGCTTTAAGTTTTATGATATACTCCTTTAACTTATTACACTGTACATTCAGAAAGTATTATACTACTTCACATTTACTATAAGAACCTTACAAGAATTATTTTCCATTTCTCTTCTAACCTTTGTGCTACTGTTCTCTTACACTTTACTTCTAATCCCACAGTACATTGTTGCTATTTTTGCAATAAAAAATCAATTACTAGGAGTGATGTCAGAAGCATGTCAGAGTGAGGGATGTTCCCAGATCTCTCTCCTTGAAATAACAATAAGCTAATATCTAAAAGTCTACAAATAACACCCAACCTGCACACAAGGTCTGAGTGAGCATTCTGTGCATAAGAGCCTCCAGAGGTGGGAACTGCAAGAGTCAGAGTCCGGTTGGTAGATTGGGAAAACAAATTAGATGTCTCATGCAGCCAGAGTTCCCTGCAGGAGGAGAGGAAGGGGAGAATTTACTGCAATTCCCCGAATAGCCCTGTGGGAAGGATCAGCGAGTTCCACGCAACAGAGCCAAGGTATCAAGGAAGAAAGAGGAGTGGGGAGTTCAGTGCAGAGGGGCAACAGCTGGGTCTTAGCACACACCCGGTTGCTAAGCGGAAAGCTGAAACACGGAGGCTAGCAGCAACCCCCACACACCAACCCAGAATGCTCTCCTGCCACCTCGTATCCACCTAGACCTAGCACCAGGGAACCCCAAGAGAACTTGGGCAAGTATTACCAAAGAAAAATCCACTGTAGATAACAATGATGGGCTGGCATTTAAGAAAGACAATCATGACTTGAATAT
>NW_024342257.1:5468154-5472165 GCF_902729225.1 Pteropus medius
AAGAAGAAAACATAGGAACTAAACCCATGGACCTTGGACTTAAAAAAGAGTTTATGAATTTGACCTCAAGAGTAAGGGAAGTAAAAGCAAAAATAAATAAATGGAACTACATCAAACTAAAAGAAATTGTCAACAAGTCAAAGAGGCAGCATCTGAATCGGAGAATATGTTTACAAACAATGCCTCCAATAAGGGCCTAATATCCCAAATATATAAAAAAAACTCGTACGACTCAACAACAAAAACAAACAATCCAACTAAAAAATGGGTAAAAGACCTGAACAAACACTTCTCCTAAGGAGACATAAAACATAGCCAACAGACATATGAAAAGATGTTCAACTTCACTAGCTATTAGGAAAACGCAAATCAAAACCACAATGAGATACCATCTCACACCTGTTAGAATGGTTATTATCAACAGGACTAGTAGTAACGAGAGTTGGAGAGGATGTGGAAAAAAGGGATACTCATACACTATTGGTGAGACTGCGAATTGGTACAACCAATATTTAAAATAGTATGGAGGTTTCTCAAAAAAACTAATAATTGATCTTCCATATGATTCAGCAAATCCCTCTACCCAAAAAAACTTGAAAACATTTATCCAAAAAGATATATGTACCCCAGTGTTCATAGCAGCATTTTCCATGGTGGCAGGACATGAAAGCAACTAAAGTATCCTACAATGGATGACTGGCTAAAGAAGCAGTGGTACATATATACAATGGAATATTACTCAGCCATCAGAAGAGATGAAATACTGCCACTTATGACAACATAGATAGGTCGTGAGATAAACATGCTAAGCAAAATAAGACAGACAGAACAATTTGAAAACCACATGACATCATGTATATGTGGGATATAAACCTAAAAGCAACAGACAAAAAGAACAAACAAACAGAGATTCATGGACATGGACTATAGACTAGTGGTTACCAGAGGGTAGGAGTTGTGGGGAGGAGGAGGTTGATGGGATAAAGGGGTTCAAATATGTGGTGACAGAAATAAATCTAACTATTGGAGGTGAACACACTGTGTAAACATATACATGCCTTACTGTTAAAATGTACAGCTGTACGAATTTTGGTTAACAAAGTCATCATAAAAAATAAATAAATTTTAAATATAAATAAATAAATGATAATTGTGTGTCCTTATAAGAAACCTTAAGAAATAGAAAATCTGAACAAACTAATTACTCCTAATAAATACAAATCGGTAATGAAAAAACTCCCAGAAAACGAAAGTCCTGGACCAGGTGACTTCACATGTCAATTCTACCAAACCTTGAAGGAAAAAATAACATCCACCCTTGTCAAACTAGTCCAAAAATTGCAAGAGGAGAAAAGGCTCCCAAGTTCATTTTACGAGGCCATCATTACCCTGATTTCAAAACCAGACAAAGACATTACAAAAAAAAAAAATTATAGGCTAATAATCCTGATGAACATAGATGCAAAAATATTCAACAAAATATTAGCAAACCAAATTCAGCAAGACATTAAAAAGATCATACACCATGATCAAGTGGGATTTTTTGCTGAGATGCAAGGTTAGTTCGATGTCCACAATTCAATTAACATGATACATCATATAAACAAAATGAAAGATAAAAGTCATAAGATCATCTTTTTCTGCCTGACATATTTTGCTTAGCATGGTAATCTCAAGATCCATCTATATTGTTGCAAATGGCAAGAGATTTGACTTTGGTTGCTGAACATACAATGCAATATGCAGATGATTATTATCAAATTGTATACTTGAAACCTATATATTTTTAAGTAATATCACTCTGATAAATTTAATAAAATAATTAGTAAGATCATATCTACAGATGCAGAAAAGTGACAAAATCCAGCTTTCATTTATGATAAAGGCTCTAAGCAAAGTGGGAACAGAGGAAACATCTCTCAATATAATAAAAGCCATATATGACAAACTCACAGCTAACATCATACTCAACAGGGAAAAGCTAAAAGTGTTTTTCTTAAGATCAAGAGAAAGACAAAGATGTCCACTTCCACCACTTTTATTCAGCAGAGTATTGGAATTCCTAGACATAGTAATCAGACAAGAAAAAGAAATAAAAGTAATCCAATTGGAAAGGAAAAAAATAAAACGGTTATCATTCACAGATGACGTGATTCTATATATAGAGAACCCTAATGACTCCACCAAAACACGATTAGAGCTGATAAATAAATTCAGTAAACTATCAGGATACAAAATTAACATTCAGATATAGGTTGCATTTTTATACACCACTAATGAACAATCGGAAAGAGAAATTAAGAAAATCACATTTATAGTTGTCTCAAATTAAAAAAATAAATAAATAAATAAAATACTTAGGAATAAATTTAACCAAGGAGGTAAAAGAACTGTTCTTGCCATTTTCGACAACATGGATGGACTTCAAGATATTCACGCTAAGCGAAATAACCCAGACAGAAAAAGTTGAAAAGCACACGATATCACTTATATGTGGGATATAAACCTGAAATCGAGAAATGAACAGGACAAACAGAGACTCATGGACATGGACAATAGACTAGTGGTTACCAGAGGGTAGGAGGGAAGGGGGAAATGTAGGCAGTAAATAGGGATATAAGGGGTCAATATGTGGTGACAAAAAAAAATCTAGCTATGGGCAGTGAACACACAATGCAATATATAAATATATATATATATATATATATATATATATATATATATATATATATATATATATATATGTTTCTGTTGAATTGTATACTTGAAAGCTATTGGATTTTGTTAATCAATGCCACTCCCTCAAAATTAATTAATTTTAAAAATTCACTATTTCAGGAGATTTGACAATTTAAAGAAAAAAATAATTAAAAGAAATCAAATACATTAATACTATTTTATATATTTTTATTTTTCCCATATATTTAGCGTTTTTGCTGGTCTTGATTCCTTGTATCCAGTAACATTTTCCTTGTATCTGGTAACATTTTCCTTTTGCTTAAAGGGCTTGATTTAACATTTCATGTAATGTGAATCTGAGTAAGGTGTGATGAATTATTTCAGCCATTGTATGTCTGGAAAAGTTTTATTGTATCTTTGTTTTTGAAACATTTTCATTAAGTTCAGAATTATATGGAGACAGAAGAGGAAGATGGATTAAGTAAAAGCAGAGTTTGTCTCCTCCCAGGACCGCAGTGAAATTACAACCAAACTATAAAATAACCAATGTGGAGAATCACCTGAAGTCCAACTGATCAAAACACCTAAATCTGATAGTATAAAGGAGCCACATCGAAGCTGATAGGAGGGGCAAAGTCACAAATTGAGCTGGACCCACACCCGTGGATGATCACCAGGAGGGAGAGCAAGGCTGCAGAGGCTCCCCTGAAGGACAGGGGTGTCCTGGCCTCATCTGGGGGCTCTCCAGCCCAAGAAAGAGGAGATTACAATAATTCTGACTGTAGAAACTGGAGGGGATTCCGGCCATCTGGGTGAGACAGAAGGCAACTGAACCCCTAGATGTCCTTTTGAAGGACCCATGCAAAGGCTTTCTGACCTGCGGACACTCACCTGGGATGCCAGCGGTGGGTCAGAGGCTCCTGCGGGATTCATTCTGAAAAGGTCTCCATTGCCTGGCATCTGAACGAGGGGTGGAAAGGCAGCCACCATTGTGGCTTAGTCCGGCCCCTCTAATGGGCAATCTACTGACCGCACCAGCTTGACTGTGCACACCCCTCCTACAGGGCCATTAGGAACCTCTGGTCTGAGAGCAGTGTTTCTAATCCCAGCAACAGTAGACAGCTGCCGTAACCACATTTCGATAGGGTCAGGCAGATCACTGCTGTCAACACGAACTTGGGCAGATATCGGAGACCTGTGGGTTAGTCCCAGAAAGCAGCTGGTCTTGCTGTGAGTTGGGTCTTCTGCAGGAACTCACAACATTTACCATATTTGCAGCAAGAATGAGGCTGAATTGATCTGACTGTCATTGTCTCTCTGAGACCCCACCCC
>NW_024342257.1:5472176-5475509 GCF_902729225.1 Pteropus medius
TGTGGAAAACAGTATGGAGTTTCCTCAAAAAACTAAAAATCGATCTACCATATGATCCAGCTATCCCTCTACTGGGTATTTACCCCAAAGACTTGAAAACTCATATCCAAAAATGTATTTGCACACCGGTGTTCATAGTTGCATTATTCACAGTGGCCAGGACATGAGAGCAACTGAAGTGTCCTTTGATAGATGATTGGCTAAAGAAGGTGTGGTACATATATACAATGGAACATTATCAGCCATAAGAAGAGATGAAATACTGCCATTTTCAACAACATGAATGGACTTCGAGATAATCATGCTAAGTAATATAAGCCAGAGAGAAAAAGTCGAAAACCATAAGATATCACTTATATGTGGGATATAAACCTAAAAGCAAAAAACGAACAGGACATATAGAGACTCATGGACATGGACAGTAGGCTAGTGATTACCAGAGGGTAAGCGGAAGGGTGGAAGGTAGAGGTAGATGGAGTAAAAGGGGTCAAATATGTGGTGACATTATAGAATTAAAAATTAATTAATTAATTTATTTATTAATAATAATAAAATACAGCTTTGTAGAACTTTCTAATACAAAATATACTGAAAACAGCAACTTTTGCAATCATCTCACACCTTTCACGTAGGTAGTTTTCTCATTCACTTTGTTCTAAAGTGAAAAATGTAATTAGCCTGGTGTGAAAGAAATTGGATATCCCATTATGTATAATCCCTTCAGCTATTCATTCCTAACTCATGCCATTTAGAGATTTTGTTCAACAAGAACAAAAGTAACCTAAATATTTATTTTGAGATAGCAGCATGTATACATAGTAAAACTAAGAAATTATAAACATTTCCCACAAACTAAAATTTAAAAAGAAGTGCAGATTCAGTGAGAATGAGTTTACTATTAACTTGCTGAGAGTGGACTGGCAGTATTTGCCAATTTTACAGACATTTTATGACAACATCACACTGCTCTGTTATTTCGCTTACAAAAGCCACTATTTTTAATGATTACTCTTTCAACTGAAAATGTTTGTATACCACTAACTTTTTAACTGCTTGTCCCCTTCTGTAATGTATGAGTACCCTGTCATAATGTTGTGGTAGCATCTTTTCCACTCTGAGATATGCTGTTTTAGAATGGATATAGGGGAAAAGAAGTTAAAAATAAAAACTTTCTAGGTTTTTTCTGGACAAAAGATTATCTATAATTTTAAAACCTACGAGTTTCCAGTGCCTTATAAATCTTTGAAAAAATAAAAATTGCACTAAATGAAAATAAGAATAAACCTAGCTCTTGTGAGGGCTCATAAAATTAAACACATAAAGTATCTTAAATGTAGGAAAATTAATAATTTTATACATGATGAACTTTCAACCTAAATAATATTTTTATTGAAGAGAATGTTAGAGATCCATTGTAGTTGAAGATTTAGTATCCTAAGTTTACTTTGGCCCCTATCCTAGGAAGTTTAAATGCAGTGTGTGAATAAATATTTAACAAACAGCTCTCCTTCCAAAATATATAAAATATAAAAGCCCTCAAATATAGTGGACAATTTGGTGATAGACAGAGGGGAGGAGAGTTGGGAGGGTGAGAGAATGGAGTGAAGGGCTAAAGAAGTACAAATTAGTAGTTGATAGATAGTCATGGGGATGGGGAGCATGGCATAGGGAATGCAGTTAGCATTACTATATTGGCTAGGTGGAAAACGAGAAGAGAGATTGAGCAATTAGGGGGATCGTTTTAAAAACTATATAAATGTCTAACCAATGTACTGTATACTTGAAACTAATTAAAATAAATAAATAAATTTATAAGTAAAATAAAATAAAAGCCCTGATTTGTAGTATTTACTGATTTCTATGGTGTAAATACTTCTACTATGGCTGATTCAAACTACCAATATACTTACTGTCATAGAAAACAGAGTTGGGAAGACATGTAAGCAACTGAGCTCTCACAAGCTGATATAAGACACCATAAAATTGGCTCAAGTTTCCTTATGGGAAGTATTAAAAAGATCTTGCCAGAACAGAGTCTTGTCAGAATACAATGGATCCTGAGGATAGCACCGGAATGAGTCCTACTGTTAATGCTTTCAGTCCAGCCTCATCATTCCTTGCTTGGACTACTGCAGTGATCTTCTTATGGAGATTATTTCCAGTTTCTGCCCTCTGCTGCTGCTAGAATGATATTTCTGAAAAGTAGATTTGTTCCTACCTCTCACCTGCTTAAAAACTTTTTTTTAGATTTTCAGAGCCTGCAGGGTTAAGTTTAAGAAATGTCTGGCAATCAGATCCCTTCATGAAAATCAGAACAAATGTTTTCCAAATGTTAGTTTGTAGACTAACTTCATCGGAACCCATCTATGAAGCTTTGTGAAAGGGAGATTCTAGCCAGAACCATTCCACAGATCTACTGAATTACTGAATCAGACTCGAGGAGCAGGGCTTGGAAACCAGCATTTTTAGAGACAAACAGATACATCTGTTGCCATAACCAGATTTGAGAATCCATCAAAAAGTGAAGTGTTTAAAGCCTGTTTTAGCAACTTGTTAACTGAGTGGCCTGGGAAGTTAGCTGATCATCATATGCCTCAGTTTTCTTATCTCTACAATGGTGAAAATTATATCTAATTTTCTGGTGTGTTTTATTTTCTATTTATATATTTTTTTATTTTGGTGGCATTGTTTCACAAAATCCAGTAACATTCAAGTGTCAAATTCAACAGTAACTCATATATGTTTTGTATTGTATGTTCACTGCCATAGTAACATTTCTTTCTGTCACCAATATTTGAGCCCCTTTACCGCACCTACCTCCCTACTTCCCCCTACCATCTGGTAAACACCAGTCTATTGTCCATGTCCATGAGTCTGTTCATTTTTCATGTTTGTTTGTTGCTTTTAGGTTTATATCCCATATGGTTTATATCCCATATGGTCATGTGGTTTTCAACTTTTTCTGTCTGGCTGATTTCGCATAGCATGTTTATTTCGAGGTCCATTCATATTTTCACAAATGGCAGTATTTTATCTCTTCTTATGGTTGAGTAATATTCCATTGTATATATGTACCACGGCTTCCTTAGCCAATCATCTATCGTAGGACACAGGTTGCTTCCATGTCCTGGCCACTGCAAATAATGCTGCTATGAATATCAGTGTGCAAATATCTTTTTCAGATATGGGTTTTCAAGTCTTTGGGTTAAATACCCAGTAGACAGATTGCTGGATCATATGGTAGATCAATTCTTGTGCCGGGAGCTCTGGACTTGACCTTTGTGTGGGTTGTGTGTGATCTTCTGTTGTTGCCAAGTCTTTATTGTTGTTAGT
>NW_024342257.1:5487894-5492410 GCF_902729225.1 Pteropus medius
CTGTGCAGCAGCTTTTTAGTTTGATGTATTCCCATTCATTTATTTTAGCTTTTACTTCCCTTGCCTTTGTGAGGTCAAATTCATAAAATCCTCTTTAACTTCAAGGTCCATGAGTTTAGTTCCTATGTTTTCTTCTATGCATTTTATTGTTTCAGGTCTTATATTTAGGTCCTTAATCCATTTTGAGTTAGTTTTAGTGTGTGGTGAGAGACAACAGTCTAGTTTCATTCTTTTGCAGGACTTTTCAGTTTTTCGTCACAATTTATTGAAGAGGCTTCCTTTCTCCACTGTATGTTTTTGGCTTTTTTGTCAAAAATTATTTCCTCATATAAATATCAGTTTACTTCTGGATTCTCAGTTCTGTTCCACTGGTCCGTGTGTCTGTTTTTCTGCCAATACCATGCCATTTTGATTATTGTCGCTTTGTAGTATAATTTGAAGTCAGGCAGAGTGATGCCTCCAGCTTTGTTCTTTTTTCTCAGGATGGCTTTGGCAATTCGGGGTCTTTTGTGCTTCTATACAATTTCGATGATTTTTTTTTTCTATTTCTTTAAAATATGCCAATGAGATTTTGATGGGGATTGCATAAAATCTGTATAATGCTTTAGGTAATAAGGTCATTTTAACTATGTTGATTCTTCCAATCCAAGAACACAGAATGTCTTTCCATTCCTTTGTATCTTCTTTGATTTCTTTTAATAGAGTCTTATAGTTTTCATCATAGTTCCTTCACATGTTTCATTAGATTTATTCCTAGGTATTTTATTCTTTTTATTGCAATTGCAAAAGGAATTATTTTTTTCACTTCTTTTTCTGACACTTCATTATTAGAGTATAGGAATGCTATGGATATTTGAACATTAATTTTTGTGTCCAGAAACTTTACTATACTTGATTATTGTTTGTAGTAGTGTTCTTGTGGAGTCTTTAGGGTTTTCTATATCGAGAATCATGTCATCCACAAATAGTGACAGTTTCACTTCTTTTCTTCATATTTGGATGCTTTTTATACCTTTCTCTTGCTTGATTGCACTCACTAGAACCTCCAACGTTGTACCAAATAACAGTGGCAATAGTGAACAGCCTTGCCTTGTTCGTGATCTTAGAGGGAAGGGTTTTAGTTTTTCACCATTCAGTATAATGTTGGCTGAGGGTTTGTCATAGATGGCCTTTATCATGTTAAGTTACTTTCCTTCTGCACCAATTTTATTAAGTATTTTGATCATAAATGGATGCTGTATCTTGTCGAAGGCTTTTTCTGCATCCATTGATATTATCATATGATCCTTATTTTTTAATTTGTTTTTGTGGTATATCACATTATTTGATTTGCATATGTTGAACCATCCTTGTGACCCTGTGATGAAGCTCACTTGGTCGTGGTATATAATCTTTTTAATATATTGCCAAATTGAATTCGCTAGTATCTTATTTAGGATTTTTGCATCTGTGTTCATGGGAGATATTGACCTATAGTTTTCTTGTATTGTGTTATCTTTATCATGTTTTGCTATCGGGGTAATATTGGTCTTGTAAAATGCGTTGGGAAGTATTGCCTCCTCTTTGATTTTTTGGAAGAATTTGAGGTAAACAGTTGTTAAATCTTATTTGAATGTTTGGTAGAATTCACTGGTAAAGCTATCTGGTCCTGGACTTTTACTTTTTGGTAGGATTTTGATATTGTTTCCATTTCCATACTGTTGATCAGTCTACTTAGATTTTCCAGTTCTTCTTGATTCTGTCTTGAAAGTTGTTTATTTTTATGTCTGGTCCATTTCTTCTAGGTTATTATATCTGGTGTTATATACTTTTTCATAGTAAATACAAATCATCCTTTGCATTTCCGCAGTGTCTGTTGTAATTTCCCCTCTTTCATCCCTGATTTTATTTGTCTGTATCCTTTCTCTTTTCTCTTTAATGAGTCTAGCCAGAGTATTGTCAATTTTATCAGCCTTTCAAAGAACCAGCTCTTTGTTGCATTTATTTTTTCTATTTTTGTTTTGTTTTGTTTTGTTTTGTTTTCAATTTCATTTATTTCTGCTCTAATTTTGAATATCTTTCCCTCTGCTGACTTTAGGCTTCATTTGTTCTTCCTTTACTAGTTTTTTAAGATGAAGCATTAGATTGTTTATTTGGACTTGTTCTCTTTTTTGGAGATAGGCCTGTAATGATATGAACCTTTCTCTTAAGACCACTTTTGCCATGTCCCAGAAGTTTTGATTGTTGTACTATCATTATCATTTGTTTCTATATATCTTTTATTCTCTCCTTTTATTTCTTCTCTGACCCAATCATTCTTCAGTAGTATGTTGTTTAATCTCCATGTATTTGTGTTTCTTCCTGATTTCTTTCTGCAGTTGATCTCTAGTTTCAAAGCATTATGCAGTTGATCTCTAGTTTCAAAGCATTATGATCAGAGAATATGGTTGAAATCATACCTTCTTATATTTGTTGAGGCTGTCTCTGTGTCCCAGTATGTGGTCAATCCTTGAGAATGTTCCATGTGCACTAGAGAAGAATGTGTAAGCAGGTGTTTGGGGATGAAGCACCTTGTAAATGTCAATTGTGTCCAGTTTGTCTAATGTGTCATTTAAGGATTTTATTTCTTTATTTATTTTCTGTTTTGACGATCTGTCCATACCCAACAGTGGGGTATTTAGGTCCCCTACTGTGATCATGTTTTGGTCTGTTTCTTTCTTTAATTCTGGTAGTAATCGCTTTATATATTTCAGGGCTCTCTGAATAGGAGCATAGATATTAATAAGTGTTATGTCTTCTTGGTGCATGATTCCCTTAATCATTATGAAGTGTCTCTCAGTATCTTTCTTTACCTTTTTTCATTTTCAAGTCTATTTTGTCGAATATTAGTACCGCTACTCCAAGTTTTCTCTGAGTGCCCTTTGCTTGAAATATAATTTTCCGTCCTTTCACTTTGAGTCTATATTTGTCTTTGGAGCTGAGATGTGTCTCCTGGAGGCAGCATATGGTTGAGTTTTGTTTTATGAACTAAACTGCAATGCTGTGCTTTTTATTGGTGAGTTCAGTCTATTTACATTTAGGGTGATTATTGAAATATGAGGTTTTCCTTTAACCATTTATGTTTTGCTTTCTGGTAGCTCGTTTTTTTTTCCATTGCTTCCTTGTTCTTTGTTTCTTCTCAGGGAGCGGGGAGGTTATGCGGTTTTGCTCTGGTCTTTCTTGTTTTATGTTGTATACTTTGCTTCTGAATCTTTGGCATGTGGTTACCATTACAAATATGTAGATGATAGTTACATATATATAACTAGTCCATTTTCTTCTGCGTGTGCCTTATCTCAATTTTCCTTGTAAATTTAGATCTTTGAATCCTCCTCTTTTCTGTTATTGTTATATCTATTTGTCTCTATGTATGCTGAACATCCATAATGATCTTACAAGTTAGATACCTATTGCTTAATCATATAATGCTCTGTTGTTAATAAAGGTTGCACTCCTGTGCTTCTATCTGCCTGCTAATCGCCTTACTCCTAATTATGTAATTTTTTTCTCATTTTCTTTTAGCTAAGCTGACTTTCACTATTTCCTGTAATGCGGGCCTCATAGTGGAGAATTGCCTCAATTTTTGTATGTCCGGAAAAGCCTTTATTTCTCCTTCATATCCAAAGGATACATTTTCTAGGCTGGTAGTTCTTTTTATTTAATAGTTTGAATATTTGAGTCCCCTCCTTTCTGGCTTGTAAGGTTTGTGTTGAGAAGTCTGATGATAATCTAATGGGTTTTCCTTTATAGATTACCATCTTCTTTTCCCTGGCTACCCTGAGAAATCTTTGTTGTTGATTTTTGATCATTTTAATACAATGTATCTTGGAGAAGGCCTTATTAGGTTGAGATAATTAGATGTTCTGTTAACTTCTTGAATTCCAAGCTCCAGTTCATTCCTTAGATTTGAGAAATTCTCATCAACTATTTGTCTGAAAGTGCTTTCTAGTCCCTGCTCCTTTCCTCCCCTTCGATAATGCCCATTATTCTTGTGTTTCCTCTCCTGATGGTATCAGCTAGTTCTTGAATTTCTCTTTCATTATTTTTCATTCTTTAGTTTCTCTCCTCTTTCTTCTGATTCATTTCTAGATTTCTGTCTTTGATTTCACTGATTCTTTCCTCCATTTGGTGGGCTCTATTTCTCAAGCTTGCTATTTCATTTTTCATCTCTTTTAGTGTGTTCTTCATCTCCAGAAGTTCTATTTGGTTCTTTCTGAGGGTTTCGATCTCCTTGCTAAAGAACTCATTCTGCTCATCTAGTTATTTTTTTCAATTCCTGAAATTGTTGATATGAATTGTTTTGGATCTCATTGAAAATTGCCTTTGCAAAGTCTCATTTGGTATTCGTCAATAAGCGCCATCCTGAATGCTCTGTCATTTAAGTTTCATATTTCTGTGTCTTTAAGCTTATTTTCAGGAGATCTTTCTCTTTCTGGGCTGCCATGTAACCTTGGTTGTTCATGGTGTTTAATGAATCATTTCTCTGCCTGGGCATTAA
>NW_024342257.1:5492450-5535852 GCF_902729225.1 Pteropus medius
TTATTATATAAAGGTCTCCCTTTAGCCTGTTGCAAAAAAAGGCGTTTTTCTTTTGGTTTTCGGTAGGTGGCATTTAAGCCTCTTGGATCCCTGCTTTATATAAAGCCTTAATAATGCCTTTTTTTTTGTTTTCTTATAGACGTTTAATCACGCTCGCTACCCTCAGTTTCATTTCCCATCAGTGACAGAGACAGTTTCGGTAGCATTTGATCAGATTCCCCTGGGGCTCCACTGTGTTCGGTCTCGGAGGGTATGGAGGAGGGGTCCTCTGGGTTCGGAGATGGAGGCTGCAGCTCAACCTCATGTTTTGCAACTGTGGCTTCTATAAATCAACTGTTGCTTCTCTGCCATGCCCACTTCTCTGACGTCCCCAAGTCTCCACTTCTTTGCTTTCTGCCCTGATCGCTGGGCACTGCCACTGCGTAGTGCTCACAGGTCTCCCAGGTAGGGTTGTTCAGGGAACCCACCCCACCTTTACTCTTACTTCTCCTCCTATAAGGAGCTCTGGCTGTGAGAGGCAGTTTCTTTGTTTTTCACCATCTACTGCCCAACTCCTGGATTTCAAACTTGTGGTAGCTATTATGTGCAGATTCCATGCTCAGATGTGCTGGTGTGTGGTTTGGGTGTTTTTTTGTTGAGTTTCAGATGTTCAGCTTATTGTTGTTTCAAGGGGAGATATCTGGGGACATCTCTCACTCTTCTATGCTTCTTGAAACATTCAAGCCCTCAGTTTTTAACCTCACATCAATGGATTCAAAATACACCTTTAAGAAAGAAAAATTAAGCACTCTTTTTTATGGAGGGGAAGAGAGAAAGTGCGGCAAGTTCCCTGAACAGCCCTGCCTGGGAGAGCTGTGAGCTCCACGTGACCGGTGGTTGTGCCCAGTCATAAGGGAAGAAAGCGGAGAAGTGGGAACGGTAGAGAAACAACACTAATACTACACATTTGTGAGAGGAATGGAATTTATGATAGTCTGTGTTTATTGAATAGTTTCCATTAGAAACTAATTGACCTAAATAAGAAAAGGAAACTTTCGTAGATTCTAAGAGGTTCTCAAAGTTCCTTGGTTCTTTCTTTCCTTAGTATTTCCTTAGTATTTGATAACTCTTTTAGGCAAAAATAAATATTTAACATTTCTGCTTATTAAGGAGATATACATATTAATATAATATAATATAATATAATATAATATAATATAATATAATATAATATATAATACAACACAATGAGTAATAGTATATCAAGTGGTTAGCATTTTTATCCTACAAATTTACTGGCTATGTGATAAAATAATATACAAAAGTTGAAAAAAATAATATTGTTATTTAATTCTGAAATACTAATGGGATGCATGTGCCTATTTGGCACAGCACAATTTCTCAAATCTTGAAATTGGACTGATCACTGTCACCTTCATTTTCTATTCCACACTAATTTTTGTATGGTACTTGCTATTTATCAGAGCAACCACTGAAGTCTCAGTTTTTAAAAGATATAACATCGTAGGAAGGAATGCAGTATTATCTAAATTTTAAATAGTGAACTACTTCAAGCAGGTATTGTCAGAGTGATGTTGAGTTTGGCTATGTTTCTCTTGAAAATTTAAATATTCTACATCACCACTGTAAGTTTGCTGTTTTTCTCTTGGTCGTCTTGGTGCACGCTGTGGGACTGGTGGGTCCAAAATAAAAGTCTGAATAGCTACATAAATATGAAGAACTCTATCCACTTTAGAGTATCTCAAATCATCAGGAAAACCACATAAAACTATGTAAATATTTATGGGAGTGATCACAGAAGTAAATCACAGATATCAAAGAGAACATAACTTGGGATATGACAAAGATGACCACTGAGTGGTATAAGAATTGCTCTCAATTGAACTAGATCACTCTAGATCAATCTTGGGTGATACATCAGAAATTTTGTGGAGCTTTGGAAAAGCAAAGGTGCATGCATTTCAACCCAGACTAATTGAATTCACTTCTTCAGGAATAAAGCATGAATATCAATGTTTTTCGTGATCCTTGGTGTGACTTCAAGATTGCTAACCATTCCTAGATACATGTGGTCAAAGATTTATCCTTCTATCTGACCTTTGTCTATCTGTCCAGCTTTTGCTGCCATACTTCTTGTTATACTCTTACACTTTATGTTCTAACAATTATTAGTGAACTCTCCCTATAATGCTTGATATGAGCTCTAGTTCCTGGAATAATGAAATCCATAAAGGAGCTTTGCAGGCATGTAAACTATATTCCACACACAGTTCAAGAAGCAAACTCTGGAAGCCCTTTCATACACACTACTGGTATATTGATCTTTGACTAATATGAATAATTGGTATTAAGTGTTTAAGAGTATAAACTTTGGAGATAAACTTGGAATTGAATATTTCAGATCTATCATCCACTTGCTATTGACTATAGGCAAGTAATTATTCCTCGCTGAGACTTGCTTCCTTGTGAAAATTATTTGTATCTACAATTGATCCACATTATTCATAGATTTTATGTTTGCAAATTCATCTACTCGCTAAAATTTATTTGTAATCCCAAAGTCAAGACCTGTCATGATGTTCTAGTCTTTTGTGGACCTGTGAAGACTTGGCAAAAGTTTGACTATCCTAATGCACATGTATCCAGCTGAGGTTGAGCAAGGTGACCATCTGCTTTTTTGTTTCAGTCCATCATATAAATAAGTATTTTTTGTGGTCTATTTAGTGCCACACTTTTCACATCCATGTACTTTTTCTTGGTAACTTTCCTATTTAAAAAGCCCCCCTCCCCAAGTGTAGTGCTAAAGTGATGTTAGTGTTCCTAAGCACAAGAAGTCTGTAATATATAAGAATTAGGGAGAAAATATTGTTAGATAAGCTTTTTCAGACATAAATTATAGTGCTGTTAGCTACAAGATAAATGTTACTAAATCAACAATATATGTAAATAAGTTATCTTTAAACAGAAATATACATAAAACAAAATTATGTATCGATTAGTTGAAAGTTTTGTGACTAGGCATCTAACCCTATATTTTGCCTAGGAACAGTAGTTCAGTATGCATTAATTTACATTATAGAACATAACTACTATGAATAATGAAAATCAATTGTATTACTAAAGATTTTTGCTAGGAATAAAGAAAATTATATGTACAAAATACTTAGTACTGTATTATGTTCTATTAGTACTGTGAATATTAATAGTGTGGGTAGTTTTGCAGACTAAACTGTTTTCATACAGTGAAGAAATCTTTCAGGCTTTTGAAAAAGTACATTCCTACTTCAATCCAATAAATGACTCCTTCTTGCCTCAGGCAGTATGAGAATGTGGCTCACTAGAGGAATAGCATTATACCATTGACCTACTCAAAAAGAAATATTTCAAGTTCAATGCAAAGCTGTTGTCCTTATCAATTCTTGTCTTAAATTACACATCCTACAAATTCCACTGGAGAGCTTTTCTTTTAGATGCCTCTATTTTTCTGCCTTTAATTTCAGTGGCCCTTATATATTTTCTAGGTTCTCTATGGGCTTGTCTTTATGCTTCAGCAATGAAAGTGACATAGGCTAATTTAACAGCCGCTGATGTTTATTCCGGATATAATTTGAAATAATGTACTATTTATCTACCAATTCTTTCAGACTGTGAAAATACCTATTAAATGTGAACAGTCAAAATAACTGATCAAAAGCGATCTTTATGCATATGTGAGTGAGTGAACAGGTATGTGTGCATAAAATTTTTCTAATGATTTACCTAACTGCTATACAGAAATGCCATCTTTCAATTTTGAAAGAGATTAATGTTTACATATACACGTAACAGAGCACTACCAAGATAATTGTCAAAATTCTGCTTCGGACATTATGTATTTTCTGACAGCTGAAAACTCAGAACTTAATTTTGTTACTTTTCTAGTTTGCAACATTCGTGTATTCCTCACATTCACTAACTGCTTTGTTATATATTTTAGTGCCATAGCAAGCCTTAAAAAGCAATACTCTTTTGAAAGGCCATAAAATAATGACTTCTACTACAAAAAGCCTGGAAATCATGTATACAAGCTTTGAATTTTGTGTCTCACTCCTGCACAAATTCTAAAATCTACTGGTCTACCTCATTTGAAAGACTGGATATCTTTCTCAAATGTCTCAGAATATTGCTTTGAATCTACCATGGCAACCAACTGTGAAATAGAAAAATAAAAAGTAGCTGGTTTATTGTTTTTACCCTTAAATTCATAAAAGTTTTAAATGATTAATGCAGATACTGAGGACACAAAATACTTTGTACTTGATTTACTTCTATTAAGCTGTCCAAGTCTAGGACAAGTTCAACAGTAACCATAGTTTGTAAATCACACTTGAAGATGGGCAGCAGAGCACAATCTAGTCAACATTAAAATTAAGTTAAATTTATATTCTGTCTCACTCTTTTCTCTCTATTTTGGAATCCTCCCTCATGCACATGTGCCCAATGTTTCTGTGTTGCACCTGTCCCTATTTAAGACTTTCCATTGCCTTTGAAACTTCACCATATAAAAAAGGACCGCCTCTTTTTGCACACGGCAGTAGGCTTAATGAAGATGGAGAGATAGCTACACTGACAATGACCAGAGAGCAAAACATGATTCTGCTTCTCTGGTTCTGCCAAGGAAATATTCAAGGACACAATGATGATCTCTCTGAAATATAAGACTTTTTTCCTCAAGCAATCTCACCAAGATGAATAAATGCATTTCTTAAAATATGGAAGACTAAACTCAATATATGATTTGTCCTCTAAATGACATGTTCAAGGGTCACATGATTGTATTTGAATTTGTATTTTTAGTACAGAGCAAAATGAGAAAATAATAAAGCTAGTGTGACTATCAACATAGCACTAAGTATATTCAATTGAAAGAAATGTATTTTTTTCTGAAGCAATATCCTTTTTATGTTTTTGGTATTCACACATCCTTTCCTTGTAAAATATGTAATAGTACATGACATTTAAAAAATATCATTACTTGGAAAAATAAAAAAGTTGACAACTCTGAGGCAGAATAGTTATAGCCTAGGGACATTCTTCTTCCCCTCCAGGATGTAGCTCCAAAATTTTCCCTTAGTCTCTTACTCAGCCTTCTCCTTATTTTGACTCCAAGAGAAACAGGCCAAGGCTTGGAGATAGGATAAGTAACCTTGGGCCATCCATCCCCTCCAGATGGTATGAAAAACAAGCCAGGGAGGCAGGATGGAGAGCCTTGGGATATCCCCACCACTCCAGGATAAGGCTTCTAGTCTTTCCCTTGTCCTTTGTTCAGCTTTGGCTAATCAAAATGTCATTATAATATCACTGCAGTGCAAGTACCGCATCCCCAGATAATCCTCATCCCTAAGAGAACAAAAGCCCATAATCCAGAAAACTTGGCGACTCACTCTCAGAATTGTCCTATACTTTTCTCCGAAGTATGTACTTTCACTTTAATAAAACTTGCACTTTCCCTCTTGCTGTTTGTCATGTCCTTGAATTATTAATTTTGGCATAAGACAGCAACCTGGTCACCGGAGCTCTGGGTCAGGGTCCTTCTTTGGACTCCCATGCTATCATGCTCTCTGGCATCAACTTTACATAAAATATAAATGTCTGGGTGCCCCTAGAACATGCCATATCAACTGACCGCGGGAAAACACACATATACACATACTCAACAAAAAGAATTAGGTTTATTAAGCTGTTTAACATCATTAAAACAAAACCAACTGGTTAATAAAAAGTTCTGGCTACTTATAAAGGCATTAAACACAATATAAGTATTCCTTAACTATAACTATTATACAACATAATTTTAAGTCATTAAGCCAAAGTCATTATTTCATCAACACGAATAATGATATTGCCTAAAAATCACCTCTGTTCTGTTGTTTGGTTATACAAAGCTCAGTTGAACTAACATTGTGGTGTTGATGTTTTTTTGTTTTTTTTTAAAGGTTAATATATAACCTAAAACAACCACTAAAATAATAAAACAAAGAGTTACATTTAATAAGACAAAAGAAAAGGTGGAATTATTAAAATATTAAAGTAATCCAAAAAAATAAATTGAAAAAAGAGGAAAACAAGAACAAAGAACATGTGAAACAAATGAAAAACAAATATCAACAGGATGGATTTAACCCTTCACATATCAATAATTACCTTAAATAAAATGGTCTAACTGCCTCGATTAAAAGTCAGAGATTGTCATACTGAGTAAATAAAACAAAACATAACTATGTACTGCCTAATTGGAACCCACTGTAAATATAACTATACACACACATTAAAAGTAATGGGATGTGTCTCAGTTTGCTGAAGACGCTGTAACAAAGTACCGAAATTTGAGTGGCTTAAAACAACAGCAATGTATTTTCTCATAGTTCTGGAGACTAGAAGTCTGTAAACAAGGTATTAACAGGGCCATGCTTCCTCTGAGACTCTGGAAAGAAATCATTTCTTGCCTCTTCCTAGATTCTCGTGGTAGCTGGAAATCCTTGGCATTTGGCTTATAGCTGCACCAGACTAATATCTGCTTCCATCTTAACATTGAATTCTCCCTGTGTTTGTGTCTTCTCATCAACTTAAAAATATCTGTCGCTGTGTCCAAATTTCTCTTTTTTATGAGGACACTGGTCATATTAGATTAGAGCTTACCGTAAGGACCTCATATTATCTCTTTAAAGACCTTCTTACCAAATAATGTCACACTGGTAAGGGGTTTGGGAGTTCAACCTACCCTTTTGGGAGGACACAATTCAACCTATAACATGTGAGAAAAGATATACCATGCTAACGTTAATCAAAAGAACATTTTATTAAAATCAGCCAAAGTATATTTCAGAGCAAAGGACATTAATAAGGATAAAGAAGGCAATTTTATATTATTAAAGTCATCAATCCATAAAGGGGACATAAAAATTCTCAACATTTATATACCTTATAAAAGGTAAATATACACAAAGCAAAAACTCATAGAATTGCAAGGAAAAATGTATCCATAATTATAGTCAGAGATTTAAATTCTTCTCTCTTAGTAATTGATAGGACAAGTAGACAGAAAATTAACAGGATACATTAGCTGAACTCTACTATCAACCAATTTGACCCTATTGACATTTATAATATTATCCACCCAACAACAGCGGAATATACATTTTGTTTTCAAGTGCACATGAATATTGATCAAGATAGACCACATTCTGGGCCATAAAACAAGTGTCAGTGAATTTAAAAGAATTTACGTCATATCGAGTATGCTTTCTGGCCACATGAGATTAAGTTAGAAACTAATAACAGAAAAGTTCTCTAGAAAATTCTGAATTACTTACAAATTGTAGAGGAAGAAAAAGTTTTCCTCAACTTTCTCAGGGTCCCTGGCTGGGTCTGAAAATTTAACTGACTAAGATAAATTAACAGGAGAAAAGCATACATATTACATTTTTACATGTATATGGGATTCTTTGCAAGAGAATGAAGACCAGTGTTGGAAGTTTTATGCTTTTTAGACAAAGAAACAATAAATTTGTGAAGAATGACAAGACAAAGGGGTTTGGTGGGCGTAGGAAATGGTGAAGAAGTAACCAGGAAGATATTAACAAGGTTTGTTTATACAGATTTTTTTGGTCTTAAATTACCTTTCTCTGGTGATAAGAATGGTTTGCTTCCTTCCCATGGGAAATTTATCTCCTGCTTTTATGAAATAAGGTGAGGTGTAGGGGTGAGGTCAGAGTGACTTTATTGCTTCTGCCTTTTTCTCAGAATCCTTCGGCTTAAGATATTCAATAAGCCAAGATGATGTATTTTGGGGTAGTGTGTCCTGCATTCCATCAAAGCTACACACTACACTTCTAAATTATCCATTGGCAAATACTGATATAGAAAGTTACATTAGGAAGGATTGTGAATTAAATAAAAATGAAAATACAACAAATCAATATTTGTGGGATGCCACTAAATCAGTACTTAGGGTGAAATTTATAGTACTTAGAAGAAGATTAGAAATTTCTAATATAGGCTTATAGTAGAAAAGAAGAAAGTTCTCAATTGAAGGACCTCTGCTTGCATCTTTAGAAATTAGAAAAAGAAGAATGAATTCATGCCAAAGTATGTATAAAAGTGAAATATATTAAGATCAGCATGGGAATCAATATAATGGAAAAGAGAAAAACAATAGACATAAAAGACTGGTATACTGAAAACATCAATACATCCTTGCAAGAAATTTTAAAAACAAATAAATAAACAAAGAGGTAGACCTGTTCATGGGTTGAAAGACTCAGTAATGTAAAGGTCGTTAATAATACTGTTAAAAACATTTAATGAAAAGATTGTTGATATTCTCCCCAAGTGGTTCTACAGATTCAATGTCATCTCAATTAAAATCCCAGCTAGCTTTTTGTAGAAATTGACAAACTGATTCTGAAATTCATATAGAAGTTAGAAGAATCCATAACAGTCAAGCAACTTGGAAAAGGAAGACCAATATTGGATTACTACCACTATCTTATTTCAAGTCTTGTAAAACTACTGACATCGAGAGAGTATTCTATCAATATAAAATTAAATCTATGGAACAGAATACAGAGTCCAGATATAAATGCACACATATATAGACGACTTAGTTTTGACATGCTTTGACAATTCAGTAAAGAATAGTTTTTCTTTTTGCAGTAAATGGTGCAGAAACAAGTAGCTACGCCTACCTTAAAAATTAAATGCACTCCTTTTATATGGTTCAGCCATTTAACGCCTAGGTTTTTATCCACAAGAAATAAAAGCATATGTTCATACAAAGACTTGTATGCAAATATTCACATAGCTTAATTTGTAATCCAAAAATTAGTGAATAAACAAACTGTGGAATACATACAATGGAATATTGCTCAGCAATAAAAATTAATGACCTATAAATGCAGGTTACAAATACACCTCAAAATAATTATGATTAGTGAAGGAAGTCAGACAAAAATACTGCATGATTCCATTTATTTAAAACTTTTAAAAATGCAAAATATTCTGTAATGCATAAAGCAGGTCAATGGTTGCCTGTGAAGGTTAGGGGATGAGGATTACAAAGGGGTACTAGGAAACTTTTGGGAAATTGGATATATTATTTATGTCAATTTTGATGATGGCTTCACCATTATAAATAGCTGTTAAGACTGTCAAATTGTATATTTAAACATGTGCAATTTATTGTGTATCAATTACACTTCAATAAAGCTGTTAATTATTTTTAAAAGATCTCAGTCATTCTTTTTAACAGCCACTTGAATGGTTCTAATGTGTGCACAGGGTTGAAAACCAGAGATCTATTTCACCCTAAAGTGTAATACAATTGATTGCTTAGACATTTGCATGAAATCTTTCCCATTTTCCTCTTTTCTTAATACAAATATTAGCTTAAGAAAATTATGTTATTTTTTGTTTCATTTAGATAAGGGCTCAGTTTTTAGATAAGGTACTTTTTTTCAATAATCTTTAACTCTCAGAACTGTTGTCTTTGATGTTGTTATAAACCATGTAAAGTTAAAGGAAGAGACTAGCCTGTGGATAATCTTTCCTCTATCTTTTGTTAGATAATGAGATGGAGTGAAACTTCATAGAGACTGGAGAAGATATGGTAATATTGGTATTAAAATAATCTCTGTTAAGTTTTCCCTTCCAAACTAGTCGCAGATCAATAGAGGCAAGATAGCTCATAAAATAACCTAAGTTTATTTAGGCAAAACTATAATGTACAGATCAAGTGATGCAGTGAACCAAATCATATATTAGAATTGTGCCCAACTCTGAAAATATATTTTATGAAAAACAAACAAACAAACAAACAAACAGAGGGAGTCCAAGCAAATGTTTAAAAATAAAGAAATCAAAGAATTGGCAAAGGAAATATAGTCATTTAACCTATAAAAGAGACGAGTTTAGTTAGGCAAGGAGTATGATGTCTATCAACATTTGAAAGAAAGTGAGGAGCATTTTCTATGGAGAGAGTAACACCAATATTCCTGAAGTGGCAAGTAAAAGGTGGCTCTAGAGGAAACATTTTCATATTGTTACTTTTGTTTCATAATTGAATGTGTGCAATGTGACTCTAAGTAAAGACAACTTATACATACTCCTACTTATATCCTTTCCCAAAGTGGTTGAGGTCACCATACATTCCTCCACATCATAGTGATCACGCAATTGACATGTCTGAAAGATGTGCTGTGATTATATAGTATAGCTCTTTCAAAAGAAAATCCCATTAGGAAATAGCTCAAATACCTCTCTGGAAAGAGATATATGTTGACACTCCCTAGTTGGGAATAAGGATTCAAGTCATTTATACTTTTATATTAGCCAGTCTACCTGAAATCCTTAACAGATTGTCCTGCTGATCCAAGCTTACTACTCAGGCTCAAACATTAACCTCTCAGGTACTGATGTCTTATTTTTGGTGATAAACTGGACTTTGAGAACTATAATGTATTTATATAAAAATAAAAGAAAACATTCAAATTGCCTAAATTAGCGTTGTTATTGTGTTCACTTATTATAGAATCCTAATTCATGAGACAATTGACAAAAATTTACTTTTTGTTCTGGATGTTTATTACACAAGCCAGTTTCAAAGAAATCAAGTAAATGTATCCCTTTGGAATCAACAAATGGAATTTATAAAAAATAATGAATAATGGAATATTCTAAATATAGTTGACCCTTGAACAACATTGAGGTTAGGGGCACTGACCCTTTGAATAATTGAAAATCTATGTATAAATTTTGACTCCCTCAAAATTAACAATAGCCATCCTTCGGGGGATTGGTTTCAGGCCCCCTGTGGATACCAAACTCTGGAGATGATCTAGCACCCTTATATAAACTGATATAGAACAAAGCATACAGTCAGACCTCTTCATCCACAGATTCTCAATCTCAGATTAAAAATAATGATTTTAATCCATGGTTGGTTGAATCCAAGGATTTGAAACTCAGGGATCGGGAGGGCTGACAGTATATTTATTGAAAAAAAATCCACATATAAGTAGACCTATGCAATTTAAATCCATATTGTTCAAGAGTCAGCTGTAGCTGTAGTCAACTCTCATGTTTAACTGAGTTTCTGTAAATACCATTAATAAATAGCAAATCTATAAACATAAGAATTTTAACAACATAAAATATACTTATTACTAAAACTATAATGCTCATACTTGTTTGTTTTATTTTAGAATGTATCTGAACACTTAAAAGGGTATCATTATAAATAGCAGCAATTTTTCCACATGCTTGTAAACTAAATTCAGGTTATTTCAGATTGTGGAATTCGGATTCTCTAATTCTTTTATTTATGATATTGGGCTTAGAATGCATGGATCTATTTTATTCTCTTAGAATTTAAGGATAGTATTATTCAGGGATTCAGGGAGATTATACACACATACATACATACACAAAACATATTTTAGTTGCACTGCATAGATTTCATGAAAACAAAGGCTTTTAGAACTTCATGACTTTCTCTCATTTCTAAAAATGATTTAAAAAGTCCTGTTTCTGGGACTGTCATTCAGCATACACATATCCAGCATCCAGCCAGGAATGTGAGTCTTGACAGCTCCTGCCAAAGTAGTAATATTGCTCGTAATTGCTCTCAGTTGAGCTTTCAATTCCCTGTGACAAGCAGGAATATCAACAAAGTCAACTCATTTATTTACAGTGGCAGTGGCACTAGCCTATTATGAGAGTACATGAAAATGCAGGCTTTAGAAATCATGGCTTTAGAAATAGGATTAAATAGAGTGAAGGAAGAAAAATTAAAGTCCCCAAATCTTTCTTTCCATAATTTTTAAATAGATACTCAACATAAAAACATATCAGAACACAGAAATGGACATTATTCAAATAAATTTTCTTTAAAAAAGGTATAGTATAGTAGTTAAAAGCATGAACTCTGGCTCGGTTTATTCATCTATTAAATGAAGTAATCATTCCTAATACCAGGGCATGGTAAGAACTGAATTAGATATCACATCTTAAGCACTTAGCACAGGGTCTGGAATATAGTCATCATTCTGTATATTAAAACTATAATAATTTAAAACAGGGACGGCATTCAAGCTACAGACTACCTTTGTTTCCAGAGATCTGGACAAAGTGTCTTGATGTCAAGTTTTATTTACCTGGAAAGTGTTTTAAATTATACTTCATTGGACTATACTCTGGAGGAAAATGTGAAAGTAGCATCATTCTTATTTTTTTTTTTTAGCATGCCCATGAGTCTGTTATTTTTATTTAATTAATTAATTAATTAATTAATTTTTAATTGATTTTTTAATGGTGACATTGGTTAAGAAAATCCAGTAAGTTTCAGCTGTACACTTTACCAGTAAGACATATATATATTTACACTGTGTGTTCACCTCCCATAGTTAGATTTCTTTTTGTCATCACATATTTGACCCCCTTTACCCCGTCTACCTCCTCCCTCTACCTACCTGCTACCTTCTGGTAACCACTAGTCTATTGTCCATGTCCATGAGTCTCTGTTTGTTTGTCCTGTTCATTTGTTGCTTTTAGGTTTATATCCTACATATAAGTGATATCATGTGATTTTCAACTTTTTCTGTCTTATTTTGCTTAGCAAGATTATCTCAAGGTCCATCCATGTTGTCACAACTGGAAATATTTCATCTCTTCTTATGGCTAATATTCCATTGCATATATGTACCACTGTTTCTTTAGTCAATCATCTATCGTAGGACACTTGGGTTGCTTTCATGTCCTGGCCATTGTGAATAATACCACTATGAACATCGGCGTGCAAATATCTTTTTGGATATGGGTTTTCAAGTCTTTGGGGTAAATATCCAGTAGAGGGATTGCTGGATCAAATGGTAGATCAATTCTTAGTTTTTTGAGGAACCTCCATACTGTTTTCCATTGAGGTTGTACCGATTTTCAGTCCCACCAGCAGTGTATGAAGGTTCTTTTTTCTCTGCATCCTCTCCAACATCTGTCATTAATTGTCCTGTTGATTATAGCAATTCTAAAAAATATGAGATGGTATCTCATTGTGGTTTTGATTTGCATTTCCTTAATAGCTAGCGATGTTGAGCATCTTTACAAATATTTGTTGGCCATTTGTATGTCCTCTAGGGAGAAGTGTCTGCTCAGGTCCTCTGTCCATTTTTTGATTGGATCATTTGTTTTTTTGTTATTATTGACTTGTATAAGTTCTTTGTATATTTTGGATATTGGCCCTAATTGGAGGCGTTGTTTGCAAAGCATCATTCTTCATTGAACAATTTTCCTGAATATTTATTTATAGTAGAAGATGCCCATATATGTACTATTTTCATTGCAAAATAGGTGTGACTATATTCATCTTATGCTTGTAGTGCAGTATATTTGTGTTTGCATGAGTATACATGCATTACTGAAGTTCCTGCATCGGGCAGAGAATCTTCATAAATTAGTTTCCAGACATTTCTCCCTTTTAAACATATACAATGTGAATGTACATGTGAGCGCCCACACAAACAAAAGTGCGCCTACGTGTATCTTTAAAGGCAAAAATCACATAACTGAGGCCAAAAAAGTGTTTATATCAGAAACTAGAAAAAATGTGTCCAATAGAACTATGTAATTGCTCTAATAAGTTGTGCTACCATTAAGGCTATAAAGCCACCCTGCCCTTATGCATCAGGGTTCAAGAAACATGCATAGCTTACTGAAGTATTCTGCCCATCACAAAAATGTACTAACATAGCATATTGATTCCATGTCACACAAATAAATGATAAGACTCTGCTTCCTACTGGGAGCCAGGGGAAGCTAATTCCTACATTGCTTTTTTTCTTTATTCTTTTTATTTTTATTTTTTATTTTTTATTTTTTTGCTTTTTAGTTAAAAGGAATACTTCCCTGTTGGTATAAAAGGTAGGAAAATACTTAATTTCATGACCAATTGCTGATCCATTGTTTAAGAAGTTCACTAACTTCCACAATGAGATACTGCATATAACTTCTCTTTACCACTTTATCCTGAATACTTCCTTTTTACATAAAGGAATACAGCATACGTCATTGTATGACCTCTTTTTATAACATTTATTCAACACTCAGCTTCTGAGCTGCCATTTCAAACTACCTTAATAAACTTAACACTATCTTTCTAGTAAATCATTGCTTAGAAGACTGGATCCCACCAATTTTAGTTTAATAAACAGAGCATGAAGAGTAAAATTCTTCACAAACAATTGAAACAAAATGCCATGTAGAAACCTCCTGTATTGTACAACACCAAGCAAAATTGTTCTAAGATTGAAAATGTCTGAGATGCCCATTGGCTTTGATTGCACAATGAAAATATATACAGATGTGTTGCCCAAAAGCAAGAATACTGACAATGAACTGTGAAGATTCATCCACAATATTTTGAATAGTGATTCGGTGGATAGATACAATGCCAGATGTCTAAAAGTCTACAGGATGAATTGTCTTTGTGGCATTTTAGGTACTATCTATTAGAAATTTCACCACAATTCTTGTAGATACAGTTATTCAATATAAGGGTTGTTTTCCACAGAATGCAGGGGATAATACTTATTTCTAACAATAATCAAAATTCTTTCAATGCTTGTATCGATATTCCACTATCACTTATCCAATCTATACTCTTGACAAAATAGACATTGGCTACCAATCATCTATTTTCTACCGTATTTAGTATTTTCATTGTTATATTTGTGACACATATCATCACATATACAGAAGTCTCTATTCTAGGCAAAGACATCATTACAATTATGGCCTTTAAAAAATCATATGTTTTGGCCAAGACGGCAAGGTAGGTAAAAGCAGAGTTAGCCTCCTCCAAGGACCACATTAAAATTAGAATGCATTAAAATGTAAAACAAACAATTTGGAGAACCAGCTGAAGTCTAGCTGATCATAACACATATATCTGAAGATAGAAAGAAAAAGCCACATCAAGATGTGAAGTGGGCTGGTCCACACCTGCATGTGGCAGTTGAGCACCAGGAGGGAAAGTGTGGCCACAGAGCCTCCCCTGAAGGAGTGAGGAGCCCTAGCCCCACACAGGGGCTCCCCAGCCCAGGGTTCCAGTCCCAGGAAGAGAAGTTCCCACAAAATCAGTGGGGATTCTGGCTGTCCAGATGAGGTGCAAGGAACCTGAAAACCCTGATATCACCCCTTAAAGGACCCGCATACAGACTCACTCACCACAGACACTCACTCTGGGCTCAGGCAGAGGGTCAGTAGCTCGAGAGGCACAAAAGACGTACAGGGAGAGACTACGTTGTGTGGCACAGGGATGGATACTGAAGGGATAGCTACCATTGCTCCTTTGTTGGCCCCACTTTGAGCAGTCTACAGTCAGGTGCCATCTTGCCTGTGTTGACCCCTCTCTCCACACAGCCAATTCTGAAGCTGCACTGGCCCACTGAGATTGGCAGCCTCCCCACTCATGTGTCTCCCTTAGATCCAGCTCCACCTAACCTAGAAATTGCCCTGTGAGCCCATTCAGGCAGCCAGCCCCACCCTGCTCCTTCCCTGGCCTGCAAATTCATAGGCAGACAGCAGCCCTCAGTTCACGGGGCCCACATGCAGCTCATACATTTAGAGGGAGACTTTTGGTTGTGGGCCACTGGTGCCAACCTGAACTGCAGTGTCTCTTGGGTGGATTGCTGGGGTCTGAGGCCCAATGCTGTCGGCAGCTGGCCTGGCTGTGATCTTTGTTGTGGGACCCCACAGACTCAGCACTGGAAGCAATTCCGAATTTGCACTGGCCTGATAAGATTGGCTAGCTCCACCTGGTGTCTCCCTGAGACCTAGCACCACTCAATCCACAAGTTGCCTAAGGCTCTGGGCCTGTTGCCTGGCAGCCAGCCCAACCCTTTGCTTTCTCTGGATCTCCAATTCAACAGTATACAGCAGCCCTCACCTCACACTGCCCATGCATCCCAGGAGAGACTTTTGATAGTGGGCCACAAGTCCCGACCCAAGCTACAATATTTCATGAAGAGATCTCAGATGTCTACCAGCCTGAGGTGAGCAGCAGCTGGCCTTGCTGCAATCTGAGACTTTTAAAGGAAGTTGTGGATTCAGCATTGGAATGAAACCTGATTTTGCCTTGGCTGGGTGAAAACTGCTTGCTTTACTCAGGTGACTCCCTGTGTCCCCACCCCACCCAACTCATGTACCACCCAAAGGCTCTTACAGCTGCAAAATTTTATGAGCAGCTGGCAGGCAGCTTCATGCCTTTAGGTGCACTGGTCTTTTAGCTAAACCACCCCAGGCCCAGTACTGGGAGTAACTGACCTCGCCTTGCAGCATGGTATCTACCACTTGCCTCCAGATCCAGCATAGGCAACAACCATTCTCAGATTGCTTTGTAGCTCCTACCAAGTAGCTCCAGCAATCAAAGGCAGTGGATAACTGTGGCCTACAAGGGAGCCCCTCCCAAGGGGCTCCAGAACCAATATACCCAGAGGCTGGCATCAGACCACAACTGAGCACCACTTGTCTAGTCCCATAAGTGGCACATGCAAAAGATGATCTCAAAAGGTACACGAGCCTCCTGGAGCAAATCTCACTGGGTGGAGTCAGTCCCCACATGGCAGCTCATACTCTGTGGGCATGGCTAATCCCCACAGCCAGTCAGCCCAAGAGCCAATCCTATTCACTGACATCCTAACAGCAATCAAGACGTAGCTATAACAGGAGGACACACGCAACCAGCACAAGGAACATGCCCAGAGGCCCTGGCGTAGGTGATCAGGGAAACTGCACCACTCGGCCAAACAGAACACCTAACATAAGGCCATCTGGCAAAGGCTGGGAAATGTAAAAATATTTCTAATACATAGAAATGAACACAGAGAGGCAACTAAAATGAGAAAACAATAAAACATGCCACAAATGAAACAACAGGCAAAACTCCAGAAAAAGAGCTAAACAAAACGGAGATATGCAATCTATCAGATGTAGAGTTCAAAACACTGGTTATAAGAATGCTCAATGAATTTAGAGGGAGAATAGATGATCTCAGTGAGGACTTCAAGAGAGATAGTAAGCATAAAAAAGAACATAGAAACCATTAAATAAACAGTCAGAAATGGAGAATACAATAACTAAAATGGAGAATACACTAGAAGGAATGAACAGTAGATTAAAAGAAGCAGATGGTCAAATCAGCAAGTTGGAAGACAAGGTAGCAGGAAACACCCAATCAGAACAGCGACAACAACAACAAAAATTTTGTTTTAAATAAGGAAAGTTTAAGGGACTTTTAGGACAACATCGAACATACCAACATCTGCATCGTAGGGTTACCAGAAGGAAAAGAGAGAGAGCAAAGAATTGAGGAACTATTTGAATAAATAATGACAGAAAACTTCCCTAACCTGGTGAAAGAAATAGACATATAAGTCCAGAAAGTGCAAAGACTCTCAAACAGAGGACCCCTAATAGACCCACACCAAGACACATCATCATTAAAATGCCAAAGGTTAAAGACAAAGAGAGAATCTTAAAAGGAGGCAGAGAAAGGCAGCCAGTTACTTACAAGGATGCTCCCATAAGTATATCAGATGATTTTTCAACAAAAAACTTTGCAGGCCAGAAGAGATTAACATGAAATACTCAAAGTGATAAAAAACAAGAACCTAGGACCAAGACTACTCAACCCGGCAAGGCTATCAATTAAAACTGAAGGTGAGATAAAGAACTTCCCAGACAGGAAAAAAAAACTAAAGGAATTCACCACCAACAAACCAGAATTATAAGAAATGTTAAAGGGACTTCGTAAAAAGAAAAAGGGGGAAAAATAATAAATAAGAATAATAAAATGGCAATAACTATGTACCTATCAATAATCATAACTATGTACCTATCGATAATCACAATATTATTCCATTTACATAAATGTAAATTCCAATCAAAAGACAAAGGTTAGCTGAATGGATAAGAAAACAAGACCTATGCATATTCTGTCTACAAGACACCCACTTCAGATCAAATGACATGCACAGACTGAAAGTAAAGGGATGGAAAAAGACATTTCATGCAAATGTAAATTTAAAAGAAACCTGGGGTAGCATACTTATATCAGACAAAATAGATTTAAAAAAAAAAAGGCTATAAGACACAAAGAAAGGCATTGCATAATGATAATGGGATCAATATTGATAAATACTGACAAAATACTGATAAATATATACATACCCAATACAGGAGGACCTACATATATAAAGCAATTATTGACTGACATAAAGGGAGAGAGTGACAATAATACACTCATAGTGGAGAATTTAACACCTCGTTGATATCAATGGATGGATCTTCCAGACAGAAACTCAACAGAGAAACAGTAGCCTTAAATGATATACTAGACCAGATGGATTTAATTGACATTTTCAGAGCATTTAACCTCCAAAGCAGCAGAATATATATTCTTCTCAAATGCACTTGGAACATTTTCCAGGATAGACTACATGTTAGGCCACAAAACAAATCTCAATAAATTTAAGATTGAAATCATATAAACCATCTTCTCTAACCACAATGGTATAAAACTAGAAATCAACAGCAGGAAAAAAAAAAAACTGGAAAATACACAAACACATGGAGGCTAAATAACAATAAATGGGCTAACAGAGAGATCAAGAAAGAAATTGAGATATACCTTAGACAAAAGAAAATAAAACCACAATGACTCAAACCAGACGGGACACAGCAAAAGCAGACCTAAGAGGGAAATTCATAGCAATACAAGCCTACCTCAAGAAACAAGGAAAAGCTCAAATAAACAATCTAACCTTACATTAAGAAAACTAAAAAAGGAACCAAAAACAAAACTCAAAGTGAGTAGAAGGAAGGAAATATTAAAAATCGGAGTGGAAATAAACAGAATAGAGCCTAGAAAAACAATACAAAAGATCAATGAAACCAAGAGCTGGTTCTTTGAAAGGATAAACAAAATCAATCAGTCTCATCAAAGAAAAAAGAGAGAGAACCATGCAAATAAAATTAGAAAAGAAAGAGGAAAAGTAATTAGAGATCCCCACAAAAATTCAAAGGATTATAAGAAAATACTACAAGCAATTATGTGCAAATAAATTGGACAACCTGAAAAAAATGAATATATTCCTAGAAACATAGAATCTCCCAAGATTGAGTCAAGAAGAAACAGAAAATCTGAACTGACTGATTACCACCAACAAAATCAAATCAGTAATCAAAAAACCCCAAAATCAAAAGTCTTGGACCAGATGGCTTCATAGGTGAATTTTACCAAACACACATTTAAAGAAAAATTAACACCTATTCTCGAACTATTCCAAAAAATTCAAGAGGAGGGAAGGCTCCCTAACTCTTTACAAGGCCACCATTACCCTGATTCCAACATCAGACACAACAAAACTCTAGGCTGATATTCCTGATAAACATTTATGCAAAAATTTTCAACAAAATATTAGCAAACTGAATTCAATAATACATTAAAAATATCATACTCCATGATCAAGTTGGATTTATTCCTGGGATGCAAGTTTGGTTAAATATCTGCAAATCAATTAATGTGATACACCACATTAACAAATTGAAAGATAAAAATCATATGATCATATTAATAGATGCAGAAAAAGCATTTGACAAAATCTAGCATCCATTTATGATAAAAATTCTCAACCAAGTGGGAATAGAGAAAACATACATCAATATAATAAAGCCTATATATGACAAATCTACAGCTAACAGTATACTCAATGGGGAAAAGCTAACAGTGTTTTCCTTAAGATCATTTAAGATCAAGAACAAGACAAGGATGCCCACTTTTACCACCTCTATTTAATATAGTATTGGAAGTCTTAGCTTCAGCAATCATACTAAAAGAAATAATAAGAAAAAATAAAATGTATCCATATTGGAATAGAAGAAAAAAAAAACCTGTCATTATTTGAGATGACAAGATACCATATACAGAGAACCCTAAAGATTACACTAAAAGAGTTAGAACTGATAAATTAATTCAGTAAAGTAGCAGGATACAAAATTAATACATCAATACATTTTTATATACCAAAGATGAACTATCAGAAAAAAAAAATATTTTAAAAAAGAAAGAAAAACGAAAAAAAATCTCATTTACAATTGCACTAAAAAATAAAATATCTAGAATTAAATTAACCAGGGAGGTAAAAGAACTGTTCTTGGAAAATTATAAGTCATTGAAAAAGAAATTGAAGAAGGTACAAATAAATGGAAGCATATACCATGTTCATGAGTAGGAAGAATCAACATCGTTAAAATGGCCATACTACCCAAGGCAATCTGTAGATTCAATGCAATCCCTATCAAAATAGCAATGACATTTTTCACAGAACTAGAATAAATAATCCAAAAACTTATATGGAAACATAAAAGATCCCCAAAAGCCACAGTAATTATGAGAAAGAAGAACAAAGTTGGAGACATCACACTACCTAATATCAAACTATATTACAAGGCTATAGTAGTCAAAATAGCATAATACTGACATAAAAACAGACACATAGGTCAATGGAACACAATAGAGAGCCCAGAAATAAATCCACTCTTATATGGTCATTTAATCTATGACAAAGGAGGCAAGAGTATACAATAGGGTAATGACGATCTCTTCAATAAATGGTGTTGGGGAAACTAGACAGATACATGCAAGAAATGAAACTGGACCACCTTCTTATACCATATACAAAAATAAACTGAAAATGGGTTAAAAACTTAAATATAAGACCCTAAACCATAAAATTTCTGGAAGAAAATAGGCAGTAAATTCTCTGATATTGTTAGTAGTAATTTCTTTTTTCCTGATATATCTTCTTGGGCCAGGGAAACAAAAGGAAAAATAAATGAGACTATATCAAACTAAAAAGGTTTTGCACAACAAAGGAAACCATCAACAAAATGAATAAGAGAAGATATTTGCCCATGATACATCTGACAAGGGGTTAGTATCCAAAATTTATAAAGAATTCAAACAACTGAACACCAAAAAAAAAAAAAAAAAAAAAAAAAAAATTAAAATGGGCAGAAGACTTGAATAGGTATTTCTCCAAAGAGGAAATACAGATGGCCACTAGACATATGAAAAAATGCTCAAGGTCACTAATCATTAGAAAAAATGCAAATTAAAACCACAATGAGATATTACTTCACACCTGTCAGAATGGCTATTCTCAACAGAACAAGTAATAACAAGTATTGGAGAGGTTGTGGGGAAAAAGAAATCCTCATACGCTGCTAGTGGGAATGCAAATTGATACAACCAGTATGGAAAGCTCCATGGAGATTCCTCAAAAATCTAAGAATTGAATTACCATATGATACTGCAACCTCTCTCCTGGGTATTTATCTAAAGAAAACCAAAACACCAATTTGTAATGATCTGTGCATCCCTATGTTCATAGCAGCATTATTCACAATAGCCAAGATATGGAAGCAACCTAAGTACCTATCAATAGACAACTGGATAAAGAAGTTATGGTACATATATACAATGGAATATTATTCTGCCATAAAAAAAATTAAATCTTATCATTTGCAATGACAGAGATGGACCCAGTGGGTGTTATGCTGAGTGAAATAAGTCATATAGATTAAGATAAAAACCATATGATTTCACTTATATGCAGAATCTAAGGAACAAAAGAAATTTTGTTCCTGGTGATTGCCAGAGGGGAGGGGCATTGCGGGGCTGGGTGAAAATGTTGAAAGGATGAAAAAGTACAAATTAGTAGTTACAAAATAGTCATGGGGATATAGAGTACAGCATACAGAATATAGTCAGAATAATCCATCCTTTTAAGGTGTACAATTCAGTGGGTTTTAAAATGTATTCCATGTTGTACAATCATCATCACAATCAATTTAAGAACATTTTCATCATCTCTTAAAGAAACCTCTTATCGATTAATATTCATTCCCTTTGCCCCAGCCCCGGACAACCATTAATCTACTTTCTGTCTCTATGGATTTGACAATTTTGTAAACATTTCATATAAACAGAAGCATACAATAAAAAATCAAATATTTAGCAAGCATCTACTGTGTGTCCAGTGCTATGAGAAATATTAAAACGAGAATAAGGCTTTTCCCGACCTTAAAATGTAATTAAAAAAAAAAGGCTAATACATTTAATCATCTACCAAGCATTTTATGCACAACAATTTTTACTAGGCTCACTGCAGTAACTACAGTACTATGATCCAGGTATTCTCAAGGTACTATGGGGGAGCAAAGACGAGAATTCCAACTGCAATGGGCATGGAGAACATCAGAAAAGACTTAGGAGAAGTAAACTTTGAGCTAAACAATGAAGAATATTTAGAGATTTAGCTGGCAAATTAAGATAGAAGAGGATACATGTTTAAGAATGGAAGATGGATTTAGAGAACAGAAATGGGCAATAAAATCTGATGTTAAATGACGACTTCAAGATTTTCAACCTAAAATATGAAGAAATTTGTGCAGTAAAGAGGGCTAGGCATTTCTAATAGGTACTGCTTGGGAGAGAATAATGGGCTCTTTTTAGAGTGTTCTTTATTTGAAGTGATGGCAAAATTCTGTTCAAAAAGGAAAATACAGAAGAAGCACAGGGCTGGATCTGGAAGTTGTGTAAATGCAATAACATATAAACAGCTCATCTTGCCTCTTTGTGTGTCAAATCAGCTATTTCAATTCAGCAAATTATTTCATTAATATTTGTTGAATAGGTACCATATCAATGGAGCCCTTCAGTTGCATCTCTCGTTAAGGTCCGGTATTTGCATAATCTCCAGATATTAAACACTCAAAGCAAATTTTGTAATGTAAAATAACATTCATCATCCATAGCTAAGTCTGTGTGGCAAATCTGCATCTCTGTGGCCAATTTACTACAGTTCTACAAGAGAAAGATAACACAAAAATTAGTGTCTTTGCCCTTTGTGAGTCTCAAGAAAACTAACCCATCAAGAATTTTACAGTAATCTAATGCTGGATTGGTTTTGTAAACAAAGTTCAGCGAAAATTAATGGAATTAATTGCACAGCAGAAACAAAACTATTAAAAAAACTTTCAATTACCTGCCACAATAATCACTAGAATGCACAATGATGCTCCAGAGTCAGTGTAAGATGTGTTATGCTTTCTGTAGCCTCTACAAAAAGATAAAATAATTATTAATATTATTTTTGTTCTATGCACTCCTTTATAGTCCCATTTTTGAGACTTAAATTCATGAATGTAATATATGATCCTATCCTATCACTTGAAATTGTACCCAAATATTCTTGGTTATAGAGCATAAACCACTCATCCACTTTCTCTCTTTGTCAGGTATAACTGTTAATTAAACTAATATTTTACAAAGGAGGCAAAAAAAACCACAATGAGTTTCCTCACATATAGGAAGATATACTTTTCTAGATAATCAACTATTTTTGAAAAACATTCATTTAGTTGAGTTGAAAATACGAAAGTGATTAGTTGCTCCTCAAATTAATTATTGCCACCAAAGCCCTGAGTTCAAATAGCTCTTTCATTCAGTTTTCTTTTGAGCATTTGATGTTTTCATTCTTTCAGCTAAAATCTCTAACTTAACAAAGTTTGACACAAAGATCTAGTACCTGAATCTGAATTTATTCTTTTAAAAAATATATTTTAAAGGATAGGTCTAAGTGTCATGAAAAGAAAAGTTTAGACTATATTTAAGATTAGAAAAATTTCCCTTTTCAAGAAAGATATTGGAACTGGGAACAGTATAGTATATAATACAGTCCAAGTAGGCAGTATAAATGAATTTAAGGCTAAGATAGATATACACTTGAAATCAATACAGTTGGATATGCTTTCTGAATAGTAAGATGCACCTGCTGAAAGGCAGCAGGATAACTAGTTTGATACTGGCTCATTCCAACAATAAATGCCATGTTTCAGAGTAATATTTCATGGCTAGCAATTGGAACAGTAGTGGCACAGTTTGATCGACTGGCACTCAACACAAGATTTTGTCAACAAATGTGTTTCATGACTCATCTTGAATTCACTAACTAATTGGATATGGGCTGCACACACAAAAAATTTTTATAAGTCTATCACAGAAGGTCTTTTGGAAATACATCTACAACACTGATTCATCATCACAGTCACATATGGAAGAATGCAAGTTTTCCTTGGAGTCATTGCTGTTCAGGACAGAGACAAGAGCGTAGTAATATTCACATGCAATATTCAGGGTACAATTATTTCATTGATGGCAAAGCCCTTTGTTCTTGGTATGAAAGTCTTCACCACCTTCTTTTGTTTCCCATGACTCATCCAAACACCAATGGATGCCAGAAAGCCATGGAAGGACAGCTAACTTATCTGTACTACATCAAGGTGAACTTGGTCTTACTCTCCTTTTGGTGCATAAGAATAACTACAGTGTAATGGGTCATAATACTGGGTTTGAGGTTGGACAAACTCAAATAGAAAAATCTGGCTTTGTTACTAGGTATCTCTGTAATGGGAACATGTCATTTAATCATTCTAAAGTAATGGAAATAATAATTATATTGCAAAGATAAAATGAAATAATACAAGTATTCAAAGATATTAGCAATTATTTAGCAGTTTTGCTCACACAATATTAGGCAGTATAGTCCATAGGTCTTCCTCAGAGGTCATAATTCCCTAAACCAGGTAGCCAGCCCCAGCAGCTCAAAACAGTCTATGCAAAGCCCAAATCATCTTTGTACCCCTCAGCCATTTCCTGACTCATTGGAGAGGTGACTGGTCATTTCTTGCCCCTAAACAAAGAGGCTGTTGCTCACAAAAATTGGACAAACAGTTTGACTTCTTGGTCCTCCATCCTCCTATTTAAAGGTCAGTCAGTTGACCCACCTGCCAGCGACTTATTAATGAGAATGTTCTAAAACCTTCTGATTCTTTAGAGTGATCTGTAGAAACGGGTCTTCTATGAATATGTGCAAAATCCATGTTTGTTTCAGGTGTTGTCATTTGTGAAAATCCATACATAACAAAACAAAACAAAACCTGGTGCAGCCAGGGGAGGGAGGGGAGAAAACATGTGCAGATGATTGAATTGCATAAACCCACCACCAGGGAGCAACAGTAGCCCAAAGTGATACACAGCCGTTAACCTCAAAATTGTGGCCAAAAGCGATCTTCTTCTGCCTTTGAATTAAGGTTATGGATATTTCTAGCGCATTCTTACAACGTCTTTCTACTCCCACTGTTAAGATGGAGAAGCTAATCTTTGATTCTTACTTGGATAATGCCTTAAAACTGAAAATTAAATTAATAAAACAAAAAAAAAAGCTTTTAGTTTTGAATAAAAACTATACTCACAAAAATCAGTATCAGCTAATGAGGTTTCATTATCATTCATCCTCAGACTCCCGACCACTTTTTGATCACCCCTAGATTGGCCAGAGCCTTAAATTCTCACAAAGAAATAAAGATCAGTTTTCTGGGTTACTATGCTGAGCTGACTCTTATTCCTGACATACTGATTAAGTCCTGGATCATGGCCTTACAAACTTCTGAGACTATCAAGAGAATTCAAATTAATTCACACACACACACAAAATAAGCTTCCATATGCTTTGTATGAATTATCAAAAAAATGAGAGCAAGTAGGGTTTTAGATAAATTATTGGATTAGTTGTCTAGGATATCTAAACTCACTGCATATGCTGCCAACCCTCTACTGGCATCTATGCTGGGTGGATATGAAATTACAATTCCAGAGTAATTCAAATCATTATGATAACAGGTTTATATCTATTCCCTATGTTAAAAGAATATAGATTCTAAAAGCACAGGAAACATCAGCTTCCTTGAAATTTGTCTAAACTCGGGATTTTCTGTCCAGGTGGGTCCATATATCAGAATCGCCCTGGGAGGTTTTTCAAATTGCATTCTGCCCAAAGCCCTCCATATTCTAATCTAAATTCCGACCTACCTTTCTTAGGATGTACTTCACTTTCTAGTTTGAGAATCTCTTTTCAATCCACTGTTGCCGATGGGAATTCTGAATATCATTTCAGGGTTTGGGGGTGGAGAAAATATTGAGAACCATAGACTTAGCATTGCCATTTATTTGTTCATTCAACCAATGTTTATTGAATGCTTACATGGTGACATGCTTTTTAAACAAAATATAAAAAAGAAAGAAATATAAAAACGAAATGCTCATTACTCTCATATATTAGTAGATTTTCCTTTTTGTTCCCATTTTTCTATCTCCACTCCCAACAAGTAAAGTTTCGTGAGCTGATGAAAGTGACTAATTATATAATTTATTCTTTGGCCAAAGTATACCATTTTATCCTATCCCTATGTAATATTAAGTGTTCAAAAGTAATGCCCTTAATATTTCACATTGTTTGTGAATAATTGTAGAAAAAATAAAAATAACTGATACTTTTAATAAATTAATGGTAAAATGGTGAAATTATAATGTGATTCAAAGTCAAAATAGTTGTACTTCATAAATTAAAAAAAATATTTCTTTTACTCGCCCTTAATCCTCTCATAATGTTGTTATTTATACTTGTGATTCATATTTTACATACTCTTTTCTTTACAAATAAATGCCATTCTAATCTGGGCATGAGACCATGTTAACAAGCAAATAAACATTTCATATTTGTTTCACATTTCAAATGGTATTTAAGATACTTTAATCATCTTACAAATTATGTTAAGAGACGTATCAAATATAGAATTATTTAATCCCAGGATTCAACTAGCATATACTTCCCTCAGTTTATCTGAGAGAATTCTTGCCTTGCATACAAGGCCCAATTAGGGCTTTGTTAATCACCAAAGAGCTAAATTTGGTCATATAGACATGTACCACAAACCATATAGTCAATATTTACTGAGGCCACATATCAGTGATAATTTATGTAACTAGAAAGATGAAGAACATAATCACCAAATAGGCAATTTTACTGTATACTTGGTAGCTTAATGGCTTTTATTTTAATTAGGATAATGACATTTTCAAACTAATTTCTTTTGCTTCCTTTGTCTTTTTTATTGGTCTGTTTCTTCCACATCAACTAGGAATTGTTTACTAAGTTAAACTCTCTCTCCTATTAGATACAACATATCCTCAAGTGATCATTGGTTTTCTTTCAAAAACTCAAGTTTAACTAAAACCTAAAGAAAATGTCCTTTAAATCCCATAGAACAGATAACCTTGAAATACCCTACTTTGTTTCTTTCTAATTTACACAGCAAAGAAATATATGCCTCCATTTCCTTCACAGTTCAGGGTGAGGCAACACTTTCAAGGGCTGCAATATGGGATACTGGGCGAACAAGCACTAAGAACAAAGGATAAAGGAATCCTACTAAAAAAGGGGAGAGTGTTGGCTCTGAGTCTACTGTGTAAAATGCAAAGTGACTATTTCTTTGTAGAGCGACCAAAAGCACAGTTTCCTCTTCTCTCAATAGGGTAGAAGAGATGTGACTACTTCAATTCCAAGTGCTTAACTCTGAGGTAATAATTCTGCATTACATTAAAACCAAAAAGTCAAAATTTAAAAGTCCATATCTATTTTGTTTGAATCAAAGCTTTGGCCTTCAATTTATTCTTAAATTATTTTTGAAGACATAAACGATGGTATATGACTAGCCTGGAAATAATACCTAGGTGTTCTGTTTTGGATTAATGCCCTTATTCAAAGGGCCATACTAATGGGTCTCGTGCTAAATTGTAGTCAGATTTAAGTTTCTATAAAGGTTGCTGGGATATTAAAAGCAGATAGTTGGCAGTGTTGAGTAGTGACATTTGGTTTTTAATTGTGATAGATCTTTTCACAAACCCATTTGCTTTGAACATTTCTTAGATATGTAACTTGTCATTTTTAAAACTTTTATCATCAATTTTTTTATTTTATTAGTTTCAAGTATACAGTACATTGGTTAGACATTTATATAGTTTATAAAACGATCCCCCTAATCACTCCTTCTCTCCTCTGGTTTTCCTACGGAGCACAGCATAGGGAATGTAACCTGTCATTTTTAAGTGAGATTACTTTGTTTCTGCCTCAGAACGTGCACACTAACTGCAAGAGCTTTCTTCCATAGCACAAAAATTATCATCTAAAAAGGCATTGTTGGGGATAGCCAAGAAGAAGAAAAAGGGGTGTATAAAGCCCCGGGACAAATGACACTTTGTGCCTCATCCTCCTTAATGATTTTAGCCAACATTTTTCGACAGATGAAATCATGTCACCCTGAATGTCAAGAACAGTTTAAAGAAGACAAGATGTCAGTCATGATGGAAGGGAGAAAAGAGAAAAGAAAAGAAAAAAGAGAAATGGAAGAAATGATGGCTTTGGTAGAAAAGAGATAAAATGTAGGCCCAAAATGAAGTCATGTGTGTTAAACATATCACCAAACCAAGATGTAATATCTAACCTTACTGCAGTTTAAGCCTCTCCTAGGAATGTACTCTTGATCAGTCAACCAGGAATTTCCTGGTTAGCACTGGTGAGGTAATCTGCTGGAAAGACCTCCCTGCCTTGCTCTAAAGGAAGGTGACCTTGCCTGAAGTAATCTGCTCTTTGTTAGTCCCTCCTACCTTTCTGCCTATAAAAGTCTTCCGTTTCATGTTCAGCTCCTGAGAGCTCCTTGCTAGTATAGCCAAGCCCCTTGTGATTTTAATGCCCCTAGTTATTTTTAGCTATTAGAATTAAATAATTTATTTCTTAATTAGGATATAGATATAAGCTTTAACTAAATGTTTTAATTGCTTTGGTTGTCACATAGCTTATAGTTAAAAATTAAGAAAGTATGTTAGTCATGTTCTGAAGGATTGCCTTTAAAATAAGTTCCAGGAGAAACATTTAAAAAGCACACTTTGCTTGAGATAATAGAAAAACATAGGTAATTACGCACAAAACATTGATAGTTTAAACAATGGCGATAATCCACAAGATGTCTAGCTTCTGCTTTTTGCTTTAAAGATAGTGTCACTGATGCACAATTATGAGTATTTTGTGGACTCGTGGTTCTTCAATCTAGAACCCCTTGGTCTCACAATATACTTTTGTATTGCTGATGTGTTGTTTCTTTGTCAATCAAGAGGAGATAACTTCAGCGTCACCAGGAGAATTTATGAGTTTGTTTTGCAGAAGGAGAGAATATCTGATGTGGAAAAGCATTATCTCTGACTAAAGAAACACAGACTTCTCTCTCATTTCTCTGGAACTCTCTCTCCTCTTCTTCTCATTTAAAACTCTTCTGGATAGTCCAGAACTTTGGATATAGTCTTTGGACATTAGTCCACCATCTTTCTGGGTTGCCAGCTTCCTGAATAAAGCAACTTTTCCTTTCCATCCAATGGCTGTCTCTCAAGTATTGGCTTTCAAGCGGCAAGCAGCCAAGATTTTTTTTTTTTTTTGATAATGCTAGCTCTTTTTCTCAAGAGGATGCTGGCTGATTCACAAATAATTGAATAAAGTCAATTAAATCTTCAAATTTACTCAGTTGAATTTCGTTTTAAACAGCTTTCATACCTGCCATCGTCTCCCTCTGGAAGGGAAACAACCTTGCTTTACTGCCAGTCACATAGGTTCACCCACCACCATCACATCTAATACAGGCCTTAGAGAGAACAGTGACTCCGTTTTCTATCCTTTGAGAATAGCTCTGAACATTTTTTATGCCACATCTTTTCTATGTGTCCATTTCAGAATCCACTTAAGTATAAACCTTAATTTCTTTTAAAGTCAGCTTCATAATCTTGGGCAAGTCATTTACTGTCTTTACTTTTACTCATCTGTAAATTGCGACTTAATGTTCTCCAGTGTTTCCCAGACTTCAGTCATGTAAATAACTTCTTCACAATTTCTGCTATATCTCTATACTATCTTATTACCCTCTTACATATCGTATCTTATATGATATTATTATTTTCTTAATTGTTTTTTTTTTAAAGACTAACTTTAAAACCTCACACATACCCTAGTGAATGCTATCAACAAAGTATCAGGTGTGATATGCTAGCTATATTATTCTAACATACTTTCAAATAACTTTCAAAATAAAAAAGTTTTAAATAGATCTCATAAGTTCATCTTATGTAATATTATCTTTTGTGAAACTCTTATACAGCTGAAACACTATTGAGATTTGAAATCAGACAAATTTCTGATTTAGAAAACTGGCTCTGTCCCCTAATATGTGATCTTGGCAAGTCACCAATGCCTACCACATAAGTTGTCAAGATTAATTGATAAAATGTCTAAGTTAGGCACTCAATAAATGTTGGTTTTTCTCTGTACCTCAGTTTTTATATCTGTAAAATGCATCCTAGTATAAATGGAAGGAGCATGGACTTTGCAGTCTGGCTCACTATATTAAAATCTCAGATACAGTTACTTAAACTGTTGAGCTTCAGTTGTCTCTTGTAACTGGAGATGATAATAACTAAATTACATTGGATTACTGTCAGGATCAAAGATAATACATGTAAAATGCTTAAAACAAGAAGCAATATAGAAATGGTAACCATCAATATTATCAATATCGTCTTCCTCAGTGCCTACAGGTGAAATAGAAGTAGACATTATTCATTAAACAAATACAAAACAATCCTATAATTTTCTATCTTATATTCTGCCTCTCTTCCTATATGCCTGATAATTTCCTTGGTAAACAGTCAGGGATCTATCACAGAAGCTATTAATACTAGGCGATATTAATACCAGAATAATAATAAGATCAAAGTTAGGCAGGTCCTTCAAAATAAGGCACAAGAGTTAATATGCGTCAAGAGCTAAGAATAAAGCCTGACAAAGTATGCACTCTGTGTTAAATGCACTATCTAAGGATTAAATAAACTAACCAGAAAAGAACTGTGAAAATATAGCGAAGATAAAAAGAGAAGAGTGATGCAATTATTGAATAATTAAGACATACCCATGACCCAAGAAGAAAAGGTTTATGTGACATTCAGAGAGAAATGGGGTTAATGGAGAAGAGGTAGCAGGGCCAGAAAGAAACACTAGTCCCATGGTATTGGAGATTAAAAGATAAACTCACACAGGCAAACTGATTTGGAGGGATCTTTGGATTCTTTCAAGCAAATAAAAACAAGCAAAACCAAATAAAAATAAAATGCAATCTCACAAAGTACTGTCTCTTTCTACTTTGAGGTGGGAGTGCAGAAACTGAGAGGGCTGCAACAGATGTAGTAATGAGCAATAATGTCATCCTTTAATTGCTCAATTTTAGTAGCACGCATTGATGGAAAAATCATTCTTTTTTTCTCTGAACCTGATATCTTCCTATTATGAGTTTCTTTATTTTTGGTTCAGTGAAATGTCAATAGGCTTACTGTATGAAAGTGATGAAATAGCCTAGACAATTAAAGAGAGGCTTCAAATCAAATTTAAAAGTAGCAAAGTATTTGCATTAATAATGAACTGATTCAGTAAGTATAAAGTGTAAAACAGGTTGATATAGGACAGTTTGAATTCTAGGGGAAAAAAGAAAAATTCTGAAATTCATAAAAATGTTTGTTTTGAAATAAAAAAAAATACTTAAAAGAAAAGCCCTCTTGATGTTAGTGAGAAAATGTAGACATTATAAAGTCATTAGTGAAAAAAATACTAATTAAAATGTAGTTTTATGAAGAAAGAGAGTGAGGAGGCAGAAAATAGTTCACAGTAGTCTTTCAAAGCCTAAAATTCCATTGCTTCTAAGAAACAATATGTATGAGATTGGGCATCATTAATCATCACACATCAAATGGAATTTTGTTCTGAAAATGCATTGTTTTAGGAAAAAAAATACTTCAAATATTATTTGGCAATACTGAGCTACATCAATAACAATGTTAAAATATTTGGTTGATTTGTTTGTTTTATGTCTTTCTTTTTCTGTTATTTTATATTTTGTTCTTACTGGCTTCCTACTGAATCTCTTTAAGCATTCTTTTTGTTTTCCTCATTTTTTAATCCACCACATATGATATGATTCCTTTCTGCTTGTTTCCTAATTTATAGCTGCACCTGCACCTCATCCACCTGTGTTTATACTCCCTACTCCTTCATTTAATGCAAGAGCAGTACAATAAAGAAGGCAGAAAATGAAGCTCAAAAGTCCAATTGGTCCATTCCAATTCTGTAACTTGCCCTTCAGGATAATATTAAAAGCACAAAGCTATATGACAAACTCTGGCAATTTGGTTCAATATTTAAAAGTTCCAATACAATTAAGCTATTGTCATACAGAAATAGATTTAGCATACAAGCTTCACAAGCTAGATGTGCACAATCAAAATAGCATAAGGAGTTTTTGGAATTATGGTAACAATGTTAGACAAAAAGCCATCACCAAATCCTCCTTTGGACTGAAATTCTTCCTAAAGTCACTCTACCTAAGATTTCACATAAAATCAATACTATTTTAAGGCTTCAATCACTTACATTAAAGTGAGAATTAACAAATAAAATTTTACATGTGCTGTCTCACATACTTTTGGTTTTAATAAGGATGAAAATAAGTACTTTTTATGCATTATATTGGAGAACTTTATTGAACAGTTGTCCATAATTTTATTTATTTTAACAAGGTGTGAGAGAACCCTGAGTTAATCAATATCAGCACAAATTCACCATTTTTCTAGAGAAAGAAAGGCCCTGTGAAGATACATCAGAAATAACTGCAGAAAACACCCAATCAAAACAGCAAAAACAAAAAAAAATTAAAAATATGAGGATAGTTTAAGTGCTTTCTGGGACTTCAAAAGTACCAACATTCATATCATAGGGGTAACAGAAGGAGAAGACAGAGAGCAAGGGATGGAGAATCTATCTGAAGAAATAATGACTGAAAATTTCCATAACGTGGCAAAGGAAATAGACATACAAGTCTACAAAGCATAGAGTCCCAAACAAGGCGAATTCAAAGAGGCTCTCACCAAGAGATATCATAATTAAAATTCCAAATATTAAAGACAAAGAGAATCTTTAAAGCAGCAAGAGAAAAGTAATTATTTACCCTACAAGGGCGCTCCCATAAGACTGTCAGTTGATTTCTCGACAGAAACTTTGCAGGCCAGAAGGGATTGGCATGAAATATTCAAAGCAAAGGAAAGCAAGGACCTACAACCAAGATTACTCTACCCAGCATGGCTATTGGAGATAAAAAGTTTCCTAGACAAGAAAATGCTAAAGGAGTCCATCACCGCCAAGCCAATATTACAAGAAATGTTAAAGGGACTTTTTTAAGAAGAAAAGAAAAAATAGATTTAAAATATGGATAATAAAATGGCAATAACTACATACCTATCAATAATTACTTTAAATATAAATAAATTATTTCTTTATTTGAGCAAAAATTATTTTTGATATTCCAATCAAAAGACAGGGTGGCTGAATGAATAAGGAAATAAGGTCCATAACCATAAAGACAGTGCTTATAGGAAACTCACCTCAGTTTGAAAGACACACAGACTGAAAGTAAGGGAATGGAAAAAGACGTTTCATGCAAATGGAAATGAAAAAAAGGCTGGAGCAGCAATATTTATATCAGACAAAATAGACTTTACTTATTTATTTTTATTGTTTTCATATGTTTTTATTAATACTCAGAGGATGGTTACAAACTCAGTTTAGATTATCATACTGCTTTTGGTACCAAAAGAAATGTTTATGGCATCTTTTTAAAAAAAATGTTATATTAATATCAGATATACAGTATAATGGCTAGACATTTATATAATTTGTAAAGTGATCCCCTTGATTACTCTAGCACCCATCTGGCACTATACACAGCCATTACAATAATATTGACTATATTCCCTGTACTGTACTCTACATTCTCATGAACATTTTATAACTACTAATTTATACTTCTTCATCCCTTCATCTTTTTCACCCAACTCCCCAAACCCCCTCCCCTCTGGCAATCACCGGTTTGTTCTCTGTATTTGTGAGTCTGTTTGCATTTAATCTGTACCTTTTTTTTGTTCTTAGATTCTCATATAAGTAAAATCATATGGTATTTATCTTTCTCTGTCTAATTTATTTCACTTAGCATAAGACCCTCTAGGTCCCTCCATCTTGTTGCAAATATGCTGCTTCCATATTTTGGCTATTGTGAATAGTGCTGCCATGGCCATAGGGGTGCATAGATCGTTACGAACCAGTGTTTTGGTTTTCTTAGACAAGATAGACTTTAAAACAAAGGCTATGACAAGTCACAAAGAAGGATGAAGCAATGCCACTTCTGGGTATTTATTTGAAGAAACCCAAAACACTAATTCAAAAAGATATATCCATTCTTATGTTCATCGCAGCATTACTCGCATTGTCTAAGATTTGGAAGTGACATAAGTGTCTTATCAGTGGACGAATGAATACAGAATAGGTGGTACATATATGCAACGAAATATTACTCAGTTATAAATTGAACGAAAACTTGCCACTTGCAACAACATTGATGGATCTAGGGTAATATGCTAGGTGAAATGAGTCAGAGAGAGGACAAATGCCATGTGATTTCACTTATATGTGGAATGTAAAAAACAAAACAAACAAACAAAACAGAAACAAACATAGATACAGAGAACATTGTGGTGGTTGCCAGATGGGAGGGGATTTAGGGAGGATGGATGACAAATCGAAAGGGATTAAGATGTGCAAATTGCCAGTTATAAAAACAGTCATGTAAGCTAGAGCATGGGGGATGTAGTCAATAATAATATTGTAATAATAATGTATGGTGTCAGATGGGTACTAGGTTTATCGAGGTGATCAATTCATAAGTTATATAAATGTTTAATCACTATATTATACATTTGAAACTAATATAATATTGTATGTCAACTTTCATTGAAAAATTCAAAATTATTTTTAAAAATAAAATAAAAATAAATTTTGCTCAAAAAAAGAAGTAACTGCAGTAAAGATACACTAATTCAATGAGTTCAGCCATGACAGTGTATGGTTGTAGTTATAGTATAAATATAAAATTACATTTATGATATATACCGGTAATTTCTAGTATTTATATATTGTATGAGACACTTAAATATCACCTATTATTTTACCATAATTGTAACTCATTCAAATATCTGAAAGATTTCAAGGAGGCTAAGGTATCACACAACTGTATCTATACTATATTTGAAATGAGATGTACAGGAGAACACTACGGAGAAAATAATGGGAAAATAATAATTGTGTTACAATGGTAATATATTCCTATTTTAAATTTTTATTTTTTATTTTTTCATAGTCTGTGAAGTCATTAGATTCCATTTATAAATAATAAAATAAAGTATACCCTCAAATGTTTGAATAATAGCATCTTGCCCACTATATAGTTATTTTACTCCTTGAAGTTTTAGGAAAATTATTAGATAACTGGAAATAGTGTAGATTGAGAGAAAATTTAATGACCAACAGTTCACTCTAAACCTACTTGACCATCTTAATCGCTCCACATGGCACAAGAATTTTGCGACAACGAAAATTCATATGTTCCCAAAAGCAAAACAAATATTTGCTTTGAAAATCATTTTCTGAACCTAAAGATTACACATCTGAAATGTATATATGTTGTAACAAATATTTTTTAGAAAATTATTTTACTCTCTTATACAATCCATATTTATTTGCTTGAATATTTAATTTATCCTAAAAGAAAATATTTTATTTGCTATATAATATTTTAATTACCTCAACTAAATATACTGTAATTTATTAGTACAAGTACTATACAAAATAAATAAATAAATAAAGGTAAGGCTACTGTCCTTTACAAATCTTAAATATGCTTAGAGACCAAGAGATGCTGATTACAACTACAATGAGATAGCATTTCGTATTCACCAATTAGGCAGAATAAGTCTGACAATACCTAGTGTTGATGAGAATGTGAGCAATGAAACCCACATACACTGTGGGTGGATGGGAACCCTGACTGAATTTGGGACTGTAAATGGACACAACCAGTTAAGAAAGTGGTTTGTGAGGTTAAAGATCTACATAGCCCAGCCCACCCTCCAAGCATTCCTCTCCTACCGGTATATACTTGTATATCAGCAGATATGTGAAACATTCATAGCAACATCATTCATAATAGCACCTCTAACCAAAAACAGCCCAATTTGTAATCAGTAGTGAAATGAATAAAAAAAATGTGTATTTATACAATGGAATACCATACAGTAGTAAAATGACAAACTATTGTCACTTGTGAATGAAAATCAAACATAAGAGAAGCAGAGCAAGAAGGAGGGTGTGGAGGAGGTGAAAAAAAAGATTTATTATGTATGGGTCCATCTATCTAATGTTCATAAACAGGTAACGATAAGCTATTCTGTTTAGGAATGCATACATAGATGACGAAACTGTAAAGAGAATCAAGGAAATGTTTACCACAAGTGTCAAAATAAGAGTGATGAATCATCACCCCAGAGACATCTGGGGTGGTTTCTATGTTCTTGACCTGGGTTGGGGTTATGTAGACCTTTGCTTTAATTTTTTTAAACCAGGAATTATCAAACTCTGACCTATGCACCAAATGCAGCCCACTGCCTGTTTTTATAAATAAAATTTTATTGGAATACACACACACAAGAGTTGCTCATAAGAAATGGAGGAAAATAAAGATAAAGGCATATTTTTCTACAGGACATTAAAATTTAGAGAACCCACTGAGGCAGATTTTTTTTTAAATGTTTCTCCTATTTTCTATAGATGAGTGAATATATGAAAGTCAGAGAGGTTAAATAACTTTTCAAGATCACCTAGTGAGCCAGAAGCAGCACCATAACTTGAATGCACCTTTTCTTGTTTTTATTTTAGTTTTGAATATATACAAAATATTCTTTGTACAAGTTTCCAAAGAAAGGATTTTATTTTGGGTAAATTGTACAGTACAGGATATATTGTAGTTCAAACTAAACTAAAATTTAAGGGGCAGCTACTAAATAAACAGCACACTGTCCAAAAATTCTAAACGACTTCAGTATCTCATGAATTTCATTAGCCCATTTAATTATACATTGGTGGAGCCTTAATTAAGAAAATGTAACTTGAAACGAGTCTTGAAGTGTTTCACAATTGGTGTGGGGAGTTTAACTTTTCATTTAGATTCAGATGAAGAGACAAGTAGAATTGAACAAAGAAAGAAAAACACTGTCTCTGGATGGGAAAACTCAATTTTGTTAAGATGAGAATTCTTCCTAGATTTATTTATACACTTGATGCAGTTGCAATGAAAATCCCAATGAAATTTTTGGGAGAATTTAACATATGACTTTAAAACATATTTGGAAAAATAAACAGGTCATGTTAGCCAGGTAAATATTAGAAAGAATGGTACTAAAAGTGCAGTTGCTTTACTTAGATACAATAAATTGAAGTAGTGTGTGCATGGCAAGGAGCAGAGAAATTAAACAGAATAAAAACATCAAGAAAAGACTCATATATTTATTATAAATTCATATACAGTAAAATTGACATTTCAAATCAGTGGATGGGGATCAAATATTCAATAAATATTAGGAAAATTAGCTGCCATTTGAAAAAAGACATACAATTAATCTAATTCATAAATTCTAGGTGAATTAAAAAATTATGTTAAAAATTAAACTATAGAAGAAATATAAAGAAATATAAGGATATATATGTGTCTGTTTTTGATTAGTTTGTTTTTGTTGTTGTTGTTCCTTAGATTACACATATAAGGGAAATCATATGCTATTTATCTTTCTCTGTCTGACTTTTTTCATTCAGCATAATGACCTCTAGATCTATCCATGTCATTGCAATTCGTAGGATTTTATTTTTTTATGGCTGAGTAATATTCCATTGTATATATGAAACATAACTTCTTTATCCAGTCTTCTGTTGATGGACATTTAGGTTGCTTCCATATCTTGGCTATTGTGAGTATGGCTGGCATAAACACAAGGATGCATAGATCTTTATGAATTATTGTTTTGGTTTTTATTGAATAAGTACCCAGAAGTGAAATTGCTGGGTCAAAAGGTATATCCATTTTCTGAGGAACCTCCAGACTGTTTTCCATAGTGGCTGTACCGATTTTCAATTCTACCGACAGTATCGGCGTTCCTTTTTCTCTACATCCTCAACAACACTTGTTGTTCTTTGATTTACTGACAACAGCCGTTCTGACAGGTGTGAGGTGATATCTCATTGTAGTTTTAATTTGTATTTCTCTGATTATTAGTGACCTTGAGCATCTTTTCATAGGTCTATTGGCCATCCATATTTTCTCTTTGGAGAAATATTTATTCAAATCTTCTGTCCATTTTTTAATTGGATTGTGTTGTTGTTGTTGTTGTTGTTGTCGTCGTTGTTGAGTTGTATGAGTTCTTTATATATTTTTGGATATTGACCTCTTGTCAAATGTATCATAAGTGAATATCTGCTCCCATTCAGTATGTTTTATTTTTGTTGTCGTTGATGGTTACTTTTGCTATGCAAAAAATTTTAGTTGTATATAATCTCATTTTCTTTTTGTTTCCTTTGCCAAAGTAGATATAATAGAAACAAATTAGTAATAGCAGTGTCAGAGAGTTTACTGTCTAGGTTTTCTTCTAGAAATTTTATGGTTTTAGATCTTACATTTAAGTCCTTAAGCCACTTTGAGTTTATTATTGCATATGGTATAAGAAGATTGTCCAGTTTCATTTTTTGCATGTATCTGTCCAGTTTTCGCAACGTTATTTGTTGCAGAGACTGTCTTGCCTATTGTCTATTCTTGCCTCCTTTTTCATAGATTAAAAGCCCATATTGGAGTGGATTTATTTCTGGGCTCTCTATTGTGTTCCATTGACCTATGTGTCTGTTCTTATGCAGTACCATAATGTTCTGACTACTATAGCCTTCTAATATAGTTTGATATCAGGTAGTGTGATATATCCAACTTTGTTCTTCTTTCTCATAATTACTGTGGCTTTTAGGAATCTTTTACAGTTCCATATAAATTTTTAGATTATTCGTTCTAGTTCCCTGAAAATTTCCATTGGTATTTTGATAGGGATTGCACTGAGTCTATAGATTGCTTTGGGTAGTATGGCCATGCTAATGATGTTGATTCTTCCTATCCAAGAGCATGGTATATGCTTTTATTTATTTGTATCTTCTTCAACTTTTTTTTCAATGACTTAGAATTTTCCAAGAACAGATCTTTTATCATCTTGGTTGATTCGATTCCTAGATATTTTATTATTTTTGATGCAATCGTAAATGAGACTGTTTTCTTAATTTCTCTTCGTGAAAGTTTATCTTTGGTGTATAAAAATGTAACTGACTTCTGAATATTAATTTTGTATCCTGCTACTTTACTGAATTAATTGATCAGTTCTAACAGGTTTTTTTTTTTTTTTCACTGTGGAATCTTTAGAGATCTCTATATACACTATGAAGTCATCTGCAAATAATGATAGTTTTACTTATTCCTTTCTAATTTGAATACCATTTATTGCTCTTTCTTGTCTTATTGCTGTGGCTAGGACTTCCAGACAATGTTGAACAGAAGTGATGAAAGTGGGCATCATTGCCCTGTTTCTGATCTTGAGGGAAACACTTTAACCTTTCCTCATTGAGTATGGTGTTAGCTGTATGTTTGTCATATATGACCTATATTATGTTGAGGTATGTTCCCTCTATTCCTACTTTGTAGAGAGTTTTTATCATAAATGAATGCTAGATTTTGTTGAATGCTTTTTCTGCATCTATTAATATGATCATATGATTTTTATCTTTCAATTTATTAATGTGGTATATCACATTAATTGATGTGCAGATATTGTAGTAACCCTGCATCCCAGGAATAAATCCAACTTGATCATAGTGTATGACATTTTTAATGTATTGCTGAATTTGATTTGCTAATATTTTGTTGAGAATTTTTGCACTGATGTTCATAAGTGATATCAGCCTATAGTTTTATTTCCTTGGAATGCCTTTGTCTGGTTTGGGAATCAAGGTAATGGTGGCCTCATAAAAGGAATTAGGGAGACTTTCCTCTTGAATTTTTTGGAATAGTTTGAGAAGAATAGGTGTTAATTCTTCTTTGAATGTTTGGTAAAATTCACCTATGAATCCATCTGGTCCAGGAATTTTGTTTCTTGGGAGTTTTTTTGATTACTGATTCAATTTTGTTGGTAATTGGCCAGTTCAGATTTTGGGTTTCTTCTTAACTCAGTATTGTCAGATTGTATGTTTCTAGGAATGTATTCATTTCTTCCAGGTTGTCCAATTTGTTGGCATATAATTATTTATAGTGTTTTTTTTATGATCCTTTGTATTTCTGTGGTGTTTGTAGTTACTTCTCTTCTTTTATTTCTGATTTTATTTATTTGAGTCTTTTCTCTGTTTTCCTTGATGAGTCTGGTTAAGTTTGTCAATTTTGTTTATCCTTTCAAAGAATCAGCTCTTGATTTCGTTCATCTTTTCTATTATTTTTCTAGATTCTATTTTGTTTATTTCTGCTCTGATCTTTATTTTTTTTCCTTCCTTCTACTTATTTGGGCTTTGTTTACTGTTCTTTTTATAGTTCTTTTAAGTGTAAGCTTAGATTGTTAATTTGAGCTTTTTCTTTTTTCTTGAGGTAGGCCTGCATTGCTATGAATTTCCCTCTTAGGACTGCTTTTACTGTGTCCCATACATTTTGAGTCGTTGTGTTTTCATTTTCATTTGTCTCTAAATATCTTTTGATTTCTTCCTTGACCTCATTGTTAACCCATTAATTGTTTAGTAGTATGTTATTTAGCCTCCATGTGTTTGTGTATTTTCCAGTTTTTTTTTCTTGTAGTTTTCTAGTTTCACCCTATTGTGATCAGAGAAGACAGTTGCTATGATTTCAGTATTCTTATATTTATTTAGATTTGTTTTGTGGTCTAACATGTGGTCTATCCTTTAAAATATTCCATGTGCACTTGAGAAGAATTTATATTTTGCTGCTTGGGGGAAATTTTCTGAAAATATCTATTAAATCCATCTGATCTAGTGCATCATTTAAGCCCACTGTTTCCTTACTGATTTTCTGCCTGGAAGATTTGCCCATTGGTGTCAATGGGATATTAAAGTCCCCTACTGTGAGTATATTACTGTTCATTTCTTTTTTTTATGTCAGTTGATAATTGCATTATGTATGTAGATGCTCCTATATTGGGTGTATATGTTTTGACTAGAGTTATATCCTCATGATACACTGATCCCTTTATCATTATGTAATGCTCTGTTTTGTCTTTTATTATAGCTGTAGTTTTAAAGTCTATTTTGTCTGATTTAAGTATTATTAACCCTTTTTTTTCATTTCCATTTGCGTGAAAATATTTTCCGTCCCTTTACCTTCAATCTATGTATCATTTGATCTGAAGTGGGTGCCTTGTAGAAAGCATATGCATGAGTTTTGTTCCAGGTCTTATATTCAGGTCCTTAAACCACTTTGGGTTAATTTAGGTGTGTGGTTATAAACAACAGTCTAGCTTCATTCTTTGACTGGTGGCATTCCAGTTTCCCAGTGCCATTTATTGAAGAGTCTTTCCTTTCTCCCCTGTATGTTTTGGCTTTTTATTGTCAAAAATTTTGTACCTACATAAACATAAGTTATTTCTGGACTCTTGATTCTGTTCCACTGGTCTGGGTGTCTTTTTCTGCCAATACCATGCCATTTTGATTATTGTCGCTTTGTAGTAAAATTTGAAGTTGGGCAGAGTGATGCCTCCAGCCTTGTTCTTTTTTTCTGGGAATGCTTTGGTAATTTTGGGTCTTTCGTGCTTGCATACAAATCTGATGAGTTTTTGTTTGATTTTTTTAAAAAATGCCAATGGGATTTTGATGGGGATTGCATGAAATCTGTATAATGCTTTAGGTAATATGGTCATTTTAACTATGCTGATTCTTCCAATCCAAGAATATGGAATATCTTTCCATTTCTTTGTATCTTCTTTGATTTCTTTTAATAGGGTCTTAGAGTTTTCTTCATATAGGTCCTTCACGTGTTTCGTTAGATTTATTCTTAGGTATTTTATTCTTTTTGTTGCAATTGCAAGAGGAATGATTTTTTCCACTTCTTTTTCTGACGCTTCATTATTAGAGTATAGGAACACTATGGATTTTTGAACATTGATTTTGTATCCAGAAACTTTACTGTATTTGCTTATTGTTTCTAGTAGTGTTCCTGCGGAGTCTTTAGGGTTTTCTATATGGAGAATCATGTCATCTGCAAATAGTGACAGTTAGACATTTTTGGATGCCTTCTATATCTTTCTCTTATCTGATTGGACTCGCTAGGACCTCCAATGTTATATTGAATAACAGTGGGGATAGTGGACAGCCTTGCCTTGTTCCTGATCTTAGAGGGAAGGTTTTTAGTTTTTCACCATTAAGTATAATGTTGGCTGAGGGTATGTCATAAATGATCTTTATTATGTTAAGGTACTTTCCTTCTATTCCTATTTTGTTAAGTGTTTGATCATAACTGAATGCTGTATCTTGCCGAAGGCTTTTTCTGCATCTATTGATATGATCATATTATTCTTATTTTTTAATTTGTTTCTGTGGTGTATCACATTAATTGATTTGCATGTGTTGACTCATCCTTGTGTCCCTGGGATGAAGCCCACTTGATCGTGGTGTATAATCTTTTTAATATGTTGCTGTATTCGGTTCGCTAGTATCTTATTTAGGATTTTTGCATCTGTGTTCATGAGAGATATTGGTCTATAGTTTTCTTTTTTTGTGTTATCTTTATCAAGTTTTGGTATCAGGGTAATATTGGCCTCATAAAATGCATTGGGAAGTATTGCCTCCTCTTCAATTTTTTGGAAAAGTTTGAGGAGAATAAATATTAAATCTTTGAATGTTTGGTAGAATTCACTGAAATCATCTGGCCCTGGACTTTTACTTTTTGAAACGTTTTTGATGATTTTTTCCACTTCCATACTCCTGATCGATCTATTTAGATTTTCTAGTTCTTCTTGATTCAGTCTAGGATGGTTGTATCTTTCTAAGTACTTGTCCATTTCTTCTTGGTTATTAAATTTGGTCTTATGTACTTTTTCATAGTAAATACAAATCATCCTTTGTATTTCCACGGTGTGTGTCATAATTTCCCTTCTTTTGTCCCTGATTTCGTTTATTTGTCTTTTCTCTTTTTTCTTCAGTGAGTCTAGCCAGAGTTTTGTCAATTTTATTAACTTTCTTAAAAAACTAGCTCTTCGTTGTTTTTATGTTTCTATTTATTTTTGTTTTCAATTTCATTTATTTCTACTCTAAGTTTGAATATTTTTTTCTTCTGCTGACTGTAGGCTGCATTTGTTCTTCCCTTT